>NW_025999869.1:24776627-24859065 GCF_001458135.2 Marmota marmota marmota
AGGGGGAAGGGGGAACAAGGGAGAGAACTGAACAACAACAGATGAGGTAGAGAGGGAAGTTTGGAGGGAAGGGGAGGGGGGATAGTAGAGGATAGGAAAGGCAGCGGAGCACAACAGACACTAGGATGGCAATTTGTAAATCAATGGATGTGTAACTGATGTGATTCTGCAATCTGTGTATGGGGTGAAGGTGGGAGTTCATAACCCACTTGAATCAAAGTGTCAAATATGATATGCCAAGAAATTTGTAACGTTTTGAACAACCCACAATAAAAAATTTAAAAAAATAAATAAATAAATAAATAAATAAATAAAATAAAAGAATCTAAAAAAAAAAAAAAAAGAAAGAAAAATAATAATAATCAGTGGGTAATTTGTTATAATGGCTTTCATCTCACGTGGAGGCAAATCTTCTAACAGCCCAGATCCATAGTGCCGGTGATGAGCAGAGGCCCTCCTCAGTCCCCACTGGACTTGCAGAGTGAGTGAGAAAAACATTTCCATTGTTTAAGTCACTGAGATTCAGGGAGTTGTCACTGTAGCACCTAGCTTCTGAAATAGTACGAAAGAAAGACTTTTCTAAGGGAATCAATGGAATTGACAAAATGACAATATTAAAGATTTACTAAGAAATTATTTTCAAACACTTAAACATCTTTCGGAATACCATGTTCATTCAAATTATAAATTATACACAAAGGATTTTAATCTGTTCACTAAAGCAAATCCTTCATATGCAAAAGACTGACAACATCTCCGAAGTCTATTTAGAAGCACAGAGGACTTTTGGAGTCAGAATTCTTCATTTCTTCTTCAAGTATATTCACATTTAGATTGAAGTTTTATTTTAATCTGTCACATTCCTGAGATTGACAGTCTGGGAATCTCAGCCTTCTCTAGCCCAGAGATGACTGGAGAACAGAAGATGTTTCCAGAAAGAATGAAACATTCCAAACACCATAGTTTCATAATACATAAGGAAGAAAGGAAGAGGCAGATAGGAGCAGAAAGATATACTCTGTGACCTTGGACATGCCCCTTGACCTCGTGGGGTCTCTGTTTTCCCATCTGTAAAACTGGGAGATGGAATACGACCCTCTCTGAGCTCTTTTGTTCAGATATCCTAAACCTAGATATAACTTCAAGCAGACAATTTAAACAAACACTTTTGGATCTGACTACAAAAAATAAAATTGAAAGGGCCTTTGGACACATCTCAATCTATTTCGTTCAAGAACCTTCAGCCCTATTTTTAATCCCACAGAATTAACCTAAAATGACCAGAAGGTTAACAAAAAAGAAGCACACGTGAACAATGAACACATGAGGGATGTTCGTCTCACTAGAGATGGAGTAAGGCAGATTTAGGGACTAAGATACCATCTACTAGCCTTACAAAGATTCATAAGGAGGATCATGTCTGCTGTTGGTGGAGGTGGGAAGTTAAAGAGCTCTGTGCCGTTGGGAATGGACGTTGGCCAACTTCACAATGTGAATGGAAGCCATACCTATGGGCATTCCCTCCACCAGGCAATTCTATTATATGTATCATTTTTTTCTTTAAAAAATAAAAAACTGGATACATACAAGATGTAGATAACACAACTGAGGGACACAACATCATTTCCAACAACCAAACAAATTAGAAACAGCACATGTGTAAATGATATGGAACTATGTGAGGAACTATGTAAACAAAAAGAGGGAAACTTGATGTACTAGGACACTCTTTAGCCATCAAAAACACAAAAGCTCCCATGAATAGTATCAGCCTAATTTTGTTTTGAGGGTAAAAATTACATATATTGAAAAAGAACTGGAAAAGTTTCACCAAAAATGAAAGTAGTAGTTAATGCTCCAAATACTAATTTTCTGAGCTCTACCTTTTTGTTCTTTCCATATTGTTACAGAATCAAAAAAAAAGTAAATTATACTAAAAATAAAATGGTATAAATCTACATATTTATTGAGTTTAAAATGTATCCTTTAAACAATTGAAGTTTTCTTTTTAAGTAAGACATAAAATAATATATTTTCAATTGCATGTATTGTATACAGAAAACTTCAATTGTATAAAGGATACATTTTAGTCTTCTTTTCTAAAACAGAAAGAATAGTAGATTAGTCCATTTGTGTTGTCATAACAAAATACCTGAGACTGTATACTTCATAAAGAAAAAGAGGTTTAGTTGGTTTATGATTCTGTGGCTGAAAAATCCATAAAACAAGGCACACCTGGCCAGCCCTCTGGCTATGTCACAACATGGAAGATGGCTTCATGGTGGAGGCTTGTGTGAGAGTGACAAGGAGCACATATGAAAAAGAGATGGGACAAAGAAACCTGGATGTTTATAACAACTCACTCTCCAGAATAGTAATCTAGTCTCAGAGAACACAAACTCCCACAAGACAATATTAAACCATTCACAACTGTGAATCCCAGTGACCTAATTATCTCTTAAAGGTCCCACCTCCTGATACTCCCGCATTGAGGAATTAAGCCTCAACATGAGTTTGGATGGAGACAAACCATATTTAAACCGTAGCAGAACAGGCCCCTTGGAAGAGGTGGGTGAGACATCAAGAGCTCAGGACACTCATGACACTGGGGACACACTGGACAATTGCTACTAGTTCACAAAGGTCCTGATTCTGATGCTCTGTCTCTTGGTTTTGGGGACATTTCACTGCCATTATCTGTCAGCTTGCATCTGCTCCTTGCAGGAACTTGCGTTGTTCTGACTCTGCCATGAATTATTAGACAGTGGGGAGAATAAGTCTCCAGAAGTGCACAGAACTGGAGGGTTTGGCATTTTTATTTTTCTTAGCAGGTTCTGAACTTTGCCAGGTAGTTAGACATCAGGAAGCAGGTGCTACTGTATGATACCTGGACACAGAAATGCACTCACTACCACATGACTCAGAGGGTTCTCTCCCAGTGTGCAGCCAGTCTATTTACACGTGATACAGAAATCCCTATGAATGCCACTGCCCCAAATAAAGCAAGCACTTAAAGAAAGCCCAGCCCACTGTGATCATTTTCCATAAGTATTTGTTTTGATCCATTCATTTTGTGTTCTGCTAGAGCTTGCTAAGAGATAAAAGGTATCAGGCCCCAGAGGGAGAAAAAAAAAGTTTTTGAATGGGAAAAAATTTAAAGTTGAGAAAATTCTCTCCATTAACTTGGGTAAAAATATCTCCCACGATGATTATAAATTTATCTAGTCTCCTTCTAAATCTCACAATTTTTACTTCACATATTGTGAATCTGCCTAAATGCCTATAAATGTGGAGCTGTTATAAATTCCTGAGACATTGACCATTTTATCATCATGAAATGATTATCTTTATCTCTGATAATGAGTCTCTGTGTTGCTAATATTAATATGGCTATGCTTTCTTTGATTAGTGTCAGCATAGTATATCATTTTCTTTTTGTTTTCAATCTCTCTAAAATGTGCCTTTAAGAAGTATTGTTTTGTTTTTATCTAATCTAATAATCTTTACCTTATAATAAGAATATTTGGTCTACTTAGATTTCATATAATTATGGGTTTTTTTGTTTGGTTGGTTTTGTTTGTTTTTTTCAGTGCTGGGCTCCAACCCGGGGCCTTGTGCATGCTCAGGAAATACTCTACCCGAGCCCTCCTTTTTTTTCTTCTTTTTTTATCTTCTTTAGGATTAATTTTCTTTTTTTGGTGCTGGGCATTGAGCCCAGGGCATCATGCATACTAAGCAAAAACTCTACCACTAAATTACATTGCCCATTCTTTTTTATTTTTAATTTTGAGATAGAATCTCCCCACATGGCCCAGGCTGGCCTCAAACTGACAATCCTCCTGCCTCAGCCTCCCAAGCAGCAGCTGACCTAAGTATTTTTATTATTTGCTTTTTCTCCACTCTTAGCTTGGTATATGCTCTTTTACAAACTCCATTGTGCATACTCTGATTCAAACGCATTCTTAACTTGTGAAAAGACTAAAATAAATCAGCATTTTGTATTATTTCCTGGACAGTGAAAGAAATTTGCAACACTAATTTCATTTATATCCATCTTACTGCCTTTTGTGCTTTCCTTGTTGTGTATTTTAATTCCAAATTTTTTAACCCCAGAAGACACACAACGGGTCAGATTTTCAAATATACACATGTAAGTTTTCATTGTTCTTCATTCATTTCTCAATTTTCATACCCCGACCTGGGGGTCAATATCCTTCTGTCTTAAGAAATGTTTTTATTATCTTCTTTAGGGTGAATATGATAATGATACTTTCTCACAATTTTTGTTTATCTGAAAATGTAAGGAAGTCCCTCACTGGATATAGACTTCTAGGTGGGAGTAATGTCACCCTATGGGCTTCAACGTTCTCCATTTCTGGGAAGTCAGTGTCTTGCTTACTGTTGCTCTTAGAAGGAAATTGGTCCCTTTTTCTTTTGGATCTTTTAAGATTTCCTCTTTTTAGAAGGTCCATGGATGAGGTCCATCTGTGAAGGTCCAGATGAAGGGGCCAGATGACACTATTCTATGGACACTTACTCTCGGCTCTTCAGCAATGTGGATGTGTAAGCCACCTCTTCAAGAGGGCTACCTCTGCAGGCAGCTACCCAGACCTCAGCTCCAAACACTGAGCGGCTCCTTCGTACAGTGTCTGCAACACAGGAGGATTCCTCCACACCCAGGGTCTTCCCCGGAGCTCCAGGATCTGCCCCCACTTCTCCTTAGGGAGGCCATGTCTTGTCTCCAAGCCTGAATCACACCCTCTCTGTCAGCCCTTCCTGCACCAGTGCTTTCCCACCTCCTACCTGTCCTCCATTTTCAACTTGTCTGACATCATCTGTCTCCTGCTCACTAAGCCAGGAGCACCTTGAAGGCAGGAGCTCAGGCCGTTTCCTTCTGTTGGTTCATGACCTTGGCCCTCAAAAGCTTCCTGAACTCCAAACCTGCTCCAAATAAAAGACCTCAAGGAATATATATATATATATATATGTTTATATATATAAGTAAATATATATTGCTTTAAATATTTTGCTGTTTCATATTATATATGCCAAAGTTAAAGTCCTCTACATGTCCTTTTTCACCCTTAAATAGTTTATATGAATATATTAAACATAGAAACTATACATCATGTAAATAAACACAGAACACAAGAAACATCTGTAGCCTGGAGTAAATTTTCAAATGTTTGTTATTATAGTGGTGTGAAATTAACCTGATAAATCAATGGCAACTACACATTTGTGTCTTGCTATTCATGGTAGTGAGGTGTTAAACCTGCTATGAACACTGACTAGATGACCCTGAAGCACTGCTCCTGGGGAATGCAAGGGCTGGGTTCCTGTGTGCCCCTCAATGCTGTCTTCAACTGACCAGGACTTAACTTTGTTTTACGTGTGCCTCTGTTAAAGGCACCTATCTGGCACACAGCTGACTCAATAACATGAACTTGTTATCATAGCACTATAACTCATGCCTCAAAGAAGCCCACTTAACACACATTTTTTTCTTGAAGGCACATGAAGATGGCATGTTAAGAACAGGGGAATGTAAGTAGAAAGATGGAAATCCAAATAAAGAACTAAAAATAAAATGTNTATATATTTCCTCTTTTTTTTTTGACTTTGAGTAATTTTACTATGGTGTGTCTAGTTGAGTTTCTTTTAATTCATTCTACTTGGGATTTATAGTGTTTCTTGAACCTGTGTCATGATGTTTTCATCAGTTTGGGGAAATTCTCAGGAGCTGTCTTTTCAAATATGGTTTCTACCTGTCCTTCTCTTTCTGGACTCTTCGTTGAATTGTTTGACCATGCCCCATATCTCTTATGTTGTTTTCTGTATTTTCTATCATTTCTTTCCTCTGTCTTCACACTAAAAATTTTCTACTGATCTTTCTTCCAGTTCACTAATCTGCTCTTTCACTGTGTCTTATTATGCTACTAATTCCCCCTATTATATTCTCAGTTATTGATTTCTCATTTCCAGAATTTCCATTTGACTATATTATAGTTTCCTGTTCACCACAGAAATTTTCTATATATCAAATTTTTTGCACATATCAATCAGAGTTGTTTTAATGTCCATGTCTAATAACTCCAACTACCAGACTTCCCATAATTCTATTCTACAATATGTATTCTTTCTTGGTTTTCAATCAATTCTTATCTTGGTGCACAACTATTTTTTTTTAATTGAGATCCAGATATTAGGCCTGTGTTCCCAGCAACTTGGGAGGCTGAGACAGGAGGATCACAAGTTTAAGGCCAACCTGGGCAACTTAATGAGACTGAGTCTCAAAATGAAAAACAAAAAGGTCTGGGAATATTGCTCCGTGGTAGAGCATCCCTGTGTGTGATCCCCAGTTCAAAAAAAAAATCTAGATGTTGTAGAGATAATGTGAGTTTCTGAATGATGTTGTCCTGCTCAAGAGAGAATTAATTTTCATTTCTGGCAGTAGAGTAGGGAGGGACAGATGACCTTCATCTAGCAAACAACTGCATTGATTTAAAGGTAACCTTCAGCTTTGGTGGGGCTGGTTTATTTCAAGTGTGACTTTACTCCTAGGAGTTACAAATGAAAGTCAAGGGATGCTTACCAGGGATCTTCCTACCTGACAGGGCTTGAACCCCAGTTTTCCCCCAAAGTTCCATGTGATGCCAATTCTGTGCTCCACTTAGACATTTAGAGACACTTTCTGCTCAGCGTCTCAACAGCTGTACCCAAGACAGCAATTACCTTGGGAGTAAAAGTGGCACCACATGTCTGGATCTCCCCTTGGGGCCTCCCATCTTTCAAGAATCTTGGCCCCTTTAGCCAAGACTGTCATTCTGATAGCTTTTCAAAGACTTCAACATCAATTTTGTGGAGCTCTGTTCCAGTTCTGATGGCTGTGGAACAACTTCCTCAAATATTTAGTGGTTAAGAACAATGTCAATCAAGTATTCTCTCTGACAGTTACTGTGATCAGGATTTCAAAAGCAGCTCGGCCCAGAGATTCTGGCTTGGGGCTTGGGGCCTCTCGTGAGGTTGCATTCACATGATCGAGCTGGCTGGGTTTATCTCCAAGGCTACTTCTTACACAGTGCGTCCCTGTCTGGGAAGACTTGAAGAACTGGAAATCGGCTCTTCCAGCCTCTCTTCCTATCTCTTGTCATTTCTCCATGTGGGTGCAACCCTAGAAGGGGTTGGACTTTTCCAAATTGGCTCTGGACTCCCAGGCTTGCATCCTGGGGGAGAGAAGGCAAACCATGTGGAAGTTTCTATGGCATCCACAGAAACCATGCAGCTTCACTTCCACAGTATTCTGCTGGTCCTATTGAAGGAAAAGAACATAAAACTCACCCCTCAGTGCAAGAGTTTCCTTGCCATGCTGTAAGAACATGACAGCAGGGACATGGGGCATGGGAGAGCTAGTGATGCAGTCATTCAGAAAATACAACAGCCACAACTTTCCCAGCTCTTCTTGGATCAGGGTGATCTCAAAGAAGCCAGGCTGTAGAAAATCCCCTCATCGTTAACATGGAATTTTCTCCAGTGGAGATAAGACAGGGAGGACTATGTTTGGGTGAGAGAGACTGCTGTTTTGAAGCACTTATTTCTGTTCAGCTGAACACACCCTCCAGGGAGACACTGCCCACCACAGCTATGGTGGGCAAATCAGAGTCACTGTGAGGGCTCAGGCACCATTTTAGCAAGGCTTTGGCGACTGAATAGCCAGACTTTCCTGCTGCTTCACTCAGACTCAGAAAGCTGAGTCTCCAAATCCATCAAGGAAAGGAATATCCAGATTGCTTCTCACAGTCTATTCTACCTTTCTTTATCTCATGGGCCAGTACTGCCAAGAAAATACTCTGAAGGGGAAAAAAAAAAAACATGTAGTCCTACCAAATATGATTTCTGCTTTTTTAATATTTATTTTTTAGTTGTAGTTGGACACAATACCTTTTTTTTTTAACCCAGGGCCTCCCACGTGCTAGGTGGGCACTCCATCATTGAGCCACAACCCCAACCCTGATTTCTGCTTTTTAAAACAATTACTTTCAGAGAATTTTACATATCATTTCCTTCTCTTCCAGATTCATAATGCATCTTAGCATAAAGTCCCTGAAAGTCCTGCAGAATGAAATGTGTTTAATTTTGTTCCCATGTTTTATAAAAGTATTTAATCATAGAAAGTGGGTGGAGGGAGTTATCTTTTTTATTTTTTACTAATGCATATTAATTATGCAGAATAATGCATCTCATTGTGGCATATCATACATGTATGTAATGTACTTTGATTGTTTCCAGTCCCCATTACCCACTCCTACCCTCTCCTACTCCTCCCCGTCCCCTTCCTCTTCTCTAAGAGACAATTACCTGTTTCTTCACAGGACACTAGTTACCACCCCATGAACACCATAGAGAACACACCAGCCTTGTACACAGCATCCCCAGACCTTCAATCCCACCGCTCCTCTTGCAGGACTGTAGACTAAGTTGTGCATGATAAAAATATTCTGCCTCCGATTGCCATATGGGAGTGAGGTCATGGATGATCACCCTTTTGCTCAGTGGGATGCATCTCCGGGTGTTCCCAAAGCTGGGATGGGCCGTGTACCATTTTCCAAATTAGGCTGATGAATGCATCAACCTTTTCTACCTGTCAGTAACACAACAAGAAGTTTTTAAAAGGCTTTTGTTTACTGTCTGCCAATACACATGGGGCCATTAGCCAGTTGGCAGGGCTTGTGCGGGCTTCATTTCTGCCAGCTTGCAGCGAGCTGCCCCCTCCCTCACTGAGCACCGCGATCAATGCCCTTGGATGCTAAGGACTGCTGGGGTGAGGGGTGGGGGAGCAGGGTGTTCTGATGAGGGAGTGAGAAACAAGGAGAAGGAGACAAAGCCTTCCGTCTAACCGCTAAGAGCCTTCCCACTGGAAGCCTCATTCCAGGCACTGCTGCCTGTCTGTTCTACCAATCTCTTGATAATTTAGATGTGCTTCCAATTGAGCGCGGTGTTGTTTAATAAAGCAAAGACAATCGACTCTTCCTCAGTGTTATAATAGCCTCTCTGTGTGTTTACTTGAGAACAAATGCTGTTATAATTTCTTTGGGGAATCAATATCTTCTAGTGCATATGCACTGCCCTATTGGAGGTTCAGATTGTGTAAGGCGAGAAGAGGAAATTTATTGCCTTGTAAATGCTGGCAGAAGGTAGTAGGTTTAGTGAGAGCTGTAATTAAAGTTTTGCTAGTAATAAAAAATGGAGGCAATAAACAATTGCACACATTTTCCAGTCCTCAGTCCCGGAATGACTGAAACCATCATAGGGTCCTAAGCTCTTGCTATTCTCTGCACAATTAAGTCTCTGAAGGTGAAGGTCTCATGGCCCCAAAAGGCTGCCAGCTCCTGGACCCTTGAGATGTCCTCCACAGGCTCACTTGCCCAGCCCAGCTGCATTTCTTCCCTCTTCCATCTGCTTTCTTCAACTTTACGTGCAGTGGGCAGCAGAATCAACCTTCATTACCCCAGGGACTTCTAAAGCTGGCTCTTCAGGATAGAAAAGAGCAGGGCCAGAAACCTATGCGGGCTTTGAGAATGGGGATCACAATGTGGAGGTAAGGAACAAAAAAGATGGAAAAACTTATAAAATATACAGAGAAGCAAAGCAGTCCCAGGAGTTCATCAGCCTTCCTGCAGGGGATCCCCCTCCCAGGAGTTCACTCGAGCTCTCCAGAGTAGCACATGGAAAGTTTCCAAAAATGACTGCTCATCTCTCTTCTGAGCACTTGCTGTGCACAGTTTTGTATCTGTTCCAGGCTTAATGGAGGCAGGAGAGTCGCCTAACTGGGGAGAGGGAGGAGGCCTCCCAGCGACCATAGGAGGCTGAAAAACTGGGTTGTGTCCACGGGTACTGAAAACTCCCTGCCACAGCTAAGAAGAGTCAGCCTCTCCTCCTGTGATCCCTGGCTGCTGTCCCCCTTCAAAGCTTCCTTAAAACTGGGCATTAGAATAAGATCAATTGGCCTAAGGAAACCTAGGAAATATCTCCACTACCATCACCCCCAGGTTAAGGTCCCCAAAGGGGACCTTATGCACAGAAGTCTCAAATCTGCATATATACACATATATAATCTGTATGTATACACACACACACACACACACACACACACACACACACACACACATACATATATACAGAGGTCTATAATCTCTGGGACCATCCAGTCAATAAATATTGACTAGGCATCTATTGGCCACATACACCCAGTATCACCAACACACAGCACCAAGTGCTTCCAGAAAGAACAAATGAACAAACTGACTTCTATATATGCCAGAAAGTTCTTCTAAGAATATAAAAGTATTCTTAATACTTCTAGAAATAATAGTGTTCTCCACACTGAGCACCCTGGAGGTGCCAGACAATCTAGAAAGCTTCAACGGGCATTCATTCATTCTCTGTTTTGGTCCTTACAACCATTGCCCCTATGAGGTCCAGATGGCGGTCATCATTGACAGCTGAGAGCAGTAAGGGTCAGGAAGTTCAGTGGCACACCCAGGGTAGACACCACATGACCAGAGCAGGACCAGAAGTAAGCCCAGGCCAGCGGCGTGTACTTTCTCCCATCCTCTGTGCCCCAGGGACCCCTCGCCTGCCAGCTCTTGTCTTCTCTTCCCTGGAGCTGCTGAGAGGGAGATGGAAGGTGCAATGAGAAGGTTGCTTTTGAGTCTTTGAGAAGATCCAGGGAGAGGAGGGACTGAGTAGGATGCTAGGAAGACCCACAGAGAAACAGAGAAGGAATCTAAGCTTAGTGCCAAAGAAACACCCACTCGAGGGGGCTTGCCTGTCCAGAAGCAAGCAAACATTTCCAGATTCAGTGCTTGTCTCATATTCTTTTTTTCTTTTTTTTCAATGCTGGGGATCAAACTCAGAGCCTTGTACATGCTAAGCAAGCACTCTACCCCTGAACTACATCCCAGCCCTCCTGTCTCTTGTTCTATCTTCTGCATTGTTCAGAGGACTAAGAGCTTGCCATGGTCCTAAGTAGAGTCCCCTAGCCAGAATGCATACTCCACTGCAAAATACCAATGAGACAGACACTAGCCCAAACCCCTCCTGTCCAGTGGTCCTCAGCATCAGGGCTCCTCTAGCCAGTGTCGGATACTCCTATCCTCCTCCAAGGCTGGGCACCTGGAGCAGCAGGTAAGGGTAGGCACCAAGGCAGGCACTGGACCAAGGTAGGCACTGGACAGGTCAGAGCACAGATGAAGTGCAGAGGCTGGCTGTCCTGGATATAGGATCCTTCAAGTATGTGGCCCTGAGCAGCTGAGCAGCTCCCCTCAGAAAAACAAAACTCCCAGCAATGAGTCCCAAGTCAGGAAGGCACCAGTTCTGACAATCACCTCAAATGCCTCAAAACTTAATACTGGCTTTCCCTTGATCATCTCCAAATGGGTAAAGGACTTGCCCTGCCTCAAATCAGCCCCCTAAGATCCACCTACAGGGAGCAACAGACCTAGGGGAAAGTCCCAAGCAAGTGGACCACATCTGCAACTTTCCAGCCTCACAGCTTTCCCAAGGTCCTCAATGGCCCCAGATGAGGGTTCCAGAGCTAAGGCTGCAGTGGGGACCCTGGGCTGCTGATTATCCAATAAAATTACCAGCAGGCATTAAATCTATCCTCAGTTAACCCGGTGTCTTTAATAATAAAAAAGATTTTGCACTGGGGATAAATACAATGTCTCATTTTCTGACTCTCACTGGTCTCCTGTCACTGTGCACTTATTAATACGATCGCTAATATACAGCTCCCAATCAGCCACTAAAATGCTGCTGTTATTCCTGCTAATTCGACAATAAAATGTGGCTGTGCCAGCCATAAAAAGTGGGCTGTCATGTGATTGGGGGCTCTATGGGAGGAGAGCTATGAGACCCAGGGTTCCAGAAGAGGCCACTAGGAACTGAATCACTGCGGCCACAGGGCAGGTCACACTCAGGATCATGGCTCCTGCCAGCCTTGACTGCCACAGGCCCAGATGCTGCCTGAACTGACAGAGGTGTCCCCTGTTGTCTTCCATTTCCATCACTACCTAACAAATGACCAGGAACTTGGAAACCATATCCATGAGTTAATCTCACAGCTGTTGAGGTCAAAAGCCCAGGCACAGCAGGACTTGAGTCTCTGCTCCAGGGCTCACGTGGCGGAGTCAAGGGTCAGCCTGGCTGTGTTCTCAGTTGGAGGTCGAGTACAACACCCACTTCCAGACTCACTCAGGCTGTTGGCAGAATCCAGTGCTTGAGTTGAAGGACGGAGACCCCCACTTTCTTGCTGACAGTCAGCCAGGTCTCGCTGTCAGTTCTGGAGCTATCATCAGGTCCCCAGGGGCTTCTTGTGCCCCTTCACAATATGGCAGCTCACTTCTCCAAAGCCAGTGGGGGACTCTCACTCCAACAGCCCACGACATGTCTGAGGAGTGACATCTTTTCTCCTCTTGGCTGTCCCTGGGTCCAGCATCTGGGCCTTAGATTGAATTCCTTTTCCCACACACCAGAGAAGAACCCTGGAGGGTCTGGGGCTCCTCCCCAGAGCAAGCCTTCACTCCTGGCCAGGTGGAGAGGACGTCAGGGAGCAGCCAGCTCAGGCCCTACAGTACCCGCGAGGAAGGCGTTAAATGCAGGAGCAGCCCCTCTTTGGTGATCACAGCATGAAAGAGGCACAAGCAGCCTCTTCACCAAGTGGCAATAATTCATATTTGACCCAAAAGAGCCCCTTCCTCAGGACACCTTCTGCTCAAAAGACCGCAAAATCTCCTTTCCCACCCTGTCCAATGACAGAGGTAGAGCAAATCCCATTACCCACTGGGTTGTGTCCTTTCCCTGGTTCTGGACACCCAAGAACCGCTCTTCATCAGGATACCAGCAAGGGGTGAAGACAATTCTGGAAGCACTGGGGAGCATTGGTAACGTGCAGATTCCCAGGCCTCACCCCAGATCAAAGGATTCAGCAACGGTACCTGCTTTGTAAATTCCCAGCCAGAGAGACTCCCAGGGCTCTGAGGTCTTAGGAAGGCCTGGGCCCTGCCCTGCCTCCATCTGCTTTTCAAAGCCCCCTGAAAGCCCAGTGAGTAACGAGAGGCAGACTGGCTTTTGGTTTTAAGGATCAGGTCTACATGAAAATGTCCCTGTCAGAATTACACCATCATGATCCCAAATGATCCTATGGCCTTCCAGATAAGTCTTTGCTCTCAAGGTCCCCTCAGCTTGGAACACCCTTCCCACTTTCTCTCCTTTGGGAGTTATTTTCTTACTTCTTCTTCCACTTGTTTTCTGTTGTTGAGTTTGTGCCACCATGCCTACCTATCCCTCTGACACCCCTCCAAAAAAGAGGCAGAGTCTAATTTACCTCCCTGAAATGTGAGTTGGTCTTAGTGTGTCCCTTCAAATGGATAGTGTACAGCAGAAGATACACAGAGCTAAGTCATAAAAGGAAAGACAGCTTCTGCCCAACTCTCTTAGGTTGACTCTTCTTATAAGGCAGCCTCCATGCTGTGAGGAAGCCCCGGTTATATGAAGAGGTGATCATGGCCCAGCCAAGGACCTGGCCAATTGCCAGTCTCCACTCCTGACAGGAGAGGGAGGAAGCCTTCAAGGATGATTCCCCACCAGCCACCATCTGACTGCAACCACGTGAGAGACCATAGACAAGAACCTTGCGTGAGCCAGTCTGTCCCCAGTACCAAGAGGAATGATAGTAAGAAATAACTATTGCGGTTTTAGACCCTTAAGTCTAGGTGTTTTGTAGTGGACAGCCAGATCAAAGCCCAGGTAGACTTCCAGCTTCACCTTTCTCTCCTCCACAGCCCCCTTAGGCTGAGTTCTATGCCTCCCTCCTCCCTCCTGTTGCTAGAGTGTTCTGTACAGCCTTTCAGTGAAGAGTGTAGCCCCTGGAATCACACACCCAGCTTCTCCACCGACTGGCTGCGTGAACTTGGGCAAGTTTCTTATCCTTTCTGGACTTCAGTTTCCATATGTATAAAATGTAAGTGATAAAAAATAAAACCAATATCAAATGAAGAAACTCCACACCAAATTCCTGGAAAAGAGAAAGTGTCTGATGAATCATGTCTGTTGTTATCTTATCTCTACCATAGCACTCATCAGACATTATATCACAGCCAGGTTTACTGTGGGCAAGATCATGTTTAGCTCTGCTTCCTCTACTGACCAGCTTGAAGCCCTTTGGTGGTCACTCAACAGATATTTGTTGAATGAATAAATAAACTTATCATATATAACTAAACACCTTACCTACATGTCTATCATGTAAGTGATTGTCAACTACTATCCCAACAAAATAGTGGACAGGCCATGGAGGGAAGAATTGGGCGTGTCCCCCAAAATTTCCCTTTTGGGCTAGGTTAGGGAAGGCAGGAGGGTAGTCAATAGGACCCTTCCACCTTGAGAACTCCAGGTCACAGTGAGCAGGGAAGGACATGTCCCTTATGCCCACCTCACCTAAGGAACACCAAGTGGTGTCTTGAGTATCCACCAAGAACAGCTCAAGCCACCTTCCATAATGGTTAATTACTGTGTAGACGCAGAAGGAACCTGATATTTCTATATGTGGCCAAGAGAACACAGTGCAGTCCAAACCTTGTCTTTCTTTCCATGATGTGCTCATCTTAGAGAAATTACTCATAAGAACTAGACCTGAAGATTGAGACGCAAAATGTACATTTACACAGGGACTTCTTCACCCACCAACTCCTATCTACAGGTCACGGGGACTGTCAGTAGCCAAGGCTACCAGATAGAGGGATGCCTGATTATGTGATGCCCCTACCCCCTCAGTTGTAGGAGGCGCCAAATTCTGCCTGGGATGTTTGTACCATCCAGTACTACATCAAGAGCCGACCTTCCAATAACCCACCCACCCAGACCTCCCATGCTCCTCATGACAGCGCTATGGCCTTCTCTTAAGATCCCTCCACCCCCACCTCTAGTTCCCCAGGCCTAGCAAGTTCCCTTCAGTCTATCTGACACAGGAACTCAAAAATCAACATCCAGTCTAGAGAGACTCAAAACATTAAGCACTTGCTGTGTGCAGTGGAAGTCCTGACTTAGAATCTCAGCTCAACTACTTGGCAGCCACATAGTCTTGAATGGGCCACTTTACCCTCCTGAGCCTTGGTCTCCTCATCTAGAAAATGGGGATAATTATAGCACACCTTATAGCATGTTGGGGGGATTAAAGAGACAGTGCATGTAAATCGATGAGGATAGGACTTAGCACTAAATTGGTGAAAGAGACTGTGGCCAGGAAGGCTTCCTGGAAGAAGGAGCTGGCCCAGAAGGTCAAGCAGGATTTAAAGAGGGGAAAGACGATGTCGTGGAAAGTAAATGGCCTCCCCAGATGTCACAACTGCTGTTCTCCCCAAGGTAGGGAACTCCACTTGACGGTGCCCTGTGCACTTGGGAAGGTCCCCACAGTGCACCCTGCCCCACTATCCCAGCCCAGGTAGAAGCAAATTCCTTTCCCCCACCTGAGAGCAACTGGGGCAAGATTTTGAATTTTTCAAAAGGAGCCTCTCTAGAAAACTCAGGGGAAAATAAGAACCCATAAAAATAAATGCAAACACATAAAAACAAAAAGAATACAGATTTTTTTTCTACTCTTAGATTCATCAGTGTCCTTGGGGTTGGACCTAATAACCATGGAAGCCGAGCCCCGCCCTGTTAGCTGGGATGGCAGCTCAGCTGCTCAGACTGTGGTGGGAGATGGGTCTGCACCTAGCCAGGCCCACACAGGGCCCAGACCTGGCAGTCACCTCTGGAGCTGGGGAAAGGGGTCTCCTGGGCAGTCCCTCTGGCCTGGCCCCACCTCACAGGCTGTTCCTGAGCTGCGCCCCTGCTCCTCCCCTACACATTCTGATATGGCACCCTCCCCAGCAGCACATGTCAGGCCAGCCTTCCCTCTCCTGGGGTAGAGGTCACCTGCCTCAAAACCTCATCCCAACCACCAGAAGAACTGAGTACATCCTTCTCCCCATTCCTGGGAAGCAATCCTGGAAGCCTGAGTCACCATTAGACTTGCAAAATCTGACATCAGAGAGAGAGACACAGGTGAGCAGACTTCTCCTTCTGCCTCCTTCTTCAGAACGTATTGGTGACAGGTGGAGACCTCACTCCAAACCCTTACCCACCCCTAAACCCAAGGGAAACAGACATGAATCACAGCCAGGAGTCCTGACTTTGAAAGAAAGTGGCCGTGACCACCAGGTGTCTGTAAGCTGTTGGCGTCAGCACCTCTGTCCTGCAGCAAACCACCCCACCCCCCAAAACTTTGGGGAAATCTCAGAGGGGCACTGCCAGGAAATCAGCTTAGGAAGAATCCTGGGGTTGGCTGCATGTGGCAACCCCACCACCCACTGTCCTGCTGTGCAGCTATGCATTCAACTTTCCCCAGCTTCCAGGACCTGGGGATTCAGAATCATATCTACATCTGTCAACCCAACAAGTCATTCGTTACACCTTGGGGAAACCCACAGGGTCAGGGTGGTGCAGGGGGTGGGGGGCAGGGGTCAGGCAAGCACTGTTCCTACTTGCTGCAACAAACCCCGAGGTCATGGTTGATACAGCTGGCTTAATTTGTTAAGACGCCATTGGAGACCAGTCATCCACAATCCTTTGGATATTTTGTTGGAATGTCTTTGCTCTGAAATGATCCAGCCCTGTGATGTCCCTTCCTATCCTGAGGGAGGCACTGTTCCTCAGTTCTCTGTCACCTTACACACCAGTCCTGAAGGTCTGAGGGATCTTCTCAAGATCCCACACCCAGCTCCCAAGCTGAGTATCCCTCAGAGCAGAAGCCACAGCCCTCAGTCCACTGCGCTGACTCAGGTAGTCTAGAAGGGTCTGTGGGACAGAGCCTTTATCTTAGAGGTGAGCTCAGGCTCATAGCAAAAAGGTCTTATCAAGCTCAAGCTAAGCTCAGAGTTTCTCAAACTACAGTGACCCTGTCAATCACCTTGGCATGCCACCAAAATGCCAATTCTGACTTGGCAGGGCTGGACTGGTGCCTGAATCCAGCATCTCCACCATGGTCCCAGGTGATTTCTATACTGCTGGGTCTATGGACCACACTTTAAGTAGCAAGGCTCAAGAACAGCAGTGTCGGAGAAAACAGGAAGGATAGGCACCATGGATAATCTTAAATTTTCTTGTAACCACACCAAAAAGTACTTTTTTAAATATATATTATGTAGCCCAATGTGTCCAAAATAGGATCACATCAACACATAATCAGCATTTTTTAAAAAAATCACTAATCTTTTCTTTTTTCTTTCTTTTTTTCGTTTTCTTTTTCTTTTTTCTTTTCTTTTCTTTTTTTTTTTTTTTTTACTAAGTCTCTAAATTCCAGGGTGCATTTGCCCTTACACCACAACCAATCTGCATAAGCCATGTTTCCAGTGCTCAGTAGCTATGTAGCTAGTGGCTACCATATTGGACAGCACAACTCCAGAGGATGAGGGGAAAGGGAAAGAACATGAGGGAAGAGAAGAATTCATTACAATAAGAAGAATCTAGGTTCTAGACTAAGCCCTGCCTCTGACTCAGCATGTGGCCTAAAGAATCAAGTAAACTCTAGATCTTCCACTTTCCACCTATAAAATAGGGAAAGCAATACCTGCCCATCACTGGGCTCAAAATCTAGGGAGGACTCTGGGTCTTACCAACATGGGCTTTGGTAGCACAGAAATCTAGAGTCTCCTGGTGATGACGGCTGCCCCCCAGAGGGCCTATGCCTACCATGGGGCTCAAACTGGAGGGTCTCCATGTCCACACAGAACCTGCTGGGAGCTAGGCAGGCCAGCAGGGGTTCTAATCCCACTCTAAAACCACCCTGAACCATCTGGCCCTATCTGGGAAGGGCACTTTGCTGTTACTGTGAATCGAGGAACTGCAGGCAGATAAAATTAGTGCTGCCCACCCATCCCAAGCTGTCAGAGGAGTTATTCTGAGATCTCATTATGGAGTTCATCTTCACATCCTTTGCTCTGACTTTTTTCCTGTGTTTTAAGAGCTGAGTCACCAGAGAGGCGGGTCTTGGTGGGTGTTCTGTTCTGGCCACTCCCTGGGTCCCCGAGGCCTAATAAGAACTGCGGGAAGGGACTTTGCAGAATATAGGAGCAAGTGGGGACATGAGATTTGCCACGTATCATGTAAATGTCACATATAATCTTAGCTACTCACACTTTACAGATGTCAAAACTGAGGAGTAGGGGAGGTAGAATAAAGCCAGGATAAGTGACCTGACACTAGAACCTAGCAGGGAACTTGACCCAGGGCCTGAGTTTTCTGTCACCTGGTCCTGTGATGCCACCCTTCAAAAGATGCCAGGTGAGCCTCTGCCACCCCTGGCTCCCCCTAAGGGCACTAATGGGCCCAGGGATGGCCCATGCTCAAGGGAGCCACACATACAGCTCCAGGGTATAGCTCTCTGAGAGCCACAAGGCCCAGGGCTGTCAGTGGTAGCACAGAGTCCCAGCCAGGGGTCCTCAAACTTACTTGTCTCCTCATTCCTGAAGAAGACAACCTTAAGCCCTCCAAACCCCAGACAGGAACCATATATCCCCAAGCACCAAGAAGGAGCCACTTCAACAAAGGCAAGGAGAACACCTGGACTTCTTTAGCCCCAGCTGGAAAGGGAACATGAACCTACGTCCATGCCATCTTCCAGTGACCCCAGTAGAGGGTCCATTGGAAAGACCATGTGAGGTCCCTGGTCCCTACATCATCCTTAAGATAGGAACACTCACTCCTGTCGGTCCTTCATAAAGTCAATAAAATAATTAATTAATTAATAATTAGTTCCCTTCCTCAACAGCAGGAGCCACTTTCTGGCCAAGTCCTCTTTGCTTGGAGATGTATGTAACACCTACAGTTTTTTCCCACATGATGTTGTCCCCCAGCTAATCCAAGGGTCTGAGGATAAGGAACAATCCCACCCTCCCTGCCCTGACCTGAACCGATCCCATCATTCCAAGTGGACTCTGGGGCCAGCTGCCCCTCACTGCACAGTCCTTTGAGCTCCCTGTGTCTGGCCATGTCCCCATTTCACAGCATTCCTCTCAAGGTGCCAAGCCTGCAGATGGCAGACACAATGCTCCATGTTCTTCTTTAGGAGGAGCAAAGTGCCGGAAGGGTGGCTGCTGCTTAATCCAGGAACCTCCCCCAATTGAGTCAGGTGCCCCTCTTCTGAGCTCCCACAGCACCCCGCGTCTCCCCCTTTGCAGGATTTACTCCCACCCCACTACCAATCTGAGAAAAGACTTGACATCTCTGTGTGACCAGTGACTAGTACACAGTCAGCGCTCCATAAATCCCAGCTTATGAAATAAGCTTGCTTCTCAGATCCAGCCAGGCACCATGGCCCAGGGCACTGGGGCACACAAATACAAACACACACCCCTGAGTCCCAACAGCAAAGATCCTGCAGAGAGAACTTTTGAAGTTCAGAGAAATGCTGGGTCCTGTTCCTTAGGCCTTGATGGGGGCCAGGAGGTGGAGACAGACTCCTGCAGATGCCATCGACATGCCCCCCACTCCACTCTAAGAAACCTACACAGCACTTCTAAGAGGAAAGAAGCCAACAAAGACAGCAGCTGCCTCCCTCCACAGCCAGACCCCCAGAGAGTTTAAATGGAATTAAAATAATCTCACTGTGCTGCCCAACCACAGATAGGCAGTCAGGGGAGCAGGGCCACTAACTGCTTCTTTGAAGAGGCAAAGACTTTTCTACCCAAAAGCTATTTGTCCTCCGTAAATGGGATTTTAGAAACAGAGCTGAAAGGAGAGGCGATGGCCTCAAGAGCCTAAGCTTGTATTATACATTAGACAGATATTTAAAAATAAATAGCGATTAAAAGGAAAGCTATAAATGACAGAAGAGAGCTCCAGACCCTCCAAGGCCTTCATGCAAATGTCTCGCTGCTCTCTCAGCTCCAGAAATCTGGGCCAAACTCTAATTATTTCTCTGATTTTTAAAAAATATTGTCGTCTGGCTTCTCTGAGGAGCTCTGTTCAGAGCTCTGTGTGGCCAAGGTCTCAGGAAGGGAAACTCTGAGCACTGACACAAGGGGGCGCCCTGGAGCTGCCCTCATTGCAGACCTGTGGACATGCTCACCAGCACTCCCTCTGGAGTCCCCAGTGTCCACTGGTTCATGTCCCCCAGCTAGGCTGTGGCTTTTTCATGACACTCATCACAACCTGAGCCAATAATTGTTGTTATTATCATTATTATCACTAACATCAATAATGGTTGGCGTTCTGGCCTTTAATCTCTGTTAATAACTTCCCGGAAATATTCTGTGCTAAGTTTTTCTACCTCTCCCCTTTCAGAGAAAATGAGTTCACAACCTTTTTAAAAAAGAAAAGAAAGAGGAAAAAGAAAAAGGAAATCCATACTTTATTCAGATTTTATTAGTTGTTACCTGATATCCTCTTCCTGTTCCAAGATCCCATCCAGGACACCACTTATATTTAGCTCTCCTGTCTACTAAGCTCCTCTGGGCTGTGAGAGCTTCTCATACTTTCTTGGTTGCTAATGACCTTGACAGCATTGAGGGGGACTGCCTGGGGAATTTTGTAGAATGCCTGTCTATTGGAATTAGTCTACTGTTTTTCTCATGATTAGACTTTTGTCACTGTGACTAAAATACCTGACAAGAACAACTTAGAGAGGAAACCATTTATTTTAGCTCATAATTTCAGAGATTCGGTCCATGATCAGCCAGCTCCATTCCTCTAGGCCTGTAGTAAGGCAGAACATCATGGCGGAAGGGCATGGAGGAGGAAAGCTACTCTACTTGTAGCAACTAGGAAGCAGAGTGAGAGAGAAAGTTACCAGGGACACATTATAGTCCCCAGTGGTATGCCCCTAGTGATCTGCTTCCTCCAGCCACACCCACCTGCCTACAATTACCACCCACTAGTCCATTCAAATTATTAATGCATTAAATGAATTAATCCACTGATAAAGTTGGAGTCCTCATGATCCAACCATTTCTTAAAAACCCCATCTCCAGACATTGCTGCGCTGTCTACCACATGAGCTTCTGCAGGGACATAGAGTTAATATGTCATTTTCATCATATCACATCCACAGTACACACTATTGACATGATTTATCAGTGTTGACCTTGACATGGATCACCTGGCTGAGCTAAAGTTTCTCAGGTCTTTTTATTGAAATCCTCCCCACCTCCCTAAAGCCCAGGCCAAAAATCAGCCCTTCCTAAAAGCCTCCTCAGATTGTAAACATGTACACATGTGTGTTAGACTGTGTGTGTGCATGCACACATGCCCATACATTCTATCAAGTCTTCTCAGCACTTATCTTGCCTCCAAGTATTTCAGCTGTCTATGAACTTGTACTTGCCCATCTGCTCATGCTGACTGCAGGCTCTGTGAGGGCAGTGACCTAATTCCCAGCAACATATGGCCAATAATAAAAAGCAAAAACAAAAAAAAAAATTGACCACTTATTTAGTGCTCAGAGTGCTGGCTCTATGTTAGTGCCTCACAGCACGGCCTGGGTGTAACCCAATGAGGGAGGATCTATCAGTATCGCCATCATACAGATGCAGAAAGGAAGGGCCCAGGAACTTGTATATCAAGTAAGCGGCAGAGCCGGGTTCCTGGCTGTTTGCCTCTGCAGTCTGTTTATCACTTTGAGCACTTTCAGTATAACCTCAATGTCTGTCTCAAGGACATGCTGGCGCAACAAAGGTAGTAATGTCAGGTGAGCAGAGAGGCCTGAGGTCTTCAACAGTAGCACCAATGACATGACCTTGGCCAAGGCTCTGTGCCACCCCAGCTCTGATGAGTTTTGACCAGCCACCAGCCCACCCCCACCCCCAGCCTCATGAGTCCACCAAGTCCTTCCATTTGCCACATTCAGACGCAGGGAGGCACCGCTGTGCCCCCAACTTGCTGCATCAGCAAGAGGCCGAAGGATATGTGGTGCTGGAACATCTCCCATAAATTTCATTTCATTAAATTTTAAACTTTAATAAAACAATGACACATTTCAAGTGCCAGTTCTGGGCTTTCCCATCCCCACTATCATGGGCTCCCCAAGAACCTTCTGTCTGGCAGGGTCTTCAGTGTGTTCAAGTCTTTCTGAAGGGGTTGTTATCTGACACTGAGGTCCCTGGAAGCCTAGGCATGACCCAGATAACCAATATAAGAGAAGATTTCTGGTCCTCCAAGATAGGAGAGAGAGAACCACTATTGTCAGCTCTGGCTGGGGATGAGGCTCTAGACCCTCAAGGGCCCAGATCTAATAGTAGGATTAAGAGCTGAGACCCCCAGTTTCCTAGCCAAGGCCCCAGACAACAGGGCACCAGGGACATTTCTGGATGAGGCACCACTTAGATGCCCCTTTCATGATGATGCCTGGGGTACTGAGGAGAATAATCCCATTGTCCCTTCCCCAGGAAGCTTCTAAAGCACCCTACCCAGCTCCTCTTCTCTCCACCCCTCTGCCAGCCCCGACCTGTCAGTCAGCTATCAAACTAACTTTTCTCAAAGCAAGCCCTAATCTAGTCACTCCCAAATTGGCAGACACCCGAGGGTCCCCTCTTACTAGTGGCCCTTAAAGCTCCCCGTAGATGCCTCCCTCCACTCACCCTTGATCCACCACAGAGCAGACACCTTCTCTTCCGTCTGCTTCACACACCTCCCTCACAAGCCCCAGCCTGGAACTCCCTCCTCTCAAAGATCCCCCTGTCAAGTCCTGCAGACCCCAGAGAAGGGCTTCTTTGCCCACAAAGCCTTTCCTGACTCCAAGTTCTCACTGCCACCTGAATGTCACAGGAAGTCCCTCTTCTGGGACCCTTTCAACCTCTGCTAGGAGCATCATCAGTTATGAATATGTGGCATCTTCTTGGCTAACCAGCGAGCTCCTGGCCAGGAACAGTACTTTCATCACTTTGGAACCCATCCCTGCACATCCCACAGGGCCCAGGCAGTAAAGGTCAGCGGTGCCAACTGACGAGGAGGGCGGAAGAGACCGCTCGTGGACAGCCAAAATAGACTTCGGGAGAAAAGCCAATGAGCCACCTGCTGGGGTCAGAAAGATGAGGGATCAGGCTCTAGAGCCATCATCCCTGCTCGCCAACAGCTGCACCAGAACAGTAGACCCTCCCTCCTAAGCCTCTTCACCACCCCCGCCCCCGACTTCCTTCAGATCCCAATAAAAGGCGGGGAACAAGAGATCAGAAGCCTAGAACTTCTGCCCACAGCTTCGCCGTTCCTCCACTTTGGCTTTGCCCTGGGAGAGTGCTGAGAGCCATAGCTAAGTAGGTACGACACATGGCAATTTCCTTGTCAGCCTACCCCATGTTGCTTAGAGGAAGGACTCTCCACTGTGGAGATGGGCTTGCCTTGGACGCAGGTCATTTGCAGTGACATTGCATGAAGTTTGAGTAAGGTGACCCTGCTCAAGGACCAGGGCGGATCTTAGGGCGGTTCCAGGTTTAAGGTGATTCCTGCTGGGAATAGGGCGTATCCTGCTGCCTGAGTTCTTGCCGGATTGAGAGAGTATTTGGGATGTAGCATGCCGGTGGATTTTCCCCAGAACGTGCTTGTAGAGTGCCGGTGTGAGTTCGGGAATAAAGAATTGCTGTTTGAATCTACAAGGCTGTGAGTGGCTCGTGATTTTGTGCCCAGCCAGACTGCGGCAGGAGAGGAGGGCACTGTCACACTTGTTACCCTAAGGAGCTCTTTTCAGTGGGAGCAAGCAAGGGCAGTAGCCCTGCACAGGGAGAGCCCAGGGGAAATGCCCCCATCACACAGCAACCACCCCGAGGACCCTTCATTCTAACCCCCAGGCTCACTTCTCACCACTCCCTGGATCATGTGCCTCCCAAGTTCGGACTTGTGCAGAATCACTTTAGGAAAAACATTACAGCACAAATCAGAAGCGGAGAGTGCAGTGGTACTAAGCCTGGCAGCTTTGCTAAGTCACACTGTGCCCCCGCAGCTTCAGCCAGACACTTACGATGAAGCCCCTGTGAGGCCCAGCCCCGTGGAAGCTCAGCCTCCATTAGCTCATTCCTTTCAAGCATCTCTGGTCAGAAAAAATTATTTTCCAGGTCAGAGATCTTGTTATGAGAACGGAAGAGAGAAAAGCAGAGAGCAGCTAGTCTTAGAGCTCATGCATTGCCGCTCCCCCCCATCGACCCTACAGACCTCTCAGTTGAGGCCCGTAGCAAACGAACAGTGGAGTTCATAGCAGAACCCAGAATCCTTGGAGCTAGACCCCTCCCCCCTGGGATCTGATTTCGGGGGAGCCCAGGGTCACGGGCTCACCAAAATGCAGCCGCTTGTCCCTTATTTCCAAACTCAGTCCATTATGTTTTCTTCAATTCTCCATGTCCCTCAAAGATATAGTTTCTTAAAATTAAGAAATTTTTTTTCTCTGCTTTTTTCTGCACCAAAAGGTGAGAATGTTTCCCACTGGGGAAAAGAGTGGGAGAAATGGTTCAATTAGGTTTAAGACATAAATCCACCAAACCCCCTCGTTTGTAATTGAAAGTAATGAACTTTAATAAAAAACCAGTGCAACCCCTTCAGCATCAGATCAGATGTCACTGAAACTCATTTGAGTGCTGTCTTTCAAGGTTCCTTCCGCAGGGCATCGTGGTGAGTGAAAGCCCAGGAGATGGGGGAGGGGTTAATAGCCCTGATTCTCTCCTAATCAACCTCTTCAGGAGGGGGAGGCTGGGGCGCAATGCCTTTCTGCCTGCCACCCCTTACCCAGGGTTGGTGCACCCCAAAGCAGGGCTCACCTCGTGGTCCCTTGTTGACCAGGCTGGGAACATGCGTATGCGAACATATACCCTGCAGGGCTGGGGAGGCCAGGCTACAGTGCCCCTCCCTGCCAGCACCCTCTCTGAGCCCCGAAAACCCCTTTCCATCAACTTCCAGGAAGTCCAAGGTCATCTCCCCAGACTCAGGATGCTCAGTCTGTCCTATGAACCCAAAGCTTCTTTCTCTGACACCCATCACTTCAGCGTGACTCAACAGACTCTTCTAGCATCTTCCCCCAAACAGAAGTTCCTTCTGACTACCCTAGTCTTCTTTTCAGTGTTTTTATTACAAAAGTAATGGATGTTCATTATAGAAAATTCAAGAAATATAGATAAGCAATAAGAAGAAAATGAAAATATCTCATAACATCGCCACTCAGAAATCACATTAACATTTTGGTTTATAGCCCGCCACGCATTTTTCTATGCATATAAACACAGGATTTTGTTTTCATGGGTCTCTCTCTCTCTCTCTCTCTCTCTCTCTCTCCCCCTCTCTCTCTCTCTCTCATTGTTGTTGTTGTTTCTGAAGCAAAAGTGGAATTAGCGTGTTGATTTCGTGTCAGGGATTCAGATTTTTTGACTCCCCTCTCTCCCAAAACCCCACTCACTGGACATAGGGTGTGCCTCTTTCATTTGTCCCTTTATGGACATTCTCCTGTCCTGTGGCCGGGTCTAGGACCCCACCCCTGGACTTTCAGGAGCCTCCTGGTTTGTACGCCCTCGAAGCCCAGAGACAGGAGGGAGAGGTTAATTGGCTTTGCTCACCATCTGTTTGCACTGTGAACACATCTGAGCACAGTTCACAATCGATGCCCTCTACCAACACTGGATCCATCAACCCCAGGGATTGGTTAGAAGCCAATACATTCCAACAACTGAATACTACACAGCCTGAGTAAATGGCATGCGAGGAGCAACATTAGAGACATGGACAAATGTATAAAATCCAGTAAACAAAATAACATTTACAGTAAACTTTCAATTTTGTTAAACATTATGCATATTCATAAACATACACAGACACCTTAACAGTGAAGCAAGATACACTGAGTTAATACTGATCTGTAGATAATTTAAATGTCCTCCTATGTGTCTCCCTGGATTTTCCAACATTTATATGTTGAATATTTTTACTTTTGGAATTTTTTTATTTTAAAAAAATACACAAGCTTTGTTGGGATCGAAAGGGAAATGAAGACCTGAAGCAATGGTTCTCAAATGTGATCTGCAGCAGAATCACCTGGAAGATTTGTTAAAACTCGAGATTGCTGGGCCCCACCCCCAGAGTTTCTAACTCAGTAGTTCTGGGGTGAAAGGACTGGGAATTTGCATGTCTAAATCTTAAAAAGTTTCATATAGGGCCCATGTGGCTGGTCCTGGTCCTTTGTAAACCACCGTGTAGAAATTCTTAGCTGATGATGTTTGGAAAAAAGGTAACACCTGGGTGCTGACACCATGAGAGGGAAACCAGCACTACTGCAGGAAGACATTGACCTACTAGGGGTCCCTGAGCATGGTCTTGCTTCCTTCTACCTCCCAAAATGAAGAGGAAGGAGGTATCTGGACAATAGACACCACTCCCTACTCATGTCCAGGAGACACTGTCTCCTTTTCTCACAGTGGGCCCTCCAAGGCCCATTAACCTTGGGTTTGGGGGATCCGGCCTCTTCCTCTCACAGGGCCATGTGTTCAAAGAGATGGTGTCAAAGAGATAAGGGGTGGTCCAGGAAGTGGCCAAGCTGGGGAGCTTCTGAGACCCTTGGAAAGTCACCTAGAGATAACCAAAAAACAGGAAACACATCCGGGCATGGTCCTGGACAGGTCCCAGAAGAACTCTTCATCCTGTGGCTCCATGTTGCTTTCTTAAGTAGCAAACTCCCCTTGAGCCTGTTCCTTCATTCCTTCCTCCTTCCTTGGGTCTGTCTTGTGTCTGGCTCACCATCCTTCCAGCAGGACGAACCAACCATAAACCAAACAGTAGTGCTAGCACAGAGGTGCCCAGGAGGGCCATGGGCACACCAAGGAGCCATCAAAAATAAGGTCTGAGGGTGGCAAGAGTGTGCAAATTCCATGATCTTCATCAAGCAAGACACAAACATGTTGAGGGAATGGGCTCTGAGCTCAACCCAGAATTGGATGCCAATTCTAGCTCTTTTACTAGTTGAACCTCTCTGGACTTCAATTATCCAAAAGGTGTGGTGCACAAGTTTTAAGACTGTCCCCAGTGCCCTCAGCCTTCAGTAATTACACTCCTGTGTAAGCTCCTCACTTGAGTGTGGCTAGATCTGGTCAATGACTTCCAATGAATAGAATGTGGTCAAAATGATAGACGTCACTTCTGAGTTTAAGTTATAAATGGATTCTTGTTTTCTTTGTTCCTCCCTCTCTCTCTCTCATCTTTTTTCTGGGTAAGCAAGCTGCCATATTGTGAGTAGCCCTATGAAGAAGACCCCATCTCAAGGAGCTTCCAGCTGGAGAGCCATCCAGCCTAGAGATGACCATGGCCCCCAGTGGACACCTTGATGGCAGTCCCCTGAGATCTTGAGCCAGAACCACCCTGCTAAGGTTCTTCTGGATTCCTGTCCCATAGAAACTATAAGATAATAAATGTTTGGTGTTTTAAGCTATTTGTTAAACAGCGATAGACAACTAATACCATTAATTATCCACTAAGCACTGATATTAATGGCACCTAACTCTAGGGTTATTAGGAGGACTAAGTAAGATTATGCAGATAGAGCTCTTACACAGAGCATAACACATATTATAAATGTTACTAATTATAAATATAATAAAGAATGTCTGTTTTCCATACATGCCCCAAAGGAGTGGGTCCAACGGTGTTATTTTGGGAACATAGAAAGCTACAAAGAGAAAGCTGAGGATTCCTGCATTCATTTCCTACTGCTACCCTGACGAATGTAGTTGCTTAAAATAATATAAATGTATTACCTGAAGATTCAGGATGTCAGACATCCACCATGGCTCGCACAGGGCAAAAAAATCAAAGTGTTGACCGAACAGCATTCTGGAGGCTCTGGGGGAGACCTCCTTCCTCCTCTAGAGGCTGCCTGCATTCCATGGCTCATGGTAGCATCACACTGAACTCTGCTTGTGTCGTCACATCTCCCCTGGCTCTGACATTCCTGCCTCTCTTAAAAGGACCTTCTGGTCTCATTAGGCCACTTGATAATCCAGCATCCCCTCTCTGTCTCAGGATTCTTAACATATACACATCCATGAAGTCCCTTTGGGCATGTAAGAGGACATATGCACAGTTCCTGGCATTAGGGCAGGAACACCTTGAGGGTCCACGACTGGGCCTACCACACTGAGCCCCCCGCCCCCGCCATGTTCTTGAGTCTTCTCCAGGCAAAACATCCCCGGTCCCATCAGCTGTTCCTCCCACCAAGGAACCCTCCTGCTCTCACCCGCAGGCCCCTCAGTGTTCTCCAGGCCCCTGCCACCTGCTTCTTTAAAAATCAGGCTGAGGGAGAAAATCTTGACACTGTATTCCCACAGGGCTGGATTTAATAAGTGAAGACTTTGGTTCTCACACATTTCGCAACACTTCAGGAAAACAAACAACATTTCCTCCCTCTCCTGCTAACACCGTTATCAGCATGAAAATTCCCGCTTCCTATTTCAGACACTGCAAAGTTGCTCGCACAAAAAAAAAGGTGAATTATTCAGTGCTGCATTTAGCTGGCATTTAATATTTGATCAATTAGCATGCTTTGATCCATCTCCTAACAGTAGGCTGTCCCTGGCTGCTACAGCGGGATGAACTGCTTGCTCTTGGGGGTGGTAGGGGATGCATGCATGTGTGCGTGAACATGTATGCATAAAGGGGGCGGAGGCTCACCCAGGGCCTGTATCTGAGACACATCAGAAGTGCAAATAGCCTGTGGTGCAGAGAAAGGGCACATGTGAGTATGGCTGAGCAAGAGAACAGGAGCTCACAGGTAGCAAGTGGATGTCCCCCTGGGAACCCCACCCCTGCCTAACTGAGCAAGTGCCTGTGGGGTACCCCTCTCCCCGTCCCCTGGTCACTGCTACTCCCTCCACAGGTTTTGACAGCACCGTGCCTGCCACTCATCACATAACCAGCCTGGGGTCAAAGAAACGGATGATCCAAATTTGGGGGCTCAGTGGAATCTCCACTTCCAGATCCCCCGGAGGTTTGGACTCCATACTTCCCACCTTCAACTACCTTGGGACTGTGGGGGAGTTTAAGATCTTACATAAAACGTTCTTTGTCCTAAAAATGGAGTTAATTAATCACCCTTGGGTGGATTGTGTTTTACTCTGCTGGTTTGTCACTTGCAGGGACTGGATGCTTGGATCTTGGGTTTCTGAAATGGGAATATTGCAAAAAGAGGAATGCTCTCTCTGACTTGGTTGGGAGAAGCCTAGGAGTCATACACACACACACACACACACACACACACACACAACCACACACACACATATACAAATGTAGAGAGACACATACATAGGCGCACACAAATATGGATCCATATACAGACACATACATGCAGAAACACACATGTACATAGAGATGAATAGAGAGACACACACACACACACACAAGACAAGAGTCCATCCAGCAAGCACAGCTGTCTCAGGAGCTAAGAACAGGTACATGGCCACTCTCCCAAGGCCTAAGGCCATCTCCGAGGCACCCAGCTTAAGCTCAAGGCTCCTCCACGGGAGTAGATGGGGCTGCAGACAGGGACCTTCCAGCCAGACATGGCAGGGACCTGGCCACATGGTCAGGCCCCATCCCCACCTTCCAAGCAGTACCACAAGCCAGATGTTCTGTTTAACAAACCCAAAGTGACATTTCCATACAGAACCAGACTTTAAGTTTCTGCACCTCTCCCACTGTGAAGTGATTTTTGTGTGTCCGTTTACTTGTTCTAAATGTGAAGAGAACCGAGGCTCTTGTTGGTTGGGTGTTATTAAATCCAATCATCGGCCACCTCCCACATCTGTCATTGATTGAGATAAATGACACTATTTTTTGTCGTTGTTAAAAAAAAAAAAATTCTACACCTAATGAAGTCTCTCTGGTGCCACATTCTCAGCAGTAGAGATAAATGAGAAACAATTTCTTGGTATCCATTATTTTAAATTACAGATATCAACCCTGATGCTGTTTTCAAGGTTTATTGAATTTTCATAGACTATCATCAGCTTCCACATGCTAGCCGTATAATAGAAACCTGAACTCAGAGAGGTTTTATGGCCTCCTTTAAAAGCATCAGTGAGAATGAGCCTCATTCCCCAGCCTCCCCCAAAAAACTTCCAGAAAGTTCCAAGCTCTCTAGGCCAGCGCAGGAGAGAAAGGGAGGGAGCAGAGGAGTCAGCAGAAGGAGAAGAAGGAAGGAGAGAGAAGACAGCAAGAGGGCCTCTCTGTTCTCGGGCTGAACTGGGAGCCAGTTTCCTGCACAGACGCCCATCTGTCCTTTTGTGGGGTAAACCTCTCCCCTGTCCCCTGGTCACTGCTACTCCCTCCACAGGTTTTGACAGCACCGTGCCTGCCACTCATCACATAACCGCCTGTGGTCAAAGAAACGGATGATCTAAAAAAAAAAAAAAGAAAGAAATGGATGATCTAAATTTGGGGGCTCAGTGGAATCTCCACTTCCAGATCCCCTGGAGGTTTGGACTCCATACTTCCCACCTTCAACTACCTTGGAACTGTGGGGGAGTTTAAGATCTTACATAAAACGTTCTTTGTCCTAAAAATGGAGTTAATTAATCACCCTTGGGTGGATTGTGTTTTACTCTGCCGGTAGGGCCAGAGTGGGGCCTGTATTATTTGGAGCCTGGCTACCCAGCTGCCTTCCCCTGGGACCTCTCCTCCTCTTTGGAACAAAAAATTCCAAGGACAACCAGACAGGCCAGCTACTATAGCCCTGAGAACACCCTTAAGGAGAAGGCAGTTTGATACAAAAACCTCTTCATGGAATTCCCTCCCCATCGCTCATCCCAGGCCAGTCTCTCCAGACTCCTATGACTCTCCTGCTGCTGCTACAGCTGACCAGGCACATCCCACATCCCACTGTGGTAGAATGAGACCTGGTCACTGAGAAGTTATCACTATTCCTATGGAGGGAAGCAAGAGCTCAGAGAAGTTAAGTTGACAGGGGGGGCACACAGTAGGAGCACTGGTGGCTTCCACAAACTGAATGAATAATAAATAAATGGAAAGAGGTCAAGAAGGCTTCAGTCCCCTTGCCTGGGATCCCCCTTTGTCCTATACCACACGATGGCCCCAAGTTGTTGAAAACTATAGAGGCCTTTGCTGGGTGAATATGTCTGCATGTAGATAAGGGTGCCTCTGTGCACGTGTATGGGCACGCATGGGTGCACTCTTTCACTTAACAGACATTTATTGAGGACCCTGCATGTACTAGGCATGTGTTAAACCCAGAGGTAGACCCTGGGGATCCAGCAGTAAACTAGACAGTGCTGGTCCCCATAAATGGATAGTCCAGTAAGACAGATGAGTGGTAAACCAGCAAATTAAAAAGAAGAGCACACGGGAGACCTAGCAGGAAACTGACCACAACATCAAACTTGATGCTTTGAGAGGGAATGTTGATAGAGATGTGGGAAGGGTCTACAAGGTAACCTCTTGGGGCCTCAGGGTCAAGTTCCTAGAATACTGAGCAGGTGCAATGGAGAGGCCCCTTCACCAGAGCAGAAGCCTTCAGCAAAGGGTCACAGCTCACCCATAGAGACTCATCGGAGAAATGGGTTCTCCCTTTCCTCCCACCCCCCAGTTCAGTGCCCCCACTGAATGAACTCAACAGGCAACCAGGGGTGAGGGAGTCACCAAGGCACTCACGCAGGTGAGCTTCCCGCACAAAGCAGGTCGTAAAGGATGCAGAGCGCATATGCAGGACAGTGGACAGTACCCTGTGCATGGATAGACAAATTGTTACTCCAGGAAGGCAGCATGGGGTACAGTAGGGAAAAAAAGAGGACAGGTGGGAGGGCTGGGAGGGCTTTCTGAAGAGTGACATTCTTAAGGAGAAAGGAGGAGAGGGGGGCAGGGTCAGGAGTCCAGGGTTGGTGCATTGGGTTTGATGAAGAGCAGGGTGGGTGAGGCTGGGAAGTTGGCCACAGCCAGCTCCTTACAAGCCCAGGGAAAGTTTGGGCCTCGTTCTAAATGTGATCAAGTCCACTAGCCGAACTAGGAGGAGGTTGACAGCAGAGAAAACACCCACCAAGATGTGAATGGAACAGGAGACACAGAGCATCAAAATTTGGGGAACTGGAAGGCAGACGCTTGAACAGTCACCGACATAGTAGAATCGAGAAAGCCACATCTAAGCTGAAAAAGCTGATCTGCATTTCCTCAACCCCACATGGACTCTGGAATCAGAGGCCTAGCACTGTTGAGAGTGGGAGCAAGAACGGTCTCGATACCAAAGCACTGCCTAGAAATCTACAGAAGGGTGCTGATTCCCCGTGCCCTCCCTCACCTGTGCAGCTGAGAGTATGTGCTACTTGCCCCCCAGCAGAAGGCTGGAGGATTGTCCTCAGAAGAGGCTGGTCCAAGGGATGTTGCGCCCTAGGACCCGGGGCCTATCTGAGCATCAAGCCCACACTGAAGACAAAGGAAATGCAAGTGCACTTTTCAAATGGCAAGAATCCCAGCCCTTCCCCTGCCTATTTCTGAAAACAGCCATTACCTGTATGTATTAGTCTGTTTTTTACTGCTATAATGAAATGCCCAAGGCAGTCTAATTTTATAAAGAAAATAGGTTTATTTTGGTGCACAGTCCTGGATATGCAAAGTCTAGGGACCTCATCCAGTGATGGCCTTCTTGCTGACAGAGTCCCAAGGTGGTACAAAAAGCATCACATGGCTCAGACACAGAGAGCAGCATCTATATGTACATGTCTGGTTTCTGTCCCTCTTCTTATAAAGCCACCAATATTCAATCAATGAAGTTCTACCCTAATGACCTTATCTAATCCTAGTCATTTTCCATATAATCTATGCACATCCTTCACCCTAGTTGGATTAAGTTTCCACCATCTTCATACCATTAACATGACATGAGGAATGAAACCCTTCCATGAGTTTGGGGACAGACCATGTTCAAACCATAGTACTGTCTCAAAGGAAAATTACCAACTCAAGAAAAGAGACTTACAGATATAGACAAGCCCCCCTACATAATGATGAGTTGAATGGTGCCCTTCCCCACCCTAAAATTCATGTCTACCCCAAATCTCACAATGTAACCTTCTGTGGAAATAGGGCCTTTGCAGATGTGGTTCAGGTAAAAATCAAGCTGAGATCATACTGTGTCAGAGTGGGCCTTAAGTCTAATCAGAGTCCTTATAGGAGATGGATAAGGACACGGAGAAACAGGGAAGCCATCCATGTGAAGGAGGAGTGTACTGCCACAAGACACAAACAGCCAGAAGCCACCAGGAACTGGAGGAGGCTTTGGAGGGTGGTGGACCTGCTGGTACCTTGCCTTCAGTCATCTGGTTGCAGCATCCTTGGGAAGCAAAACACACCCTGCAATGCAGTTTCTCTCCCCCACCCTGCTACACACACACACATACACACACCTCCATTTCACTGTCTAGTACCTCACTCTTAAATATAGATAGCTGTCTCTCAGTATCTATGGTGGGGACTGGTTCCAGGACCCCCCACAGATACCAAGATGTGCAGATGCTCAAGCTCTTGTATAAATGGCATCAGTTTTGCATATAATCTATGCACATCCTTCGAGATACTTTAAATCATGTCTAGATTACTTATAATGCCTAATGCAACGTAAACGCTTCGCCAATAGTGGTTATAGTGCATTGTTTAGGGAATAATGACAAGAAAAAAGTCCAGACATGTTCAGTACAGATGCAATATTTTTCTAGTACTTTCCACCCGCAGCTGGTCGAATCTGGAGGAAATGGAGGGCAGACTGCGTGTGTGCTAAGCCCTGTGGGTCTTCTGGGAATGAGGATTTAACTCTGTTTGCCTCCTCCTGGTACACTAGGACACCCGGCCTTTTCCCAGGGGAATAGGGTGCAGAGTCCCAAACGCTCTGAGGTCTTTGTCCTCCTTGCTAAGCAGCCGCCTAGGCTGTGCTTCTCCTCCACCCACCCAGGGAGGTGAGAGAGCAGCACTTTCCTGCCTGCTTCCTGCAGTGGCCAGGCTGGGCCATCCTCAGCCCAGCGATCCAAGGCAGCTCTCCCAGTTGCCCTCCCACCAGAACATACCTTGGCAGGCTCTATAGAAGGGCATGGAAGCCATGCCCTAGGGTCACAGGGGCTGCAGCTGTGGGCTCCACCCTCTGGATCCCAGGGGTCCCTTGGGGTCTGGAGTGTCTGTTCTCACTGCTCTTCAGTTCCATGTTAACTTTACCCTCCCTCACATCCTCTCTGGGCTCTGGGAAGAGAGGACTTCAGAAAGCTGCAGATTCCCGCCAGTTTATCCCAGCACACAGCCCCCCACCCCACCCCAGAGACCCAGACCTGTCTGCTCAACATTGACACTCTGTGCCAGGACTCCTGCCCATCTGGACTTTGTCACCCCGAAATGGTCAACATGTATGCTGTTTGGCCTCATCCATTCATACCCAAACATCATCTCAGACCCCAGACAAGACCCTGAAGCTACAGAGAATAATGATAATAATAATAATAATAATAATAATAATAATAATAATAATGGCAGTCACTACCCTCAAGGGACCCAAGACAGGTGCAAACAGACTGGTGTGTGTGTACTATGTGAAGGGACAAGCTCGGGGCTGGGGTGGGACTCTGGGCCTCTGCTGGGGAGAGTCAGGGAGGGCTTCTGGAGGAGGAAGGAGCACGGATGCAGGGCACTCAGGCAGGGAGAAGGCCCAGAGCTTGGGGGAGCCAGGGCAGCCACTAGAAGGAGGGAGCAGAGGTGACAGAAGGCAGGGCCAGAGCTGAAGGGACTGGAATGACCCCAGGCAGGATCCAGGTTGGACTCAGTCACTTTGGCAAAAATTGTTGCTCTGATCTATTTTTGCTTCCCAAAGCTGATTCCTGGCCACTGTTCTGCTCCTTTACAAACTCCTAGCCCATTTGGAGCTCCTTCTGTGTCCTGGGCATGGTGATAATAGGTGGCGGTTTCCCTGTGTTCTCTCCTACACAGATCATCCTGTTCCTGGTACTGCTTTCCCTTTGGCTTTGGGAGGAATATTACCCACCCTGGCAATGAGGAGGCAGAGGGGTGGGCACTCGGACTGTGTCTGTAATTAAAAGAGGCCTATCACCACCCTCCCACCGTCAGACAGCACACAGGCCTGGCCTGGCCCCTGCTTCCCCATGCAGGGCCCTCTGACCTGGCCCAGCCCTGCTCAGTGATGGGGCTTTGGGAGCTGAGCATCTTCCCTGGCACATACTCTGGAGTGTGTGGAATCTGACCGAGGAACTTCACTCCAGATGCAGCTTCTAAAAGAGGTGACAGGGGAGCTTTCAGGGAGCCCAAGCTCCATCTCCAGCTGCGGGGCGTGACAGTCCCTATAGCAGCCCCTGGCCCTGCTGACAGACTGGCATTGGACACACCCCCATATTATCCCTCCTTCCAGAACAAAGTGCGGGGTCCCTTTTGGTGTCTGAAGGTGAGAAGCTGGATCTTTTCCCAGGTTCAGGCTGGAGGGCTCCCCCCACCCCTTTTTGAGCTCCTTGTCTTCTAAGCAAACACCACACACCATGCTCCAGGTGGAGAAGCAGCCCCAGCCCCAAGAGGTCTCAACAGACCCGCCCTTGGGCGCCACCACATCCAGGAACATCCTGCTCAGGATCAGTGGAATGGAAAGACAGAGGAGGGGCAAGAGCAGATACCTCACTCTGGCATCTCACCTGATGATTCTGTTTCCTCCACTGGCCCATGAGCTCCTGGGGGAGTTGCCTCCCTGTTCAATGCAACCCTCAGAGAAGTGCACGGCCACCTCACTGACATGCACCATTAAACACAGGTGGAAAGGTGTCCACTAGTCATCCCACCCTTTGCAGATGGGAAATGTCCCTTTGAGAAAGGGGAAGAGGCTTCTGAGAGGAGAAAAACCCCAAGTGCCCCTCCAAAGACTAAAAGAATGGACATCAGGGCCTTGGGTATCAGTACACATCAAGCCAGATTCCTCCCTGCCCTGCCACACCCTCAGCTCCCTACACACACCCTAATCTCACTCTTGCTTCCTGCCCTTGCTTGTGTCCTTCCCTCTCTCCTCTTCCTGCTTTGCCCCGCCTCCTTCAGAGGCCCTCTCCAGCACCCTCCACTCAGACAGATCGCCCACTCTTCGGTCCTCACGCTAAGCTCTCCAGAACACAGTCCCACCTTTGGGTACAGCCCAAGCCTAGGATCCTTCTCTAGGGCTCCAGAGGCAGCCCAAACTGGCACAGAAGTGCTGCTGGGACCCTGGGTGACAATTCACCTGGCCCCGCTTCTCTGGCCTCTGGTCTGTAAATTAAACTTCTCTGGGCATCCAGAATTGCCATGTCCCTTGGGTTTTCCAGGCTCTGGGCTCAGTGCTCAGGCAATGGCAGAAACCAGACACACTGCATCCTGTACCTGTGGAGCCAACAATCCATTAGGAAAGGTGACTATTGGGCAAGAATGTGGGTCTCAGGGTGAGAGCTGGGGCAGGGTCCAGCTAGGGGACACTTCCCACTCTGCCTGCCCTGGGGAAGCGGCACCCTGCAGTCTCTGACAACCTAACCTGTAAGGGAAGCTCCTGGGACTTGGCAGGCTGCAACCCTCTCCAGCACCCTGCTCCTCAGCCAACCTGGGCTCTGGCACTTGTGTATGTGTGTGCACATGCTGCGGGAGTCTGTATGTGTGTGTATGTGTGTGCAACCCTGTATTTTCAAAGAATTTATTTCAACTTTGCAAAATAATGAAGTCTCTATCATAAAAATAGAGAGCCCATCGGCTACAATCTGCCATTATATTTTTACTGGGACCCTGAGTTGAGCGAGAGTGTAATCTGTAAGATAATATAAGCGCTAATAATATTTTCCAGGGAAGCATTTCTCACCGTTATAAACACAAACTACTATTAGGGGGTACATTTGTTAGCATTGATGAGACATAGATTACCCAGCTTCTACAACAAGATGGGAACAGTCTGATTTTTCCCCCCTCTAAGTTGTTCAGCTTCTGGAAAAAAAAATTAGCATAATGTGCTGAATGTTCCATACAATTCTAAGTTAGTCTTAAAAACTCCTTTGTGATTCCTCTCCCATTAAAGACTTTAAATATCTTTATTCTCTCTTAATGGAACAATTCATCAACATATTTCTCCAAAAGGTAAGTAATATAGATAGATTAGACAGGAGGACATGTTACCTAAAGAGGAACATTCCATCAGAATTAATATGCTAATTCCCAGCACTTAGTAGGTGCTTAATAAATGGATAGTCTATTCGTTGATTGATTGAAATTCCCTAATATTTATAAGATACATCTTTCTGATATCATTTCAAGATTGAAAAAGTAAGAAATGCTTAATCATCGTTTTCGGTTTCATTTTAAAGTTGGGTGGATTCTGACAGGCTCTCCTCCTAGACTTGGGTCTGAGATTTTGACACAGCGCCACCTACTGTCCTAGCCTCACACCTTCGCTCAGACCACCTAGAAGTGCACAAAAAAGAGTGTGTTTCATTCTGCAGCATTCAGCCTGTTCTTTCTCTGTGTGGGGCAGACCCTGGTGGTACAGATAGGAGAAAGCATCCCTGCTTGGAGGTATTCATTGGCATAAGAAATGACCACAGATGCAGAGCTTGACAGGGTGACACCCACCACAGGTCAGGGGGAAGAAACCCACCCTGGCTGCAGACACCCCTCAAGCCACCACTCAGACACCTTCATATATGCCCAGCTCAGCGGCCAGGTCTCTTTTGGTCCTGACCTCCAGGTTAAAGTAACTGTACTCTGCCAGGGCGGTGACGATGGCCATTAATGCAACTCTGAGTGCAGAAACAAAGGCTTTGGCGGGCTCTCAACTCAGGGCTGCTCTCTACGTGGCAAACAGGTTGTATCCCCATGTCAACCGGAGATGCAATTAAGCTATTGATCCTTGTGCAAAATGGGCTTTGATAAATCAATACGAAGCTGATGCTGTAGATAAACAGTGCACGTCATCAGGAGGCTCGGCATGTGTAAATGATTCCATACAGATTGGTATCAAGGGAAATTCTGCCTCAATATGGCCGAGAACGCCGAACACCGAACACCGTTAGGATGTGTAGCAGCTGGTTTGCCTTAATTTATGGCTGCTCTCTCATTCACTCGACAAGCATAGATCAAGCACCTTTCTTGAGCCTGGCTATGTGCTGGGCTTGGGAAAACAAGAATACTTAGCCTCCCAATTCCATCCCCAGGAGCTCAGACCTAGGGCAAAGCTGGTTGAATAGCCTCCGGGCCCTCTATCCCCCACCTTCTAGGAGGCAGGAGACCTGACAGAGAAGTCTCCGGCTGAGACCTCCTGGTCCACCCAGGCCTGAGCTGCTTCCGTACCTCTCTGCTTTCCAATGAGCTAATAAGTCCCCGAGATAGGTGCCCATGGCCCAGTCTTATAACTGAGAAAACTTAGAAAGGCTAAGTGGTCATGTAACTGGTAAGGGGCAGAGTGTAGATTTGAACTCAGGCTGCCCAGTTGTACAGCCTAGGCCCTTCCCTGACATGGTTTCTGCAACCAATATCTTGATCTGGCCATAGAACAAGCTGTTCCCACACAGACATCTAGGCAGCCATGTCAGGTACTGACCACATGAGAACAGGGACTCAAAGGAGCAACCTTGCCTGACTTTGGAGGCCTTCATCTGAGGTCAGGTCTCTAGCAGCGGGATGGACTAAGAATACAATCACTGCATTGCTGAACACCTACCTAGCAGCCACTAAGCCACCTCCCCTGCTAACAGAACCCCAGTGCTGTCCAGGCATCCTGCAGTGGGGAAGCTGGCTGGCATCCCAGCCCCACCACAGGACGGAAAGCTGAATTAACCTTAAGCCAATTAGGGCCATTTCATTCCTTCTGCTCAAGACTGCTTTAGGAATAGGTACATCACAAAATCCTGGCCAAGGAGACATTGCACAGGAGAACCAGTCTGCCCGAGGAGTTCCTGGGAATGGTTTCTTAGCTCTTAACTAGAGATCCAAGGACTATTTTTCACCCATCAGATTGGCAGGAGTCCAAAAGGTTGGGAACACATTCTGTTGGTGTGGGGAAACAGGCCCCTTATACATTGCTAATGGGAGTTATAAACTGGTACAAATCCCGGGAAGGACAATTTGACAATCTCTGTCAAGGTTACAAATACATATCCCTCTTGCCTGAGCAGGCCCACTTCTGGGAATTTATCCTACAAGAATACTAAAATATTTGCAGAATTAGACATAATAGCAAAGATTGGGAACCACCTAAGATGAGTGGTTAAACAAATAAGGCCATATTCACAGAATGCAATATGGTACAGCTACAAAACAATATTGAGGGTACACTTTGTATGTCAAAATATTTTGATCAGTGATTAAAAAGAATAACATGTCCAAAATGCATAGAGTATGCTATTGTTTGAGGAAATGGGATAGATAAAACTATATATGCATATTTGCTTTTAATACGCCTTATTATACAAATAGATTCTGGAAGAATACACAAGAATGTCCTATTTGTGAGCAGATAAGGACAGAAATAATAGGCAAACATTTTATCATACACTATTTAAATATTTTAGATTTACAAAACTGTGGATGTAATACCTATGCAAACAAGAGAGTGACACAAGGAAGGGTTGCTACCTTTTCTGCAAGACACATTCATATGCGAAGACATTAGGGCTGGGTGGAACCACAGCAGTCATTTTGTGAGCATGAAGGGCACTAGCGTGGAGCAGAAAAGTGGAAAGAACCGGCGCCCTCAATGACACTGTTGGGAATCAGTCACACCAGGAGCTGACCTACCTCAGAGCTTCTAGTTAACTGAGATGAATCCCTTCATTGTTTGAGCCATTTAAGTTGGATTTTTCGTTGCTTACATACAACAGCATCCCAGCAACAAAACAGGGCCCTGGTACAGACTATCCTTATGGGGACATTTAAACAGATGGGCTGTGCCTCCGCTCATGCTTCTGATGTAAAGAAGAAATGCAGGAGTTCAGGGTAAGCACAGAGGACTAAACATACACATTTATCTCGGCTCCTTCTCTCCCCAAAAAACTTCCCCAAAATAGCAGTGAGGATCTTAAAGTGACAGAAACCCACAAGAACGGAGAAGAGAGAACCTGACAGAATGTAAGAGTCTGGAAGCTGAGAAGCAGATGAGCCTGGGCTAAGTGACTCAGCAGATCAGAGGAGGCTGAGACCAAAGCCTGGGCTTGAGGAGCAGGTTCATTCAGAACCTGGGCGCTCCAGGAACCGAGGAAGCACCAAATTCCTCAGAAGGCAAACAACTCAACAACTTTAAAATGAGCAAAAGCTTTGAACAGGGTCTCATCAAAGAAGATATTCGTGTGGCAAGCAGGTATAAGACAGGATGCTCCACAACATTGATCATTAGGGAATTTCAAATTAAAACAATGAGATCCTGCTACATACCTATTAGTATGGCCAAAATCCAGATCACAGACAACACCAAATGCTGGCAAGGATATGGAGCAACAGGAACTCCCCCCCCCCATTGCTGATGGGGATGCAAGATGGCACCGCCACTGTGGAAGAGAGTTCAGCGGTTTCTTATAAAGCTAAATATACACTTACCATTCAACCTGGCAGTTGTGCTCCTTGGCATTTACCTAAATGAATTGAACACTTATGTCCACATAATAACCTGCACACAGATGTTTATAGCAGCATTATTCATAATTGCCGAAATGTGGAAGCAACTGAGATGTTCCTTGGGAGGAGAATGGATTAAAAAAAAAAAAGCTGGGGTATATCCAGATAATGGAATATCATTCAGCACTAAAAAGAGTTATCAAGCCATGAAAATACATGGAAGAAACATAGACGTATGTTACTAAGTGAAAGAAGCCAATCTGAAAGGCCATATACTATATGATTCCCACTATATGACATTCTAGAAAAGGCAAAAAACTATGGAGACCATCAAAGGATCAATGGTTGCCAGGAATTAGCATGATATTTTTATTATACTCCAACACAGTAATGGTAGACACATGCCATGTATTTATCTAAACATATGGAATACACAACACCAAGAATAAACTCTAGTGTAAACTATGGACTTTAGATGATAATGGTACGTCTCTATAGGTTCACTGATTGTAACAAATGTACCTGTCTGGTGGAGGACATTGACAAGGAGAAAAAGTAGAGAGACAGGTAAAAAGGTATACAGGAATCTCTGTACTTTCCTCACAATTTTGCTGTGAACTTAAAACTGCTTTAAAATATAAAGTCTATTTTTAAAAATCAAAACAGGAAGACTTGTAGAAAGTCTGCATGAAAACTAGAAATCTACTCCCACCTCCTAGCAAGAGGACTACCCTCCCCCCACCATGAAAAAGATGAGAGATCGGCTCTCAAAAGAATTTGGACCAAAGAGATTCTGGACTCAGAGATGTCAGATACAGAATGGGGGTAAAGGGCCATATTAAAAACAGGGAGAATAAAGGTAATCTTCCAGAAGGTTCTCAGCCAAATCCAAATCCCACACAAATATTCAATAGAGGAAAAGATTTCTGTCTGGAGAAATTGATCTCCCGAAGAGAAAAGAACTAAAGATACTGACTCTAAGGAGTCCCAAACTGAAATGACCAAGTCCCTCATTCCAATCATCCTGTACCTAAGCCTGTGCCGTCCACGAGCCTCACCAAGCACAGGGTATGCATGTTACCTGGTACCTCACTCTTAAATACCCATGGACAGCCAAAGGTCACCCGACAATTCAGAAAAGTCTCTAACTGAAAGACCCAAAGAAAACAGGTGAAAAACTGAATTCCAAAGAAAATAAAAAGATTGTAGGAAACAAAAGAGATAGAGATCATGTATGTGTTTTAGTATCATCAAAAAAATTAGAAGAGCTGGGAATAGTGGCAGTGCATGTAATCCCAGTGGCTCAGAAGGCTGAGGCAGAAGGATCGCAAGTTCAAACCCAGCCTCATCGATTTAGCAAGGCCTTAAGCAACTTACCAAGACCCTGTCTCAAAATTTTTAAAAAATAAAATAATCTAGGGATGTGGCTCAGTGGTTAAGGGCCCGTGGACTCAATACACAGTACCAAAAAAAAAAAAAAGTAGAAGATATTGCATTCATGAAATAAGAACAAGGGGACAATAAAATAAACATTCAGAAAAAATTTAAACTCTTAGAAATTAAAAATATGGTAGCATACATTATTAAAATTAACCAAAATTTTGGAAAATAAAGTAGAAAAAAATCTCCATAAAAATAGAAAAATGGTGCACACCTATAATCCCAGTAGCTCAGGAGGCTGAGACGGGAGAATTCCAAGTTCAAAGCCAGCCTTAGCAACTTAGCAAAGCTCTAAGCAACTCAGTGAGACCCTATCTCTAAATAGAATTCTTAAAAAGGGGGCTGAGGATATGGCTCAGTAGTTAAGCACCCCTGGGTTCAATCCCCAGTACAGAAGAAGAAGAAGAAGAAGAAGAAGAAAGTAGAAAATAAGAAAGATAAGAAGATTCAAGGATTAGTCCCAGAGGTCCTCCATTCAACTAACAGGAGTTACAGAAAAAAATAAAATATAGAGGATGCAATTATCAAAAAAAATAATAATTCAGTTCCACGATTTAACAGTCCTTCAAGTATATGGTACCCTGAATTAAACTTTAAAAAAAAAAAAAGTCCATCCCAAGGAACGTCATCATGGATGTAGAACAAAGACATGGAGAAAAAGACTAAAAACTTCCAGAGGAAATAAGCAGGTCACACAAACCTCAGGACTGAAAGGCATCTGATGTCCCCACAACAATGGAAGCTAAAAGACAATAGAACAATGGCTTCAAATTTCTGAGGGAAAGTGATTATCTAGAGTCAGCACACTATCAATCAAACGTGAGGCTAAAATAAAGACATTTTCAGATAAACAAGGTCTCGAAAACATTCTGCCTACTCACCCTTTCTTAGGAATTTACCAGAGGAAATGTTACCTGAATTTACCAGGGCAAAATTCAGGAAGTGTCCCCCAAAGGCCTCATTTGTAAAAGGTTTGATCTCCAGACTGTGGCACTATAGAGAGGTGGTGGAACCTTTAAGAGGTGAGGCCTACCGGGAGGAAGTTAGGTCATTGGGAGTGTGACCTTGAAGGGAATATTAAGACCCCTTCCCCTTCCTTTCTCTCTTTACTTCCTGACTGCCATGAATAGTCCTCCTCCATTAAATGCTCCCCACCATGATATACTGTGCTGCCATGCATTCAAAGTCATGAGGCCAAGGAACAATGGACTGCAACCTCTGAAACTGTGAACCACAATAAACCTTTCCTCCTTTCAAGTTGACTTTCTCAGATATTTTGTCACAGTAACAAACTAACACAGTGCATAGTCAAAACAGTGGAATCTAGGGTCTATTAGTTGTCCCAAAGATGGTATTGAACATTCTAGAGTGAAATTTTGCTAGAAATCAACAGTCTGAGGGAGGGGGAACTGCAAAGCTTTGCAAAGACCACCTTACTCTGTTTCACCTATATAAAACAAGTAGATTGCCTGATATGTTTGAAATATTCCTAGACTTCAGTTCTGTCATGGAGTTTGGGAAATAATTTGTAACTGGTACATATGAAACAAAACAAAGGAGAAGAAACAGGGCAATTATTAACTTCTGAGAAAATTAAAAGTTGTAAAAGAAAGAAAAATTTAATCATAGTACTATATGTGGCTCACTGTGAATAATGGCTATATAGTCAACATAACGTAAATGCTGAATATTGATTTAGCCCAAAATGAAGATTTAACACTCTCTGGAGACAGAGGAAAGAGGAGCTTGTGGAGAGGCAAGGAGGATGCCGTGAAAGTAATGAAAATTAAAACCCTCCCCTTCCACCAAAGGAAGTTCAATGGATCATATATAAAATTTCAAAAAGTCAAGATAGAGCTGTTAAATCAAGTTGCACAGAAATACAGAGAAAAATACAAGAAAAAAATTGTTTAAAATTGAAAACAGGTGATCCTTAGAAACTGAGAACAGAGAGCCAGGTGACAGGGCACTGCCGTCTTTATTATAAGCCCTATAATTGTATTTTGGATGAAAAGATAAATAAATAAACCAAACATGGGTTAGGAAGTTAAAGAAGAAAAAAAAAATCCCCACTGAGAGATAAGATCCAGAGAGAAAATAGGGGGTCTTCCATGCTGTGCTGTTAATGGGGCTCCAGAAACATCACTAGACACACCTCTTGGCTGCCATGGATGTGCATGTTTCTCTAGGCTAGACGTCTAGAAGCTGGGTGGCTGGAACAATGGTTTAAATTTTAATAGATATGCCCAATCGCCCTCCACGGAGACTGCGCGTACCCAAGTACATTCCCATCAGCGGTGAGGGAGAGTTCTCCCTTGACCCTGCTGACACTTGATAATAGCCATATTTTTAATGCTTGCCAAACTGCCACATCTTTTTTTTTTTAAATCTTCATCTTCATGATTACTTGTGTATATTCTATAGGAAGTCAAGTAGGGAACACTGTAATTCACAGCAGCCGTTGAAAAGGGTAAGGAGCTAGCAGGAAGGTAGCTCCAAGGTGCATTGTTGGGTGAAACTGGGGAAGGATAGATGATAGAAGAAAAAGGTTAGAAAGGAGACATTAAGGAAGGACAAGGAAATAAAATTTCAATTCAGAAGTTCTGCATATTTTTCCAGGTCTGTTGGAAAAATTCATGGGAAATCTCTAAATCTACCTGTGCGCTGTTAGTTGATTCCCCAATAAGTATATTAAGCAAAGAGATATATGACGTTTTAAGAAACCTATATTGCAGAGGACTTTGCAGTGTTATCTGTCAATCAGATCATGAACACCACCTCAGCCTAAGGAATCCTGAGGATTATCAGACCACCATAAACTGCCTTGAGATAACAAGACTAATGTCATCCCTGCTGGTCTTCCCATATCCACCCTTCACCAAGTTTCCTGTAAAAGAAGATCCAGGAATCCCAAATACGTCTCTCAATCTTAAGATGACCCACTTCTCCCTTGAAGGTATATTCCTTGCTTTTACCCCCAAAGGGAACTATCCCTTGAAATTTCCCACATTCTCCTTTAAATGTGGATCTACTTTTACAAATAAACCTGTCTCTTCCTCTGACTGATGTGTGCTGAAATTCTTTTCTGTCATGCACACCAAGGACCCCGCTGGTCCTAAGTGGAGTTCCCTGTCTCTCCAGGAACTCCTCAAACCCTTCTTCAGAGACATCTCTTCCCTGGTGATAAAACAGGCAAGTTGAAAATAATTATGTACCAAAAGATACTATTTATGTTCAAAAACACAGGGGAAAAATGTGGTGTGTAAATTGTTAATAAAGAATATCAAGGACATCAAGTGGGAAAGAGCTTTATTTGGTCTTAGGAATTACAATTCTAAAGACATGAATTTGGTAAAACAAAAAGGATGTTCCAAAGAGAGAACAAAGAGCTTGTGCTTAAGATGTCAAAAACCTGCCCGGCGGCGCGGTGGCGCACATCTGTAGTCCCAGCGCCTCGGGAGACCGAAGCAGGAGAATGGAGAGTTCCAAGCCAGCCTCAGCAAAAGCAAGGCACTAGGCAACTCAGTGAGACCCTGTCTCTAAATAAAATATAATATAGGGCTGGGGACGGGACTCAGTGATTGAGTGCCCCTGAGTTCAATCCCCAGTACCCCCAAAAAAGATGGCCCAAAACTACAATGATTGGTGCAGGCAGCCGTTGAAGTCTGGACTCCACAACTGTTAGGTGAACTCATAGTTACAGCTAGGGACAGATCTGCGTCTGGGTAAGTACAGCCTGTCAGGTGATCTCTAGCTCCATTCTAAAATGCACTCTCTCTCTCTCTTTCTCTCTCTCTCTCTCTCTCTCTCTCTCTCCCCCCCTCTCCCCCCCTCCCCCTCCCTCCCACCAAAGTGATTCTATCTTAGTAAAGTTTCCAGAGCTTCACAAAATTCATGGGGAAAAGTCTAAAATAAGACCTGCTATGGTCCTCTCTGCAGGAGGAGGGAGTAGGATTGCTGGATGAGGGTTTTATTTCCAAGGAAGATGTTCACCTTCTCCTTAAAGATATATTGAAGCCATTAAAAAAGAAAAAATATATTTCCTTCTTCTCTTTTGAATTCTTAGCTGGGGCCCTGTAACAAAAGGCAGATTAACAAGAGAAAAAAAAAAAAACAGAAGATTACTAAGGTGCCTATGTTAGTGTCTATGTTATATACACGTGGGCCAAAGCTCAGGGAAAGAGTAACTCTCAAAGAAGCAGTATATCTTCTTCTGTGAAGTATTTGCCCATTTCCTTAGCCCATTTATTGATTGGGTTATTTGTTTTTTCTGGTGTTAAGATTTTTGAGTTTTTTATATATCTTGGAGATTAGTGCTGTATCTGATGAGTGTGTGGTAAAAATTTTCTCCCATCTGTAGCCTCTCTATTCACCTCACTGATTGTTTCTTTTGCTAAGAAGATTTAAATTTTGAATTCATCCCATTTATTGATTCTTGATTTTACTTCTTGTGCTTTAGGAGTCTTGTTAAAGTAGTCTGGTCCTAAACTGACATAATGTAGATTGGGGCCTGGTTTTTTTTTTGTTTGTTTGTTTTGGTTTGGTTTTCTATTAGGTGCAGAGTCTCTGGCCTAATCCCTAGATCCTTGATCCACTTTGAGTTGAGTTTTGTGCATGGTGAGAGATATGGATTTAATTTCATTTTGCTGCATATGGATTTCTAGTTTTCCCAGCGCCATTTGTTGAAGAAGCTATCTTTTCTCCAATGTATGTTTTTGGCACCTTTGTCTAGTATGAGATAACTGTATTTATTTGGGCTTATCTCTGTGTCCTCTATTCTGTACCATTAGTCTGCATGTCTGTTTTGGTGCAAATGCACAAATGGTATAACTCTACATCATGTACAACCAGAGAAAAGAAAAGTTATGCTCTATTTGTGTAAAAAAAAATAAAATAATAAATAAATACATACATAAAACAAAACAAACAAACAAAAAAGAAGCAGTTTTTATAACTCTGGTTTCTATGGCATCTCTCTAAGAACAAAGAAAGTTTTTAAAAAGTGGCAAGACAAAAGAAAAGGCCCCTGGGTCTCTAGGACCTGCCAACTGTGGGAAGGCAAATAAATGGAAATCAAATGGTAGATAAAGACCAGCTGGTAAAGCTTGTTATGTAGATTCCTCTGGTGCAGGCCACCAGGCTAAGAAAGATCTACATTGTCTTTAGTGATCAACCTTTGACCCTTCTGTAAATTTATGTTCTGCTTTTAGCCAAATAGAAGAAGGATGGAGAGCCGTACCTGCATTTGCTCCTTCACGGTTACCTTTAGCTCCAAGTGATCCATATGCCAAAGTGGCATATTTTGCAGTAGTATATTCTGCTAACCTTCACCTGTAACACAGGAATTACGTTCATAAACTCTTCCTAGGTTCTACATCTGCCTGTGTATTCTCTATACCATAAAAGAAATAATACTATCTGCCTCATGGAATTGTATTTAATCAATCAAAATAAATCTAAAATCTCAACAGGAATGGTTTCATACATTGTGTGATTTTCTTTTTAAGAAGAAAAAGAAAAACTGGGGGAAAAAAGTTGGGTGGAGGGCGGGGGACAAAACATAACAAAACACTCCACTGAGTCACAAGTTCACAGTCAGACTACCAACCCAACAAAGAACTGGCAAGCCTGGCATCTGGGATAGGAAGGAGGTTGATGGAAACAGTAGATTGGCATCCCCCACATTTCAGGAAAAACAGCCCTGCTCTCAAGGGAGATTCCCAAGGTGAAGAGCACAGAACCCCAGAGCTGGGGTTCAGAGCCTAGCCCTACCATTCATCATTTAGGTGGCCCTGGTCCATTTCTTCCCTCTTGGAGCCTCAGTTTCCTCACCTGTACCAAGTGAGGGTGCCCAGGCAGACAGAAGGGGTTGCTTTGTGATCTTAGAAGAGCTGCTCCCTGCTGTGTGGCCTCTCCTTTTCTTGGGCTGCAATTCAACTCCATACCACTCAGGTCCAGAGCCTGGAATCTGAGTCATGGAGGACCTAAGGGCCAAGCCCAGAGCCTGGTGTAAGCCCACGTCCTGCTGACCCAGGCCTGCCCTGAGCCCACCTTGCTAGAGCCTCTGCTGCTGCTGCTGTCTGGAATCCTGTGGACTTGACACTGCCGCCCTTCCTCCCTCAGAACTGAGAGCCATGCTGTGCTTCCCAGACGTAGGGGATGCAAATGGACTATTTCCACAAACCTGACAAACCCGCTTTCAGAACAGTGCTCCATCTGAGCCCAGCCTGGCTCCCACCCTCCAAACAACCCTCCTGCCTGAACTGCTCAAAGCCTGTATCTTGGGTCTGGGCCAATGGAGCAGCGGCCACCCTCTGTCAGCAGATCACAGAGGCTACCACCCACCTGGCTGAGAACCAGGTTCCCTGTCCTGCTATAGCCGGACCTGCATTTCAGAGCCCTCTCAAATACAGTCTCCTCTCTTTAAAACACTCCACACAAAGCCACTTTTATCTGCTTCAAAAAACATGCTTTAAAAGCTTTAAAAGTCTTTGCAGTGGTTTCCCCGTGTTCTGGTCTCTTTCAAATGATAATAGTTTTAATTATAACAATCATTATAGCATAATACCTTCAATTTAGGCAATCAGCTCCATTCAGAATATTCAAATAGAGGAGGGTGCCTAGGAGACGCTGGGGCTTTCTCTGCACTTGGTTTCAGGAAGAAGCTCCTGGGTCTGGCAGGTGCCAGCTGCCACCTGGGGGCAGACAGCCCTCTCTGAGCTGGAATGTCTAGGCCTCCCAGGAGCAGGGCAAGAGGGAACTCCCAGGAATTCCAGAAAAGGAATCCCCAGGCCTCCCCAGGAGTAGCCCTGCAGCCCTCAGACCTGTTGCAGTTCCCCAGTGCCCAGAGAAGGTTCTAATTCCTCAGCCCTCCCTGTCCAGGTCTTGGCTACTCTTGTACAAAATCCTTGCACATACCATGTGCAGCTGGCCCAGCCATGTACTCTGCCCACTTAAAAGACGCAATTGCCACCACCTATCAGACACCAGCCAGGCACCATGCTACTGGGTGACCACTTGTCCCAACTTTCCTAGAACTTTGGTTTCAGCATTCAAATTCCCACATCCCAGTAAAGCCCTCAATCCCCAGGCAAACCGGGATGGCTGGTCACTTGATATGCTGGGCATTGGACATAGAGCAGAGAGCCAGACTTGTCTGCTGATCTGACCAAGCCCTTAGACTAGAGCAGTGAGAGCTGGCCAAATATTGACAATAGGGCTTGTTTTAGTGTCCTAGGGCCACTGTGACAAGTTACCACAAATGGGTAACAGAAACTTACTCTCTCCCAGTTTAGGAGGCCGAATGACCAAAATCAAGGTGTCAGTAGTCTTGGTTCTCTGCCAAAGGTCTGAGGGAGAAATCCATTCCATGCCTCTCTCCTAGCTTCACATGGTTACCAACACACCTAAGTATTCCTTGGATTTGGGACCCATAGCTCCAAAGCCTGCCTCCAAAGCCTGTGTCTCCTGCGTCTTCTCCTCTTCATATAAGACGCTTTCAGACTCACCCGAAATCCAAGATGATTTATCTCAAGATCCTTAACCAAATACATCCACAATAGACCCTATTTTCAAATAAGTGACATTCTGAGGTTCTAAGTATTCATGAATTTGGGGGGGGGGGACACTATTAAACCCATTATAGGAATGGATTCAATAAATGCCAACTGGAGTTCATAAAAATCCAGTGAGGTTTCAAAGGCTAGAGGGATAGAAAAGCCTCATTCATTCATTCATCCATCCAGGTCACATATGTTCACTGAGCACCTACTCTACCCCAGATCCTGTTCTATAGGAATCCTTACACTTTGGTCAGTGGGAGGAAGTGCTGGAAAATGCCTTGAAGGGTAGCTGGGATTTGTGCAGACATAGACTAATGGGAGGTTCTACTAGGTCAAAAATAGCCCTTGAGGGGTGGATTGAAAACTTTGAGAGTCTGTCTTTGCATACAGGCACAGAAGAGAGGGCTGGGAGTGGGAAGCAAATGTTTCTGGCCAGACCCTGAAAGTAGCCGTAGAGGAAAGCAGCGGTTGCGGTGTCTCTGGGGTCACAGCTCCATCAGTGCCCCCACACTTTTTTTTCCTGACACCAGGGATTAAGCCCAGGGGAATTGAACCACCGAGCCACATCCCCTGCCCATTTTATTTTTAATTTTGAGACAGGGTGATCTATTTTGAGTGTTTTGCAGGCACATAGCAAATACTGTCTGCTCTATGATTACCATCATTTTGTAATCTTCCATTACTCTCTCCACTTGGCCTTCATGGCCCTTCGCACAGGTGGTAATTGCACATCTACTTGATGATTATTTGCTGACTGCTGAGACATCAGCTCCATGAGTGACCAGAACCGATGCCTGGCATAGAGCCTGGCATGCACAGGCACTCGATAATTAACACTTGTTGATTAAAAAATAATAATTACTGCCTCTTTATGGCTTTAAGGGTCACTCTCCTGATGACAGAGGATGTGGACGAGGGAGGTGGTCAGGATAGATGCAGAGTCACCAGCTGAGGACTTGCCAGGAACACAAGTGGGAGGCCTCCTGTAGGGAAATGGTGACCGATCAGAGCTCAGAGCTAGCCTGCCCAGGCTCCAGGACCTGCCCAGCCTCTCGCTCCATGTGACCTTGGACAGGCTTCTTAAACTTGCTTAAACTTTCTGCACCTCTGCTCCTGCATCCATAAACTCCTGTGAGAAGCCTTCAGTAACCAGTTAAGGCAACATCCCCAACAGGAAGAGCACAGAAAGGCCAGGCCTCTCTCTGGCCACTCTCAGAGGCTCCTGACTATACCCGCCATCTGCATCGCCATCTGTAGAGTATGTAAATCCACACAATTAATATTCTCTATAAACTTACTGCAACCATTTTTCTTCACGAATGTGTTCGGTTGCAGGAATCGAGGCATGTTCTGGAGGCACATTTACATTTCATTATCTCTAAAAGCTTAACTACCGTAACTAATGCTAGATTAATAAGTTGCCCCATTGAACAACTACTTTAAGCAATACCACTTGCTCGGTTGTGCGGGGGAGGGGGGGGTGCAGGGAGGATGCTTTTAAATGGCAGCCATAACTGAGAAGGGGTCAGTCAAGTCAAGGAGGTCTAATTTCTGTGTCTCCCTTAGGGGACTCTGTGTATTGTTCTCTCCAAGCAATTAAGTCTCAAACAAAGCTATCAATTTCCCTGATAACCTGAAAGTACAGGTCAAGTCCCTGTGGGCCACTTGGGGTACTCCCAATTCTCACCTGTAGCAGGGCCCTGACTGACCCAGTCACCAAGGACACCTAGCTACAAAGCTATGTGAGCAAAGTACCAGGACGGATGATGCTCATTTGCAACTGAAAGCCTGTGTACATCCTCACAGAAAAAGAAAAAAGCACCCAAGTTTAGAGACATCAAAGCCAGACGCTGGCTGGAGGCTCTGGGGCCACCACCCCCAAGGAACAGCACTTGAGGCACACCAAGGAGGCAGCCATGAGCACCAGGCTCTCTCTGGCCTTCTGGAAATGCCTGCATGTAAATCCCAGGCATTGCTATTTTGAGAGTTGCTTATTATGATTGTCTTTGTATGACACAGATGAGAATGTGACCTCACTGTCAACTAATGGGTCCAGGTAGCAGTTGGGAAATCTCCCCTGCTAACCTTTCTTCCCACATGACACCTTTCTGAGGCCCCTGATATTTTAGTTCATGTGATCGACTGGGGTTCGTCTGCTACCGTGTCTCAGTTTGTGGAAGACCCTTCTCCCACAAGGATCTGTTCTGCTGGAGAATTTGGTCTCAGACAATGGAGGGGCCTTCACCCAAGGGGTCAGGCTGCCCCCAGTTCTGCCCTCTGACTGTTCCTCCCTCTCTATGCACCACCTGCTAAAGATTCCTTGCTCACCCTCCTCACCCTTTGGCAAGGCAGACCCAGGCCCAGCTTTTGAAAAGTGGGCCTCAGTCTCAGAACTGGCAGCCAGGGAGAAACCCTGCACAAGGAAAGCCCATCCTGAGCTCCCAGAAAAGGGTCCAGGGCCATCAAAGTTCTGGCCTCTGGCTGTTTTCCACCTTTGGTCACACAGAATGAGCAGAAGTTAAGCCACCCACCAGTCTACCAATTCTCTTCCCCATGATGGTCCAGGCTTTCCCTCTGCTCTGGAGAATAGTGGTAGCATCCACTATGGGCACAGGGTGCTGATTGCCTGGAGTCTGCATGTTCTGGACATTTTTCATCTCCATGGAAAGGGGAAGGGAAGCAAAGCAGACCACAGCACCTGTGGGATCTCACACAAGCTCCAGGGGGTGGCAAGTTCACCTTCACATATATGTCCCCTGCATATCGCCCAGAAACCAAGTCCTCTAGGTGCTTGACAAACCCAATCCCTCATACCCCATTTCCGCCTGTGCCACTGAGTGTGTCATGGACACTTCACAGGAAGTCAGAATGCAGTGTTGTGAAGGTGACTAACCAGCAGAGCCTGTGGCCGAAGGTCACATGGATAGGGAGGGGTGCAGCCAGAGAACAAGGGAGGAGGTCCCATTCCCTCCACCCCCTACATGATAACCCTAGAAAAGGGCAGAAGCCAATCTTGCTGGCAAGGTTCCCACCGCAGCTCATCACCAGGAACAGGGAGGTTAATAAAACGCAGGACGGGAGGCTCCCAGGGGACAGTTCTTGGCCGCCTCTGAAGTTTACAAAAGCCGTGCTTCTGATGCCTCAGAGGCTGCCTGCCACGGCTCCCTGTGAGTTATTACACTGCAGGTTTTCGGGACATTCTGTCTGCAATGCCTTGGGAATTAGAGTAATTGTATTTTATCTGTTTGCCAAGAGTTTTCAGTAAACTCCTTTAATGTACTTTAAAACTCCCAGCCCCCAACAGCAACGTGTGCCTCCTAGCTTATGCACCAGGCACTGAATAAACACAGGGTGATCTATGGGGCTGGAGAGGACACTATTCATATATTTACTCCCTTTACCAAAACACACATTCATCTTAATGACGTTACTTACCACATACCCAGCAAAGGAGCCCAGTGAAGGTCACAGTCACGGGCACTCCTCCAGGATGGCTCCTCAGCTTGTGAAAGGTCCCCAAAAGTAGCTCCTCTTCCAAGGATTCCCCAGAACAGGATGTCAGATGCCCCCACACCTTCTAAGTCACAACCTGGCAGGAAAACCATGTCAGATCTCTGTCCCCAGCAGCAGAGCCCAGATAGCGGGTAAATAGCAAACACCCCACATAGACATAAGCAACAGGCTAGCCCAGGAGAATGAGGAGGAGGAGGAGGCAGAAGAGGTGGGTGAAGGAAGGAAGGAAAGGGGAGATGGAGTTGATGGAGGAAACAGAAAGAGCTGGCTCCCAGGCCAGGCACACTTCCAAGTTAGCCATGTCCACCTCCCCCACATGCACCCACAGTGACATCACTTGGGACAAGCATCCTGGGACCATCCACCTACCGCAGGAAAGAGTTACAGACATGAGAGAATGGGGACACAGAAGATTGTGGACACTCTACCCAGGGAATCTTAGACATTGATATCATGGGTGTCAGACAAGAAGGGTCATAGACATAGACACAGACACAGAAGACGAGGATCTTGAACATAAGGGATCATGATCATTGGCCTGGGGAGACCACAGACGTCACATGTGGACCATGGCTAAAGGACCAGGTGGGAGGCAGGGACACTTCTCAGGAAGCCTACAGCTCTCCCTTCACGGGCCTGAATGAAGGGCCTTGGTGAGAGGCAAAGCCCCCCAGAGAGTGAGCCCTGAAGGCAATCCAGCTGGTGGCCAGCTTCCTGCCACCAAGAATGGAGCTGTCATGGTGCCTTCCATGTGGCTCCACACATAACTGGCTCTCATCAGAGGGGAAGTGCTGTGCTGGTGCGGCGAACCCCCTGGGTGGTGTCTCCCCGATTCATCTGTTTCCCTAAATTGATCAGGATTCCACAGCAACTAGGATTTCTCAGAGCTCTTGATTCCCATCCTGACTCCCTAAATACTAAACCTGCTCCTCCTACAGTCTTCCCTGTTTCAGGAAGTGGCAACGCCATCCTTCCAGATGCTCCGGCCTGGTTGTCACCCTTTTCTCTTCAATTCCTCCTCTCTCTTATGTACTACATCCACGTCCACGTCCACTCTATTAGCAGTTCCACCTTCAAAACATGTACGGACCAGCTGGGGATAACAGAGCTTACCTGGGACATATGAGCCCTGAACTGAATCCCCAGTACCACAATAGTGTGTGTGTGTGTGTGTGTCTGATCACTTGACTCCACCTCCATCCTATAGCCCCTGTCCAAGCCGACATTCTCTCCTGTCATGTTACTGCATCAGGCCCTTCCTGGTCTCCTGACTTCCTCCACCACCACCATCCAGTCTGTGAACATGGTAGCCAGAAGGATGCCCCACCTCTAAGATGCCCAAGTGTATACTCTCTGTCACCTGGAATATGTCCCCTTATAATTCGAAAGGGACTATATAGGCACGATTAAGTTTCAGGACCCTAAAGAGGGGAGATCATCCTAGATTACCTGGCTGGGTCCCATTTAATCACATGGGTCCTTAAATGAGAGAACCTTCCCCAGATGCAGTCACAGACATGACAAATGGAAGCAGGTCAGGGGACAGGTAGCAGGGGAAGGATTCGACAGTGCTCCTGGCTCTGAGATGCCAAAGGTCATGCGAGGAGCGGCCTGTGAGGGGAAGGGCAGCCCCACCTGTTGGGACCTCAGGCCCGCAACTGTGTGGAATTAGATTCTTCCACCATGTAAGGGATCAAGGGAACTGACCCTCCTCTGGAGCCTCCAGAAAGGACTGAAGCTCTACTGACACGTTGATTTCAGCTGAGGTCAAGGTCTGTGTCACACATCTGACTTATAGAACTGGAAAAAATTGAATCTGTGGTTTTTAAAGCCACTAAGTTCGTGGTAATTTGTTACGGTGGCAACAAGAAACTAATCCAATTCCCCATCCAGTAGCCTGGCAAAATGTAAGTCAGATCATGTCACTTCTTTGCTGAAACTCCTCCAGTGATTTTTTTAATCTAACTCCAGGTGAAAACCAAAGTGCTTGCAAAAGTTTACAGGGACCCATGTGGTGTGGGCCCAGTCCCCTCTCCGACCTCCTCTGTCCCACTCTCCACTCTCCTGCCCACCCCCTCCTTCAAACACACCAGGCACATCCCTGCCCCAGGGCATTGGCATGGGTTACTCCCTCTGCCTGGGATGCTCTTCCCCCACATGTCTGTAAGGTCCCCTTCCTCCCTCCTTTGGTCTCTGCTCAATGTCACCCATTCCAAAGTCCTTCTCTAACCCCTCCATATAAAAGTTCAAAATCCCTTCTCAGGACACCCCATCTCCTTTCTTGCTTTATTTCACCTCTTAACATTCATCACCAAATAATTTATTTTATTTGCTTATTATGTATTTCTCTGCCCCACCCCAAATGAAAGGTGAGCTCCACGAGAGCAGTGATTTAGGAGGAGGGGTGGGGGATATGGGGGTTCCATTTGTTTTTTGATGGTTTTTGTCTGTTTTATTTATTCCTAGCTCCCAGGGCTCTGGAACCTCCATTGACAGAAAGTGGTGTTGTGGGGAATGGAAAGGAGCTGGGGGGATGGCTGTCCACAGCCCCAGCAAGTTTGCCTCTGAGTTCTTCCAGGCCTGATGCTACTTCAGGGAGAGAACAGCACAGGCAAAGGCCTGAGGACCAGCCCCTGGCTACCTGCTGCCCTGGGTCCCTGGAGACAGGTAGCCATGATTGAAACTGAATCTACACCCCAGGACCAGGGGTTGTTCTCCTTGCCCTCCTGCACCCTCCCACACACCCATCCAGAATAGTCCCTATGCCTGTGCTGTCCAATACTGCAGCCACTGGCCACATGTGGCTATTCAGCCTTTAAGTGTCACTAGCATAAACTGAGAGATGTGAGTAGAAAATACATTCTGGATCTTAAAGACTTTGTACAGAACAAGAATGTGAGCTCTCTCTTTCATAGTTCTGTGTTTTGAAATGATAGCATTGTAGATAAGTTGGGTTAAATAAGAAGTATTATTTGAATGAATGTTATCTGTTCCTCTTTATTGGTTCTAAATGTGGCTACTAGGAAATTTTATATTACACATGTGGCTTGCATCATATTTGTAGAGGACAGAGCTGATCTGGAGGGAAAGGTCACCTTGGAAGCAGTGTTGACCTAAATTGAGGGCAATTCCCAGGCTCCCTCCCTGAAGGTTTGTTTGTACCTGAGTGTCACAGCAAACAAAAGGGCTAATCTTCCTCTGAAGCCAGAAGACCTCAGTGGCTGTTGATGGAACTCAGGTCCTTGGCAGCTGGGCCCTTGGACACTGGCTATAAAGGTCAGCCCTGCCTGCTCCATGGGATTCTTTGCCAGATGTGTCTCTGTGCCCAGAAGCCCCACACACCACCATTCTCTTGCATGAGTCTTGTGTGGAACATACCAGAGCTGGGGGAAGGGGCTGAGATGGGAGCCTTACCTCTGCAGATTGGGACCTCTGCTGGAGCTGGAATAAGGAAAATGGGGAGCCCAACATGAGCATCATGGAATGACTTCCTGGCAATGTCCCTAGCACCCTAAGGCAGGGTCTCCACCCAGGGACACAAGGGCATGGTTGTTTGAGGACATGGCCTGAGGTGTAAGGCACAGCATCTGGAGGTGTGGCACCTTTTTTAAAAAATAAGACAAGCCTCATATTTCTGGCACTATTGACTCTCAGATCTATCACCCTTAAAAATATCCTCCAAAGACGGCTGTTGTCACTGCATTTTTAGCGCATTCTGACTATTTCCAAGGCTGTAAATGTTCCAGGGCCTTCCTGGGGTGGAGACTGCAGATGTGAATCTGTAGATGGAGCAGCCGTGAGCAGGCCCCCTCTGAAGCGGGCAGGCCCAGGGACTACATTTCACTGTGGAGGAGAAACAACAGGAATGGGGGATGGGGTGCTGGCTAAGACAGATGTCTTGGGTGAGCTTCCTTGGGGAGGACCATCTTGACCCCTTGGGCAAGAAGGCTCAGGGACCAGCCATCAGCTTCCCCCAGATCCACTTCTTGCCCGCTACGTGCATACTTACGTCAGAGGTCACCCAGAGACAGAAGATACTGAGCACAGCCAGCCCAGCGAAGCGCCACATTGCCAGGTTCCCACCCAGGACACACAGTGGGATGTGAGAAACCCAAGGTCCACATTTTATTCCACTTTTGTTATTTGGAAGATTCAGACACATCAAACTGGAATGATGAAGATTTAGAAAATAACATGGTGTACCAAGGTTAAATTTCAGGAATTTCTTTTATTCTCTATGAACTTTTAAACTTTCCAGAATGTTCCCAAAGTTTCAGAGTTGTCCCAGGTGTCTTCTCTCCAAACATGAATTATCCAAGAAAACATTTGACTTTCATTCTGCTTCCCCTTGGGCCCTGATCAATGCCCAGCAATTCAGAGAAGGGAAAAACACACATGAAGTTTTTCTAGTGATCAAAAATAGAAATGGAGACCGTGGGTATATTCCAAAACTACTTTAGCATGTTTGGGGTCAGGGAGGATTGTCACTTGTTTTGGATAACTTTGGAAGGAGTACTTCTCCAACGGGCTGAGCAGGTAGGGCTACAGAAATCACACACATTCCTGGCCAAGCTAGAGGAAAGTGGAACCCTCCCTCTGGCCTTTGGAACAGCTCTTTGGTCTCGCTTGGTTGGGGTTCAAATGCAGCTAGGACTTGGAGACTTGATAGTGAACAGCCCTGAGCAAGTAGCATCATCCTGAGCCAGCCCCAGGCTTCTGCCTCCAGCCCTGAGCCTCAGCAGGCTATTGGCTTTGAGGGCCAGCTGAGCTTAACAGACACACTCTTTCCTCTGAGTGAATCTGGCTGGTGTAGAGAAAGGACTCAGAGAACACAAGGAGGATCTAAGGTCAGCTTCTACTCCAACCAAACCTTCCCCAATCATGCCGTGGAGGACTGTGAGTACCTAATAGCACAGACTCTGGGATTAAAGACTCCTGAGTTCAAACCCCAGCTCTGCTTCTTGTGACTTTGAGTCCATGGACAGATGACCTGCTCTGAAGAATGAGGTAATAATAATAATACTTTATGGGTGGCTGTGAGTCTTCAGTGAGATGGTACAGGGAAAAAGTTCTAAACCTCTCCAGTGGGCACCATCCGGGGCAAAGCCAGGGCAGGCATGGACTATTAGCCAAGCTTACAGTACCAGCTTGCTACTCAGAAGTGGGCCAGGGTGAGCACACATGCCCTGGACCATGACTTCTCATATTGGAGGCTGCTGCTTTACCTATGTTTTCTGGTACGTCAAGGTCTACTTACTCAGTGATCCTAGAACACACCCCCACCCAAGTGAAGTTCCTAAGGCAGGGCAGTGGGGACCTTGGGTCCCAGGGTCAAAGCACACCACCCCCAGGGTCAGCTACACACCCCTTTCCTATGCTGCTTGTTTTATAGACTTTTAGGGCCTTCCCATGGTGGCTGATGATGATTAGACAAGTAAATGCAGTTAAGTTAGAACTTCCAGTCCAGAGAAGGTCAGGAAGGACTTGGACCCATGGCTTCCATTAATGGAGCATATTTCAGCAGAGGACTTTTAAATCATGAAGGCTCCAGGGTGGAAGCTGTGGCGTGATGGATGCACTCACTCTAATGACTGGACAGGAGCTGGAAATCAAAATGAGAAGAGAACGTGCGCTGGCTGAAGAGGATCCAGGCCCCTGTGAGGACTGCCAGGAACAGCTCAGGGCAGGCCAGCAGCCCAGAGACCGGGTGCTCTCAGGCTTGCATGTCCAACTTGGGCATAGAGAGTTGAGTGACTGGTGAGGGCAGCACCAGTGCCCTCCCAGAGAGCCAAGGGAGCCCTGGCCTGAAAGTCACCACCTGCCACCAGCTCACTGTGGGGCCTTCTCCATGCTGTGCCTCAGTTTCTTCATCTGTTCCATGAGCCAACAGACTTGTTAGTCTCTGAAGATGATGAGGTTTGGGGTCCCCTCTTACGTTAAAGGCTGCAGCATCTTGAAGTTAGGGGTATGAAAGGCCCTAGCTCCTCGGGGCCTCCTATAAGATGGCCACTGGTGCCCCTCCCTAGAAAAGCCTGATTTCCCAGGGAATTCACAGTCATAATGGCATTATAGGACTTGGGGCAGAGCTCACTCAGGAGCAACAGAACAACTGGAGCTGCTTTCAGACTCCCTGAGGCAGAGACAGCATCTCAGCATGAGGATTGAGGATGCCAGGAAGAGACATGTAAGACAGCCCATGGTGCCAGTCCCACCCTGGTCCAATGTATGCGTCATTCATGGAACAGGACCAGGGGTGCAGCTTCTGAAGCCTCTGGTAGCAAGAAAACAACACTGGTCTAAACAGTCTACTGCAATCTCCTTGAAGACCCCAGGACGATGGCACTACTCCTTCTCCTGCCCCCTCAGTCTCTCTGCCCTTCTGCTCCCCTTATGTTTTTTCTTCCTCTCCACCGTATCAGTCAGCGTTCTCAAGACAAACAGAATCAATAGGAAGTATAATTATAAAAAGGGGACTTGTTGGTTGGCTTATGCGACCGGAAGCTAGACAGTCCACAATGGCCATCAGCGGGCTGGAGAGCTGCAAGAACTAGTAGCTGTGCAGTCCAAGAGCTGAAGCCCCAGAACAAGAGGGATCAACGGTGCCACCCCAGTATGAGAACAAAGGCTCCTTTGACAATTCAAATTAACCATTACATCGACTTCAACAATGGAATTCCCTGGGACTCCATGATCTGTAAGAACAAAGCCAGGGACGTGTGTCCCTGCACCAGCCCCTGTGCCTGCATATCATACCTATATGATAAATCACTCTAGAAAGGCTTCATTGGAAAATTCTAAAATAAAATAAGCATGGATATCTGCCTATGGAACCTGTAATAAAAACCCTAACAAACCCTGACCATAAATAGTAAAAGCTAAAATGTTGCCCTGATATTTACCATTTATGGAAGAAAAAAAAATCCCTAAGCAAGAGTTATTTTATAACAAAAAATGTAGAGATGGTAGCAAAGAGCATTGTGAGGTACACAGTTACAACAGAATAGCTTTCTAAAAAGGAAACAGTAATGACAGATCACACACACAGGTGGCTTAGCCACCATGGTGGCTTAAACAACACAGCCATGAAACAGAGGCAAGAAAGATGGGCAGAAACGCCCCTAATTGTACATTCTACTCTCTGAGTGACAGATCGAGTAGACCAAGAACTGACAGAGAAATTATAGATCTGAGAAATGATACAAATGTGGCCCAGTAGCTGACATAGAGAAGGAAACTTAATTCTCCATGGCTGCCGTAACAGTACCTCGGATGGGGTGGTTCAAACAGAAATTCATTCCCTCACAGAAATTCATTTCCTCACAGTTCTGCAGGCAAGGTGTTAGCAGGGCCATGTTCCCTCTGAGAGCCTGAGTGGGACCTTCCCTGGCTCCCACTAGCTTCTGATGTTCCATCCTCAGTGATCCCAGGTTGGCAGCTACACCATGCCATTCTATGCAATCACAAGGCATTCTCCCTATCTGTGTCCCAATGTCCCTGTTTCTTACAAGGACATCAGGATTCAGGTCCTCCCCTAAGACTTCATCTTAACATGATTATTTTTGCAAAGGCCCCATTTCCCATTAAGATCACATTCACTAGAGATAGAACCTCAACACACCTTTTGAGGGGGACACAATTCAACCCTTGTGCTATGGCTGGGAATGTGGTAAATAATAAAGCCAGAAGATGCATTTCCTTTGGAAATGTATCATTAGGAGTAATATTTTAGACTTTTTTTTCAGTTATGTGTCTACATCCACAAATAAATGAAATCAATGTATTTCCCAAATCTTACAAATTCCTTTTATAATATTTATTGCAGCTCATTGTTTCATTTCTGGTTTTATCTGTTTATGCATTTGTCCTTTCTCTGATCAGTTGGACTAATGGCTTTGTGGATTTTTTTTTCCCGAAGGCCAATTATTGGTTTTGTCCATCAATACTCATTTTTCCATCTTACTTGGCTTTATTATTGCTTGTTTTTCTAATTTTCTTGGTCTCTTTCTTACATGTCGAAGATCTTTGATGTAGAGCTTAGTTGAATATATGTGTGTACGTGTATGTATTTAATCTTTAAAACACAGAATTTAGAATAATGCAGTTTTTCTGTACGTATTTTTGGAACATCTCATATGTTTTGATGTATTATGGTTTTTTTAAGTTATTTTGATTTTTGTCCCAGATTTTCTTCTTGGCTTAGGTGTCTTTTAAAGCAACTTTTTAAATATCCATGTAGTAGAGGACCCCGATTTTACATTACTTTTCATTTATTTATAACCTTCTTGGGGTATGGCTGGGAATGTGGTAAATGAAATTTTGTCCACAGGCCAGCATATTCTAGAGGAAATGGCACTGTTTGGGGTGCCCAGGTATGGTCACTGGCTCATCTCCTAATAACACATACATGACCGTGGATTTTCCCAACCTCTCCTAGGCTAGAGTGCCTTAGCCACATAAGCCACAAAAAACTAGCTTGCCTTGTGGGCCAATCTGGATATAACTTTGCTTTCTAAAAAGTACCAGTTTAAAAAATTAAGTATAATTACCAAGCAACCTAAACCTTTCTCCCCAAAGGGAAATTCCATTTTCAAAACACAGCAAAATATTTAGTCTTTCTCCACCCTTCTCTCTGTCAGCATCCCATCCACCCACAACTGCACCCACCCAGACCTAGAGGATCTCCAATCCCTCCAGCCCTCCCTCCTTCTTATGTCCGTTTTTACGTTCTCCGGCCTTCCTGCTGGACTCCCATACAGTTTTGGGTCCTCTCAGTCAACTATGGGTTGGGGCAGGAGGTGGAGAAAGGATAAGGACTTGGATGCTTCCATCCTGGTCACATCTGTGAAAGGAATCTCCTCCTCACCCTGTCTGACGCCATTGGCTGGGCAGAGATCCAGGAGCCACCAACAGAGGTTTAGGGGCCTCTGGGAGCCTTTGAATACCAGAGAGACAAGGATGTGGCCTTGCCTTGGTTTTCTACCCATCTCCAAGGACACAGAGAGCTAAGCCACCTTCCTCAGAATGCCTCCACCAGCTCTCTGAAGTGGGTTCCTCCTGTCTGACCCAGGTCCTTCCTTCCTGAGATCTCACCTCCCCTGCCCAGCCAGCTCCAGGACCTTTACTACATTCACCCCATCCAGCTCCAGACTGTCTCCTCTGCCTTCCCCACCATCCACCTGCTCCTGGAGACAGGAGGACACCAGCTGAGTCTCACCCTGCTTCATGTTTTCTCCTGCTTCTGGGTCTTTGCCTGCACATCCCACTGCTTGGAATCCTCTGCTTTTAGTTATTTCTTACTCTCCCTTCAGGGCTCAGCTTAATAATTAGAGATTTGTACACACATCAAGTGCCAGGCACTCTGCTGCATCTTTTACATATATCATTTCATTAAATCCTCAAAATAACCATGGGGCAGCTGACATCTCCATTTCACAGATGAGGAGACTGAGGCTTAGAAAAGTTAGTTGATCATCCTCAGTCCCTCAGCCTACGGAACAGGGACTTAAATCTGGGGCCACCTGACTCCAAAGCCTACACTTTGAATCACCCTTCCTTCTGGCCTGGACATCACTCCTCCAGAAGGCCTCTTTGGACTCCTCTCTTCTGCTCACCCATCCACCTGGGTCTGTGTCTCCTCTGGGCCCAGAGTGTCCCCACCAGACTGGTAAATAATTGCTTTCTTGCCCTTAAGCCTTTTCCAGTAAACAAGTAGCTTTCTGAGGGAAGAAATGGATTTAGGTTTTCATTGCTATATTCTCAGCATTTAGCAAAGAGCTTAAAATTCATCAGGTGCTCAATAAACATTGGTTGGGTTAATAGACAAATGGATGGGTGGATAGATGAAAGAATAGGTGGATGAATGGAGGGATGTGTATATAGCCAAACAGTGTGGGGATGACTGGATGGATGGATGGATGGATGAACAGAGGAGTTATTAGAGGATAAGCAGATGGATACCAAATTCTTAGGACAGAGAGATTGGAGGTATTGGACCTGTCCTCAGAGAACACTCTGTCTAGAAGAGGAAAGAGAAGCCAAGGATAGAGATGTTAGTGCCTGGGAGCAGGTGGAGTGACTGGTGGTCTGATGGACCGTCTGCCACAGGTTGATTCATGGCACATGCTCAGTGAAACCTCCTCAACCAAAGGGATTCAAGATTAGGAACAGTTAGTTCAGAATTAGGAACCGTATTTAAGCTAAAATTCATAGTCTTCTCTAAACCTGAGAAGTAAATATAAGTACTATATTGATATTCCCTTCTGCCTGGTTAGTTTTCTGAATAGTAAGTTGAATTGTGTGTGTTTAGGAGAAGTAGGCCTTGATGAAATTTTTTAAAAGTTGCTACCTATGAAGAGAAAGGACTCCAGTTGAGGCCACTGTACAAGCAACAGGTAGAGGGGTGAATGGATTCATGCCTGAGAATCATGGAGGCCTTAGCTCCCCCTCTCTTCCCTTAGCCAGAAGAGAGAACAGAGGTTGTAGGATTGGAAGGCTAGTTTGGACTGTGTCCGTCAGCTTTGCATCACTGTGACAAAACACCTAAAATGTACAACTTGTAAGGAGAAAGGTTTATTCTAGTTCATGATTTCAGAGATCTTGGTTCATGGTCAACTGGCTCCATTGCTTTTGGGCCTATGACAAGGCAGAACATCACAGGGGGGACACAGGGTGGAGGGAACCAGTCACCTCATGGCAACCACAGAAAGACAGGAAGGGGCTGGGGTCCCAATATTCCCTTCACAGGTTGGTGACCAAGCATTTAACACATGAGTGTTTGGGAGACACTTATCCAAACCACAGTGGAGACCTAGTGATAATTTCCAGAAAAAGGAATCCAGAATTTGTTCTGTAAACAGGGAAGTTAACAGTAACGTCACCACAGCAGGGGCTGGTGTGCTCACAGCTGGGTTTAGGATGGACCCTTGAGAGTGTGATGTGGGCAGGGGGATATTCAAGGGCACAGGGGGAGCGTGTGAGCAGGGGGGACCCTCAAGATCCCTGGCCGGTCACAGGGAAGCTGCTCTCAACTGGAGGTCCAAGTGCCCACAACATGACAAAAATCAGGAATTGAATTCCCAGGAACTGCTGCCTTCCCAGGACAAGTATGTAGCAGCGTAGTTTGGGGCACAAGGGTGGGGAGGGGGATGGTTGGCCAGTGGAATGGACTGAAAATTATAAGCTGTCAGAGAAGTTTTCTGCCTAGTTACACTTTAGTGATTTGGATCTCCAACCCTAATTTGAATATTAATCATTTTGAAAAAACACACATGCAAACATTTTTTTCCTTTTAAACACCTGTCGCCACAATCCTGATAAATGGCTTGCTCAGCAGCCCTGCTTGCATTCAGAATCTTGGCCCAGCAATTCCCTTTTCTGCATGATCTCACAGACTATGCCCTCTGCAAGGGCCATGGGCAATACTCTGGCTCTTCCTTCCTGGGGAGGTTTCCCAATTCTATCCTTGACCAACCCCAAAAGAGAGGACTACTCTGCCCTTCAGGTGGTGGACAGCCTCCACCATCCTCAGCTTGGCCAGCACTGGGTGCTTCAATGGACGATCTGACAGCTAAGATGGCCAAGCATCCCTCCTATGGACCCCTGGACAGAGATAAGTGTGCCCTGAGGCTGTGACCCTGCAGCAAGCACATTCCCTCTCCTGTGTATTGGCGCTGCCTGATCAGGACTAGGGAAAGCTCTGAAGTCTGGGGTAGCCAAGAAGTTTCTGGATCATTGGATGATCATAATCCTAATGATGCAGTTAGGGTGGGAGTTAATCCTTAGGAGCCCTTCCTGTACTCCAGGAATTTTGCTAACTGCTGTAACTTGCCAAAAGACAAATCTATTATCTACTCTGCTTCCCAAGTAAAAAAAACAGAAGTCTAGAAAGGTCACATCTTTGGTGGCATCAAGACTGACCCCGAGTCTGAGGCAAGAGCCTGCATTACTAATCTCAGTGCTCTGCCGCCCAGTTCATGTCCTCTGCCCCATGCTTGCTGGTACCCAGCATGGTCCCCACATCCCTGGACACTGGTCTTCTCTCCTGTCCCTCCTGGCTGCCCTCCTGGCACCTCCTTCCTCCCCTTCCCTGAACTGGTCCCCAGCCCCGACCTGGCCTCACCAGCAGCCCCTAACAACACAACTTCCAATCTCACTGCTACCTCCACCGTCAACTGCTTCCCACCTCACCCTTCATCTGAGCCCCAGATGAAACCCACCCATTACGGAACCTCCGTCATTTCCTACAAGATCAAGACATTCTTCCCACAGGCTTTTGGTGAGCACGTGCCGTGGCCATATGGTGCCAGGCATAGGGAGAAATGCCACCAGACCATCCTGCTTCTTCCCTCTGAACTGTGCACCTCAGGCTGCTCTCTGATGGGGTCCATGAACACCTGAACTCTGCCCTTGGCAGCAGAGGTCTCAGACAAATGGTTACACTAGAGCCAGCTTCATGCCCAGGGTTAGAACTCACTCCCCCTGGCACAGGGGTCCCCTATCCCAGCCAGAGTTGCTCCTGGAAGTGGAATATCCCACCAGGATGAAAGGGACTGAGGCCATAGGTTCTCAAGCACAGAATGAGTGTCCAGGACAGGGCTGGGCTTGCCTTTTCTCAGATATTAATTGAAGAGGAATACAGAGCTTTGCATACCCAGTACTTCATTTCCATATTTAAAAAAAAACAGTGGGTAAGGTACTCCTGGGAATACTGAGCCCAATTTATAGATGAAGAAACTGAGGCCCAGAGAAGGAAGCAAATTCCCTAATACAACACAACGCAGAGGGATCAAGCCAGGGCACTCTCCCACCACTACCACCATCAAAGAAAAAATCAGGAGAATTTCTACCCATGTGCAGCCTTCCTGAAGAAAGCATTTGGTTGAGGGAAGGAGAGTCTTATATTTCCAGGTCTGAATGCCACTCGGCAGAACCAGCTGCTTCACATGCATAAGATGGACACTTGTTTGCATTTCTGAGCTGGAGGGGTCATTGCTGTACCATTCGGAGCTTGTTGAGCAGCCACATGCATCTCTAATCCAGATCTGAGCAGGGGAGACTAATTGCCATTTGTGACCAATCAACTCCCAGCACAAACCCAGCGCCTCCATGACAAATTACAGTGCCTATTACCCCCTCAACCCCAAAGCTGACCTGGTGTCTTGAAGTCAAGTTCTGAATGTTATGGTGGCCTGTGCTCGGCCCCCGATGCATGGCCAGCACCTCCCTCCATGCCCCATGGGATGAAGAAGCTAATTTATTCGGATATGTGACAGCTGACAGGCTTATCTAACTACAGTAAAATAATTTTCTGAATTATTCATGTGATATTTGAAATCATGATTGTAGGAACAAATTAGCTACCCAAAAACTGGAAATGAAGGCTGCCTCATTAATAATGCATCGGGCAGGGCAGGCAGGCTAGCAGGAGTGCCAAGGCCTCGTCTCCAAGCATACTGATCGGAGCGCCTCATTCCCAGAGGGACCATCCAGGACCAGCAACACACAGGGCCCGAGCAGAAGCACCAGCAGTCTAGCCATGGGATTTTTCTTTGAGGAGGGGGCGTGCTTGGGCCTCCCAGGGTTCCTGCTCCTCTCCTTGGATGACCCTAAGCCTTACCTTCCACATGTGGCCAGGAGCACTCCTTCTGCCTCACTGATTGCCCAGGTCATAAGCCAGCTGACCTCACGTAGGCTGGGATGACCTGTCACTGGCTTTCAGTTCTCCAGAACTATAGGTGTAGGGTGGGAGACCCAAGACCTTCTCTGACCTGCATGCAATTCGGTCCTTTTTTAGTCCTGGGAAATCTACACATGGGCCAGAAAACATATAAGCCCCTAGAGTCACGTGTACCCTTTAAGCCAGATATTCTGGAAAGGGTCAGCACCAGCAACCCTTCTCTCAGAGACTTTGGGAAAAGGAAGAGCCTGTCCATCTGCGTTAGGTCTGGTTTCTCTGGACAAGCCACCAAGGTTGGGGAACGGAAGGAACAGTGGGTACTGGGCACCCACAGCTCTGCCACAGACTGATGAGAAAACCCAAGAGAGTCAAATGGGCCTCTCTGGGCCTCAGTTTCCTCCATCAGAAAATGAGTTAGTAACATTTGACATCATCGGATCATTTTAGAAAGAAATAATGAGAGCCCAAGTGGGGAAGCCCTTTGGCAAGTATCTATGAAACAGCAATTCAGAGCAGCCCAATCCGTGTATTATACTAATTATACTGTAATTGTTCCACAACAATTAGACAATTATAACTGTAATATCAGTAAGAAGCTCTTTAGGCACACCCCCAATGCCAAGTTCTGGCCTCAAAGCTCTGGAAACCTGGGTCTCCCAGGTGGTCCTGGACTCGGGGAATTGGGGCAGGCTTCTCCCTCTAGGGAGGCTGCCTCCTGAAGTGGATTTAGAAGGTTGGATCTCCTCAGAGGTGAGGAGAGAGATGACAGGTCCAGTTCTAGTGTGAAGAACTTTCTAGAACCCTATTAGAACCTGCACTCTCAAGTAAGGCCAAGCCCTTGTAGACCCCTCCCAGGGTGATGGCAGAGGGCAGATGCCACACACTAAGAGAGAACAGGGTTAAGCTGTAGAGGAGGCAGGTGTGCTGACTGAGGACTCCACGCTGGGGCAGCACCTTGCCCCCTCCAGATCCTGCCTGGCCTTCCAGAATGTCCCAGGGGACAGAGATGCTCTGTGCTTCCTTGAGTCACTTCACCTTATCAATGTCACCTAACTGCAAGGTACAGGACCACCCTCAAAAGTGCCACCAGGTGGTGACAACTATGAGCCCACTGGCCTCCTCCTAGAGCCTCATCAGGCCAGATTCAGCCACGAGAGCATGTTAGTCACCCACAGACCTGGGAGCAGGGCCATCTGACCACTCACTGATGAGTGAGAGGTCAGGATCCACCGGGAGGCCACAGGTAGGGAGGAGCAGTGTAATTGCTCAGGCCCTGCTTCTGAGCACCTTAAATATGAAGGTTCCCCACCCCCCACCAAGCTAGAAAACAATCTCATTTCTTTTTCTCTTTTTAAAAACAAAAATGGATATTAAGAGTATATCTGAAGCCAGGAGTGGTGGGGCACACCTGTAATCCCACCTACTCAGGAGGCTGAGGCAAGGATCATAATAAGTTGGAGGCCAGCCTTGGCAATTTCGTGAGACCCCATCTCTAGATTTTTTTTTTAAAGGACTGGGGATGCAGCTCAGTGGTAGAGCACTCCTGGGTTCAATCCCCAGTAACAACAACAAGAACAAAAAGATTATATTTGAAATTCACAAGGAGGTCAATTATAGGTGTGGGCACTTGCCACCAAGGAGACATTAAGACAGTATACACCTGTTGGTTCTGCCATCCTGTCGACCAGGTAGCTGACTCTGAGCTATATTGTGTGATCTCAAAGAAGCCTCAGAAGCCTCGAGGGCTTAGAAGAGGGCTCTTCACTAGAACATGAAGAGCTGTTCTCGAATTCATCCCAGCAAGGGCTTTCTGCACACCTGCTGGGCTCCTGGGCTGCTGGAGACTAGAATAACAAAGGACAAGGTTCAGGAGACCCATCTCTGAGACACTCGTATAAACCAGATGCAACTGTGGTCAGGTGGCCCCGATGGGCTTCCTCAGCTGACCCCGCTGTGCTCCACAGCCCCTTTCCTGAGTCTTCACCCTCCTCTCCCACCACCCTTACTCAGATCTCAGTTCCCTGTCACCTCCTCCAGGGAGCCTTCTCTGACTCCAATGACTAAGTCAGACCTGCACACTGCGGGCTCCCCCAGTGCCTCGTGGGTTCCTCTCTCCTGGCACCTACCAACCTTGTAATTTCTATGTGCTCAGTCAATTTGTGGAGGCTACGGTCCATGAGGGACCCCAGAGGACGCACTTTATAAACACTCGCTGAATGAATGAGTAAGGAGCAGTGGATATTTCTCTGTGTTCTCAGGCTCTGGACCCCAGAGAGGCTCCCAGATGGGTAGTTTCAGAGCTAACTCTAGATGCAGGCTGATGAAGCCCCATCCTGTAGGACCCATGGTACCAGGCACAGTGAAGGAAGTGATACCACACCTGGAAAGGTTTTGATCCCCACTCCAGGGGACCCTCACCCTGATGGTGAAGACAAGAAGAAATCCAGGAAGTCCCCACCTGTCCCTTAGGAGCTCTGCTTTGTGGCCCAGGAACCCAGAATGCTGCAAAACTGTTCCAAGTAAAACACTCTGGTGAGGGCTTCAGACTTTCAGAAGAGCAACCAACCAGAGACCATGAGTTGTCAAGAATTTAAAAACAGCAAGGGCCTGGACCTTACCCCCACTGATTCGGTATCAGTCCACGAGGTATAAAGTAGGTCGCTAGCTCCCGGGTGCGGAGGTGCTGTGTATTTTTATAACTAGGTTTGAATATCATCAGGTGATGAGCTTATAACATCTCTGTCCCCTTGGGCATGGCCTCAATTTATGAGCCTTATTTTTAACTAGAAAGGAACGGGGCTGGATCAAATGCTACTAATGCATTAAGATCCCCTGGGCCTCCGCTGATGATGCAGAATAACCAGACAAACAGTCCAGGTGGATGGCCAGCCATAATGGCAGGGCAGTGGCTAATGGACCATGCATGGTGGTTATTACGGGGCATCCTCAGGCCAGGCATCCCTGACTTTCTGTGGGGCATGCTCAACTGTGACCCTGCTGCTCTTTGTTCCAACTCTCTGCAGCCCTTTATCTCCTCTGGGTTCCTTCATTTTCTCCTCCCATGACTCCAAGAGGCATGCTGGCCCCATGGAGTATTGGCCATGAGAGGTGAGCAGCCTCGCCCAACGTCACCTGGTGCATCAGTCAAGGCGGAGTCCAGCCCTCACCTAGATTCACTACTCAGGGTCCCTGACCCTACGGAGGCACTGGGGTCTGCAGCCAAGGACTCAGAGAGCCTGAGAGAGGCCCCAAGGAGTATCAGGTGATACACTGGCATTCTGAGGCTGCAGTTGGTCCCTCCCCCCGTGGCTGAGCAAGAACTTAGGGCTGCAGAGTATAGGGGTAAGAAGAATAAGGACAACAGGCCCCCTCCCTGCTGACCCTAAGTACCAGGCACAGTGAAGGGAAGAGACACAAACACCCAGAAGGCCTCACTCCTCACCCCATGGGACTGTGTTCACCAGTACTTATTTCACTCTCTCCCCAGGCCTCTAGCCTGATGGCATTTCCCAGTAGCCCTGTGAGTAGATGTGGCCAAGGGAGGCGGGCAGAAGGGAGATATATGCCCCTCACAAGCCCTTCTGTGCAGGACTCACCCTACCACTTTCTATTCTGACTAGAAAGGAGACAACTCCTAGTAATTGGGGGTCACTGAAGGCAGAGGAATTATGATATGGAAGGGGCCTGGGTCCTTGAGTCACTTCTTGGAGGAGAGCTGCCTGACCAGGAGCAATCCTGATGGATGGACTAGGTGTGAGCAGGAAGTAAAGCTTATGGCCTTACCAAACTAAGCCACTGAAATGTCAAGGATCTTCTGTGTCAGCAAATCCTTATCCTGATACACCCCAGGCACCCTAAGGGGCTGTGACCAATAGTGTCTGGCCTTGTCCTCCAGCTCAGCAGGCTGCAGGGCCAGGCTCAGTTCTGTAAGTGATATAACCTCCACAGAGTGACAGTTGGAGGATTCAGGGCCCAACAAGGGTCAGACATCACACAGAAAAGGAACAGAGGCCCTAGGGGTCTCTGCCTGGGCCAGAAGTTTTTTCAAGGGACAGGGCCATACCCAGCTCCAGGCTGTCCCCTCACCCCCGCCAGTCTCACAGTGATAGGAGGGAGGAGGGAGGCAGGGGTCTCAGAAGACGCACTGGAAGCTGCTGACGGCGCTACCAGGAAAAATGAACAGTGTGACTCGCTTTGAAAAGTCAAGTAATGAAGGAACTTTTGACTTTGTCTCTAAGGGAACCTTGAGCCTGGAGGACTGGCTCTCACACAGCCACTGCCTGGGTGATGCTGTTGACACTGCAAGAAGCCATAGCCTGAAATGTGTCTAAAGCAGCTGTCACGCCACTCAGAGCAGCTCATGACTCCCCTGCAAAAGGGGACCTAGGATGTGACCTCTGACCTTAGCCAGAATGGGGGAAGATTCAGTGAGGGGCTGCATGAAGCCACTCTGCCCCCACAAGCACTTTACCAAAGGTGAACTGATATTCTTAGAAGGACACACAAGAGGGAGCGTGTGGAGGCACCAGGCCCTACCCCTCTGCCTTCCTGCCTCTTCGGAGCTCCTTGCTCAGGCTACCTGCCTGAGGCTCAGCAGCTGCAGCTGAGCAAAGAGAACGGCCACCAGCCCTTAAGTCACAGCTCTGAGTAGCCATGCCAAGGCAGGAGCAGCCACCTCAGGCTGCCTGTCCCTATCCCAGGCTCCAGGACTGGAGCTGAGCCAGGTAGAGGACTAGCAGCCCTGCTCTCTAAGAGGTGGGTCACAGACACAGGAGCTTAAGCACTGGCAGCAGGAACTCCCAACTGCCTCACAGGCCAGAGCCCAGGAAAGGCCACCCATGCTAAGTAGGGTGAGATGCTTGGCAGACAGAGGTGCTGGGGTCTCAGCTTGGGGGAGGCACAGGATACACACACACACACACACACAGGGCCCAGAGGACTTCCACCTTCCCCCGCGGGCCACAGAGTCACTTACTCTCTACAGACTGGCCACAGGGTCACCAGCAGTGTGTCAAGTGGACTGAGGCCAGGCCAACCTGCAGATGGAGGGGCTGCACTGGGGGCCACCACGCCCTCAACCTCACCCTCACTGAGCCCCAGCGTGGGATAACCCAGGACCCAAGGTTAGCACAGCTGCTCCTCTGCCCCAGGGCTCTCCTCCGAACTGGAAAACATCTCGATTTTTCACAAAAGAGCCTGATCCACCCTTACTTGCCATTCTGCACGGTCTCTCCACCTCGCTTCACCTCAGGAAATATCTCATGCACCCGCATTCCAGGCCTGGAAAGCAACTCACTCCTTCTCTGCCTGAACTTTAAACCATTTGATGAATAAGACTCCAAGGCAGGAGGGAGACAAAAAGGTCACCTTTATTTCTAAACAGGCTAAACTGGGGACCATAGTTAAAATTGGAGATTGGGAGGGTTTTCCCACAGTGGGGGTTGGGGGAGGCCAACTGCTGTCCCTGGAGCAGTTACAAGTTCATGCATCCAGGAGCAGCCCAGCTCCCAGAACCAAGAGGAGGGAAAGGAACAAGTAGAGTCACCCCTTGGTGACCACAGGAGGTGGTTCCAGGACTCCACAAGGACACCAAAATCTATGAGGCTCAAGTTCCTTCTAGAAATGGTGCAGTATTTGCATATAACCTACACACCTCCTTTAAATCAGCTCTAGATGACTTATACTACCTAACACAATGTAATGTGTTTATATATGTTTATATATAACTATTTTTATAGTTGTTATAGTGTATTGTTTAGGGAATAATGACAAGAAAAAAGCCTGCACATGTTCAGTACAGATGTAAATTTTTTTCAAAAATTTCCGATCGGTGGTTGGTAGCATCTATATGTGCAGAACCCATGGATTAAAAGGTAGACTGTAAACATGTCCCCTTCATCCCCCAACCTGTCAACCAAGAACAGTGAGGGGTGAGGCAAAAGAGCAGGAACAGTAGGGAGAAACTAGAAGATTGGGAGGTAGCACTTTCCTTAACATCATGGCTTACAGAAATATAAACACACTGGTGGGAGGTGGTGCAGAGTAGAAGTGGTTAGGAACGCAGGTTTTCAGAGTAAAAATCTGTGGTAGACTCTTGGCTTCAACACTGACCAGCTGTGTGACACCGAGTAATTCATTAGCCTCTCTGAGCCTCAGTTTTGTTCTCTGTAAAGTGAGGGTAGCCTTATAACTGTTTCATGGAGAGACTGAGAAAGCAAAGGAGATAATCCACACCAAGCACTTAACCCAGTGCCCAGAACCTGACAGTGGTGGCCACTGTAATGGTCATGGAAATCCTCTTGGCCTTTCCTTCAAGGCATCACCCTTCAGTGGGCAAGTGATGGTACCCAGGACATCCCAACGCAGGGGCAGGGCTGGTTGCTGGTTTGCATGACAGTTTGGTCATGACAGTTTGGTCTGGGGGGAGCAACGTGAGGGTGGGCATCCAGGAGACAATGACATTTTAACTGGGCCTTGACAGATGAAGAGAAGCTGGGGGCGAGGGTCAGGTGGTGATGCTGGAGGAGAAGGAAGGAAAAGAATGTGAGGGGATTCCAGACAGGGAACGGCGGGTGTGCAGTGGGCAAGGGTTCCCATACAAGGCTCATCAAGGGGACCAGATGCCACTGGTGGCAAATGACAGGTACATGCTGGGTAGGAGGGAGGAAGCCATGGGAGAGGCCAAGAAGGCCATTTAGCCCAGCTTAAAAGAGACCAGAGCTTGGATTCTAAAGACCAGGGGTACCCCATGAGAGAGTAGAGGCAGCCACTCAGCATGCGCCAAGCACTCTGTCTGAGGCACGGATGGACAATGACCAAAACAGATGGGGGGAAAAACCTACCTGCCTCATGGTACCTGGTACCTCCACTAGTGAGCCAGAAGACGATAAGTAAGATGAAAGACAAAATGTAACATGTGCATTATAAATAAAAAAGAAAGAAAGCAGGGGAGGGGAGTTGGGTACAAGAAGGAGCTCACTAAGAAGGTGACATCCTGCATGCTCAGGAGTCAAGGATGAGCAAATGGAGACTGGAGAGGAGAAGAGGGCACATGGGGCAGAGTGGGGAGCCCTGTACCCTGCGAACTGGGCCCCACAGCTCCCCTGGAGTCCCCCAGTTTCACACAGACAGAGTGGGCAGGTTCTGTGTCCTCTTCATTCTTACACACACACACAGACTCAGCTGAGCCTCCAGGGTTAACTCCAGGAGCCCTGGAATCAGTCCGAGCTATGTTATTGGAATAAGAGATGCGGCTGCATACAACCCAGCCCTGGTGGTGGCAGGAAACTCACTGATTAATAGTGTTGCTTTGAAACTATGGGTCTAAGGAGTTTCAGGGCAGTTTGTACCAGCTTGGCAGCATCGTTTATTGATAGCAGTAAGATTGATGATCTGCACCTGTTCTCAGCGAGGCCATCAAAGGGCGCTGCCATTGGGCTAGTAACATAGCAAGAAATATACCTCTCGGACCAGCAGGAGTCTTTAAGAAGCCCTGGCCAAGGCTCCATTTCAAGTTACCTAGTTCTGAGGTGTTCCGTGCACATGTTTTACTTCCTGATCCAAGAGACAAAGAGCAGCTGGCGGGGGGAACAGTGGGAGCGCAGGCCTGGCCCCCCCAGACCACACAATTCCTTAGTGTACCACCGCTGCTATATTATATTCTCATCCCATGCTAAATGGTGGATTTGTAAGCGTAGTCATTGTGAGTCCTGTGCGTCTCCTTCAGCAACTGAACCCTGTCTAACTACCCTGGTTAGAGCTCTCTCTGGCCCTCTTCCTGTTTCAAGGTGGTGGGCAGGGTTTCTCTGCCACTCTAAATTAGATCTTACAACCAGACCACCATTGCAGACACTTTAAAATCTCTTTCACCCCATACTCCAGGACCAGGCACTGCTGGTTGAGATAGGGTACAAAATTTGGAAGAATTTCCAAACTCTAGAGAAAAGAAAAAAAAAAGTTTTTCTGAATTAAAACTTATGGTCATGGAGACTTGAATTTAAAAATCAGATTTTTCTAACTGAATTGAAGGCTATGCAATTAAGCAAATGAATGACTAATGAAATGATTATAAAGCACTTTGCAGAAATGTTATGTAAATGCAGGCAGAGAATAACAAAATGTGATGACAGTCGCAGTGCTACTGCTTGTGATTTGGGACAGCACAGTTCCCAGTCCTCCAGCAGGGACACCAGGCACTGGTATTCAAAAACACATCATCGTCTTGACAGCTCTCAAGCTGGCCCTTTGGGAGAAGTTGGGTGTCTGAACGGCAGGGTTTGGGGTTTGCCTGGAATCCCAGGCACCCACTGTAGTCCACTTGGCAGGCAATTGGTATGGCCTTAGCTGGGAGAAGCTCTGGGGTGTCTCAGACAGTGGGCCCTCAAAGTCCCCTTCCCTAGCAAGCAACCTGCAGCCACATGGATTTATAACTTCTTTCAGTGCTCACATACCTAGTCGGATTGGAGCAAGGACTCTGCCACCCCATGTCCTCGGCTGGTCTATATTCATTGCAAAAACGCCCAAGGCAGACAGCACTGGAGAACTGGGGGCCTTCCTGTGACAAGATGGATGGAGTAGTGGAGCAGGCACTGCCATCTCCTGTCTGCTTTAACCAGAGAAGATTCCTCAGAGGAGGCAGGGCAGAAAGGAGGGACTATTGAACCAAAGTCAGCTGTGCATCTTGGAGGGACACTCCTGGGAGAAGGTGGGGGAAGGCAGAGGGCTCCCAGGGAACAGCTGAGCATACCCTGGCCCCACTCCTGTTTCCCCTGGCTACAGGTAGTGCATGCTCTGCAGGTGGGATCCTCTCATCCCCATTCTCTGAGGGTTCCAGCCTAGAGATCCACCTCCACCATGTAATGTGGTGCCTGTCTCATTGGCCAAGTCCACAGACCATCAATCAGCTCAGTAGCAACTTCCAGAACTACCCATTTCTTTCCTTTTTGTTCTGGAATTATCTGTTCAGGGGAACTTTACAGCAGACAGTCACTTCGTACACAAACAATGCCCAGCTCAGCATTGCACCTCAACTCATCCACCATTAAACTTTCTAGATTATAACCATAATTTGTCTATAAATAAAATATCATAATTCAATTTGCTCTCCAAAGAATCCCAAGAGCACCGGCAGAACTAGAGGCTTCTTCACAAGGTGTTCAGGACATGGAGACCTTTTTTTTTTTAAAAAAAAAAAAAATGTCCACGCAGAGGAGAATTTGACCTCACCATTGGCACCATTATAAATCGTCAATGGGCATGAAAATGGAGAAGGTCTTTGGCCAGGCCCAAGAGGAGGTAAGGAGAATAATAGACACTGCAGGGCCACATGTGGCTGAGGGCTGCAGAGACCTCCATCCTGATGGGAACAGTAATTGCTTCATTGGGTCATCACTTTGAAAAATAATGTGTCAGAGGAGCATTGGCCACTTTCTATGCATTCCAAGCAGGAACATCCAGAGCTGCTCCTTGGAGAGGCCACTCCTCCGCTGGGAGTACCTAGATCCAGGGCTCTGCTGGCCCCAGCAGGAGCATGCTCTGAGAGGAGTTCTCTAGTGCTGACCTGGAATGCAGGGATGGGACATGGTGGTTCTGCACCTGGTAGAGGTGTTCTTGCTCCTGATGGTAACTGCCATCTCTGGAGCCACCGCCTCATGAGGAAAGTTTAGGCCTTTGGTTGGCATCACAAGCAGCCACCCTAGAGGAGCATATGCCAGTCTCTGAGAAAAATCACACTCTCCAATGAACTCTTGCTGTCCTCACCACACTGAAAGTGGACTCAACTATCAGAAAGGGAGATTAACTAACATGCCCAAGCATCTGTCTTGGGCTGGCCTTAGTCCAGATGAACCTTAGGACCGGAGCCTGGGATTTTTCTGGAGCTTTGTGATAGATGGTACCTAGATCAGCCCCAGATCACCTCCCTGGGCGCTAAGTACCCTGTCCTATTCCGACATCCCCATCCTGCCAGGAATCCAAGTCTGTGGTCATTTTACCCTGGGCTCTTCTTCCAGGTTTAGTACAGTCTGGGTGACTCGAAAGAGTCCTTGAACCAGAGTTAAATTCTGTGATGTTTTGCCTGGTTGTCTGTTGGGTTAATAAATTAACAATATAAATGTTAATATTAGCTAGCCAACATTGATTAATTATTTCTTATGTGACAAGTACTAAAGTCAGTATTGTCTCATCTAAATCTCATAATCATTCTTTGGGGTAGATAATGTTATAATCCATATTTTATAGATGGGATAACTGAGGCTGACCCAGGCACATCACCTGTGGTAAGGCAGAGTCTGGAATCTGAGGGGTTCAACTCCAAGGTCTATGCGTATAACTCCTATACTTTTATGTTCATTTCCAGAAAACACAGTTCACAGAAATCTGATACTTCATCAACAAATTTTGTTATTCACAAAACAATAAGATCATTTACTTTGGGAAAGGATTCACCTGGATTTTGAGTATGACTTCATTAATGGGTCTAAAATGTGATCTGATTTGCCCAGGACCTGACTGGGAAACCCGTGCTGCTCTGAGGTCCCTCAGCTCATGTTCCCCACAAGGAAGGAAAGCAAATCCAATTCTGGGCCTCGGAATGCTTGACCAGGGCCAGGTCATGCCCTGTTCCCTCTCCCATTGGGCTTTAGCTTCTGCCCTAGGAGAGAAGTCCAGGACCCTGTTCTTGGGTCCAGGAGATGGGCACAGGGAACCCAGAACACCCTGAGGCCCAGATCTGCCTGGTGACCTTGAGTGGTCCCCTTGGTTTCTCATGCTTTGCTGGAGGTAACCCTGGTCATGCTGCAATGCTCTTGCTGGGGTCCCAGGTGTATCTAATTAATGATGTAAAGCACTTAGAGACATTAAGTGCCCCATGACGAGGGCCCATAAATTACAGGGCATGGAGCCCTGAGTGCTATGATGATTCGCTTGTACTTATTCTCAGTAATGAATAATTATCTTCTCAGACCTGCAGCCAAGCTTCACAGCTAAACATCCTTATCTCCCAGACCTGGAGGAGTAATTGACCCAGGCTGCTGGGCTCCTCCAAAGGTCACAGGTAAGAACCAAAGGCAATATTAGGTCCCTGATTGGACATTAGTCTGAAGAAACCAGTCTAAGAGGCATGTTTGGAGAAATTTGAATATAGGGTAATTAGATGGTGTCAGGAGGCTTTGTTAGGCATAACAATGGCATTATGATGATATATGTGTATTATTTTATTTTTAGACGGGCATATTGCAATAGTTATAGGTAAAATAGAATGAGGTCTATAATTTATGTTTTAAATAGTTCAGAAAAATACGAAGCAAATATGGCAAGATGTACCTGGTGGTTAAATCTAGGTGATAGGCATATGGGGGGTGTCCATTATATTATTTGCTCTGCTTTTGCAATTATATATTTTTATACATAATTAAATTTAAAAACAAAACACAGAAAGTATGGTGATTTCAGAGACCTTCTTGGGCTAATGGCACAATTCCCTCACAAGCCAAAGGCTTGGGGAGATGAGCAGGTTGCCAAGAAAGTGTATCCTGGGAAGGGCCAGAAACAGGGGGCTCATCCTGAACCCAGAGATGGGGGGAAGAGGTACCTGGGACCTGTCTCTGGCACTCTCCTCCCTTGTTCCATGCCCATCCCCTACCAAAGTTGAAATCTCACCCAACACTGGCCACATTACTTCTGCTCACTTTCCCACTCTTAAAAATATAGGACAATAGCCGCCCCCCCCCACAAAGGGACTTTAATGTAAGTCACAAAATACCTGCTGTTAACCATGCATTTTATTCACTGCCAGGATTGGGCTTATTTGTTTAGTCCTTCCTATATGCTATGCTAGGTAATGAATGAGACAAGGCATTTTAGTTAATATCTATTTGTACTACTATAATTAATAGACCTAAATATGTATAAAGACTCAAACACAAGTAGTCATTTATTTCCTGCTTACATAACAGCTCAAAGCAAGGATCCCAGGTGAGTGGACATCTTCCCTCCGCACAGCAATTCAGGACCCCAGGAGCTTTTGGTCCTGCAGCTTCACCATGAAAAGAGAAAGAACCTTGGTCCAGAAGCAGCATACATTGTTAGTCCACAGTAACTGAGCCGGGTGCAAACTTCACAGATGAGCAAAGCTTTTATTTAGCGATGAAATCACACATCTGATGGACCCACTTTCCTGGTGGAAAATGAGCCACCCACCAAAGGGGGGAGTCTGTGCTTATATAGGTTTCACTGAGAGGTGACTTAATTATTGACAATGCGTGTCTAATAGAAGGACTGGGATCAGCGTTCAGTATTCATTTCTTTCCCTCCAGGGTCCCATTGTACTGTCACTGGGAAAGGATCAATTATTTTGGGAAGGATCAATGCTCTGGCTTCCTCCCAGAGACTGCCAGTCTAGGATTGATGGATATCTCCTCCCCAGGGATGGTCTTGTCACTGGGTAATGTTTACTTCCTTTCTAGGGATTGTCTCATCACTGGGAAAGAATGTCTTGGGAAAGGATTAGTGTTATCAATGCGTTGCCTTCTTCCTCACTCCCTCTTCCCAGGCCACACTATTTTGGGGTTTGTCATTTTCTATCTTACATATATCACTTCTGTTTATATTCTATTGCTAAAAATTCATCACAAATCCCATGCTTGGACACATGGGGTCAAGGGCAGGGTAGAGGCCGGCTGGAAAATATGGTCCCTGGACAGGTTTTCCAGCCACTGCCCCTCACTATGGCTAGGGGAAAATGGATTTGTGTGGGCAGTTGGCCTCACATGGCTGAGGCCCTCTAGAAGTTTATGGATTGGTGACAGAGAGAGTCACTGCAGTTTAGAGCAAGGCAACAAGTCTTGGCAAGGAAGAAGCAAGCCTAGTGGGACCTATGACTCTGTGTCTCTGCCTATGCTCAAATGGTTTGCAGGGGCTTCTAGGAGAACCTCCAGTCTTGCTAGGCCTCTATACATGACATCCACAGGAACCAGCCCAAATCAGGGGATAATTAAATGCTAAACAGTGCAAAAATGAGAGTGTGGTTGTCATTAAGAAAAGAGCTATAACTATGTGGACCTCTGAATCCTCAGGGCCCAGCACAGGCACAAACAGAGCCAAGCCTGAAAAGAGCTCTGCCCACTCCATCAAGCTGTCTGGGGAGATGGGCAGAGAAGGAGGAAGAAGTGGCCCTGAGTGTTCTACAGCCTTTCTTTCATCCCTAGTAGGTGGAAGGCTACTTGGAAACTAGCTTAACTAACCACCTAGGATGGAAGCCATCAAGCACAGGATCACCACTAGTCTCTCTGGTGGCAGGGTTGATTTAGAAGACTGGGGAGTTGGCCTGTTCTTTTTCTTCATGACACTGACCAGTGGTCATTATATATTCACTTCTACACTGACCTCTTTATTTATTCTTTTTTTTTATTTCCCCCACACCACACTGCCAGCCCCCTGAGAGCAAGAGCCTGACTGTGCTGCTGATCCTACTGTGTCCCCAGCTCCTGGGCAGGCCCAGGCCTAAGCTCACCTGAGGTGCTCAGTGCACAAAGACGTGAATGAATCTAAGGCCAGCTGGCAGGGCAGTAAGTGGCTTGTGCCCAGGAGGCTGCCAGGGGAGGGAGTGTGCCCCTGTGTCCACTCTGCCTGGCATTTGATTTTATTTCCAGCCTGAACTTTTGTTTGCTCATTAATTCCATATTTACTGTGTCCCACCAAGGGACCTCAAGAGGTCTATACACTTTCCTTCTCCACCAAAGCAGACTCTCATTTGTTTTAAATGACCTCATTGACCTCCTGGTGCCCCACACTGTCTCCCTGCTCCATGCCCCTCTAAAAAGTGGCAGCCTGCTATGGCACCTTTGTGTCTCCAGAGGAAATATGGAGACTTCCAGGCACTGACTAGGGGAGTGGGGGATGGGCCAGAAGACCCGGGGCTTCCCCAGGGTCTTCTGCTGCTGCAAGGGGCCCCTCGGGGGACACTAGGCCCGGCTGTGAGCTACTCATCAGCTTTCTCATCCCCTAGAAAGCAAATTTAGAACACTGATGTGTTTGGGAATCATTCTTCACTTTAATTAGAAAACACATTCAAATAGCTTCCAACATTAATGAGACTGGCAGGGGGGGTCGTTCATAAACAAACATTTAATAAAAGCACGGCTGAGCCCTCTCCCCACAGCCTGGCTATGTTGCTCCAACATCCCTCAGTGAGGAGGGGACCTTGCGGCCGTGGTCAGCGAGGCCAGCCTCTGGACAAGCCCCTCTTGATGGCTCTGCTGCTGGGCCCCAGCCTTACAAGGCTCTTTCCACCCTGACAATGGACTTTCTTTGCTGTCCATTTATCCTCATATTGATTTTGCTATAAACTCACATGGCGCTCCCTTCCCAGGCCAGAAGGAGAAACTTCCATTGATTATATTGGAATAAGGTTTGTTGTAAAAAAGCGAAATGCCTAAAACATCGAAATGAAGTAAGCTCTTTGAGGGTCCATAAATCACCTGGGATAATGCAGCAAATGAACAGGGCTTCTTAAACACCCGGAAAATACGACACCATAAAACAGTTCTGACAAGAAATCACAGCCCCTCTCTGTAGCTGCCATTTGAAAAGCACCATCAATAATGGTTATTGCTGTTTGGTAAGCAAAAGAGGGAAGTTGTGTCAGTCTCCTCTAGAAAGTTCCCTCAAAGTCACTTTGCCCGAATGGCAGCGTGGCGTTTTTTCACGCAGTAAATACATCCCAATTATGAGCATGTCATGTTAGCTTTTACAGTTCACTAATCACAAACTTTCTTGTATGTCATTGCCAACCAGCGTCTTTCCCTAATCGGAATTTATGGTTCTGTTTGGCCATTAGTGGAGATAAGGAGGGTCATAGCAGTTTCGCTTTTCTGGAGCTGGAGGGCTCTGCTCAGGGACCAAGGTCAGACCTCCTGACCCCTGCTGTCCTCTGAAGGTCAAGGCTCTGCATATCCCAGGGATGGAGGGTGGAGCTCCTTTAGGACACTCTCCTCTGGGATCTCCTCATTTCTGATCTAAGCTTCCAGCCCTGACTTGGTTTCCCTGACCTTGGTTTCCCAAACTATACATTTAAGGACTAGCTGTCCCAAAAGCTCCAAGTCACTGTGGTGGAAAAAAAAAAAAAAAAAAAACTTAGCAAAGCCTGAGGTCAGACAACCAGTGCAGGAGCTTTGGCTCCTCTGAGAGGAACCCTAAACCCTCAGGAGCCTTTTCTCCCTAGGACAGGCCTGGCCAGCCTGGGGCAAGCTTGCCTTAAGTCTGCGTTCTTCTTGCTTAACAAAGCTGCTCATCAGGGTGCCCTCCAGCTGATGCCCCTCACCAAGTCAGATCATGCTCCTGAGCTGCAAGCCTCGGCACACGGGATTCTCCACTCCTCTTTCAGCCTTTCTGCCACCGTGTCTGTCTAGCTTGCAGGTTGGTTTCCATCCTGCACTCTGGGGCTGCCCACCCTAGTCAATCAGCTTCAGCATTAGCCAGGAAACATGCTCCCAGGCTCCAGACCAGCACATCAGTCTCGTCTTGGCATTGCCTCTGGTTTGCTGCTCCAGTTACATGGCCCTGAGTTCGAGGGCCAAGAAATGGGGGGGGGGGGGCA
>NW_025999869.1:24859090-24861961 GCF_001458135.2 Marmota marmota marmota
GGGGGGGGGGGGCACAGGAAAACACCCAGGTGCCCATCCATTTGGGGAGGGCTGTCAGGCTGGACTGGCAGCCTTTTAAGAGAGGGCACTCTGCAGACTCCTGGGTACAGGGCCCCCAAGCAGGCCACCTGCATGTAAGAGTTATGTCTACCATTCTGTGGGCCACAACAAATGCCACCACACCACAACATCAGCTATCACAGACACAAGGACAGTTCCAGGTCAAGACTTTAGAGGATCCAAATAATAATTCCAAATAAAAACATAGCAAACTATACAAGTCATCCCTCAGTAACTATGAGGGATTTGTTCCAGGACCCCCCACAGATCCCAAAATCCAAGGGTGCTCAAGTCCCTCAAATGATATGATGTAGAATTTGCATGTAAATTACTCACATCCTCCTGGATACTTCAAATCATCTCTACATTACTTATAATAACTAATACAATGTAAATGCTCTGTAAATAGTTGTCACACTATATCATTTAGGGAATAGTTATAGGGGAAAAATCTGTACATGTTCAATACAAACAATTTTTTGTAATATTTTTATTTGAGTCAAATCCACAGTTGTAGAACCCACAGATGTGAAGGACCAGCTGTCCTATGAGCATAAGGTGGTCCAGGACCACTCTGATGTCCCCAGTGGTGATGACTTTGATGCTCTTTCAAACAAACTTTTTCTTGGTGCCTGTGTGAGCTTCATAGACCTTCTATAACAAAGATCCACAAACTGACTTAAAAACAACGGAAATTTAACTCTCACAGTTCTGGAGTCCAGAAATCCAAAATCAAGGTGTTTTCAGAGCCACTCTCCCTCTGACGGCAACAGGGGAACACCTCCCTCACCTCCTCCAGTTTCTGATTGACTCCAGTATTCCCTGGCTTATGGCTGTCAAACATGAATCTCAGCCTCTGTCTTCGTGTGGCTTCTTGTTGTCTGCACCTTTGCCTCTTCTGCCTCTTAAAGATACTTGTCATTGGCCATAAGACTTGTCATTGGATGGCCCAGGACATTCTCATCACAAGCCTTTTTTTCCCAGCAATGTCATATTCAGGTTGCAGGACATGAACATCTTTTGAGGGACACTCTTCAGCCCACGCCAGTTGCCCTTGTTGGCAGGTGGCCTGTTCCACACTTAGAACTTACAACCCCAAGGTCATGTCTGTTTGTCATGACCATTATGGACAGAGACACCATCTTCAAAGAGGGGCCAGTATATTGCAGGCAATCTTTCCAAGGGACCCAGTGAACAAGAAATAGGTAAGCATATTCTCTAGGCTTAGCCTGTGAAAAGACTGAATTTCTTGAGAGAATAGCTAATTCCAATTCTAGAACAAGGAGAAAGAATGTCCTGGGCCAGTAGGCCAAGGGATGGTTCAAACTAAGTATTTAGGACACAAGGGCCAACCTAACCATGATTACACTGGCCAAATTTGGGGCATATTTAGGATTTTTTTAAAAAAATAGTGATAACCATGAAGATTCTAATATTTTTAATGAAAAAAAAATTCTCAAGTCCATAGCTATACTCCAAAAAGAAGGGCAGGGAGAGAAGAAAGAAGAAAACAATTTTTTTAACTTTATCGAAGAATGCCAGCTATTCAGTGTATAAGAAAGGTTAGAATTAGATAACAGAGTCCATTCAACATCATGTATAAATGCTGGGGCCATCTGACTTCTCTGGGAGCTTGGTGTGACAGTGGAGATATGAGGCCAGGCTACCTCAGAGAGCAGGTGGGTGGAACTGGGAACTGGAGCAGGAATGAGGCCAGGATAAGGTCAGAGTTGGGGCTCGGCCTGGAGGTGGGATCCAGGTAGGTCTGGGAATATAGTCAGGGCTCATCCTGAGCCAGGGACAGGTGAGGAGCTAGTGAATGGTCAGGCTTGGGACCCAGATACATTCTGAAGTGGAACCAGGGTCACAGGCCCAGGGCAGGGACGGCATTCGCAGCCTTGACCTCATGGTTCAGCCCTGGGCTCCATCAGACAGAGCTCTGGCCTGGGCTACTGGTTTGCCCCAGCCCTTCTCACATTGCTGCAGAAGGTAAGGAAGCCCCTGCAGGTGCAGGTCGACCTTGAGAAGGCTCACTCAGGGACGCAGTATTCCTCACCACTGATCTCCAGGGCAGAGAAATGTCTTCTCTGAATGAGATCTTTCTTAAAAAGGCTCAGGGGACAAGTGTCCTGTACTGGCCAAGAGGGGAGCAGTTGAGTGTTTGAGGGCTGGACTATGTGAAGCAACCCACCCTCTCCTTCCCTGCCAGGGCCACCTCACGCTGTCTTCCTGGCTCTCCTCCAGGGATGGCCTTACCCCCATTCCTGCCCTGCTCCTTCTGGTCACAGACTCTTCCCACGCTGGGCATTGAAGTGGCCATCTGTCTTCCTCAGCCTCTGAGATGCCCAAGTGCAGGCACTATGGGGTCTGTGTCAGGAGTGACATGAGGTACACAAGGGAAGAATGCTGTGCCCGTCACCAAGTGCTGTTCCTCTGGCCTTTGACCAGTTCTCAGGCAGAACAGGACCCTCGGGGCACACAGAGCTCTTGCTCTTGGTAATTCCCCAATCCTCCCAGCCTCAGACAAAGGGTGGCGCAGCTGTGAGAAATGGGTCTGGATGGGGAGCCTTTGTGATTTGTATTAATATTTACAACAATAACATTTTTCATGGGTAGAGAGTTGGGTTTTTTTTTTTTTATTGTCACTGCAGGAAATGAAATGCAAATTAACAACTGTAAAGATTATAACATAATGAAATAGGACATAAACGATGAAGAACTAATGAATTAAGTGGTTTCAAGGCATGAGGGGAAATGCCCTTCAAAAGCAAACATGTAGATAGAGCCAAAGATACAGGGGGGGGGGGGCCC
>NW_025999869.1:24863660-24871029 GCF_001458135.2 Marmota marmota marmota
GGGGGGGGGGGCCCTCGGGAGCTCAGGCCTGCATGTGCCCCTCCCAAGGGCTGTTCCCTCTCAGCTCCTTCCCTGACTCGGTGGCTCTACTGTGTCCACCCAGTGGATTGAGCCAAACACACACACACACACACACACACACACACGCTTTCTCCTTGCTTTCATTTCCCCCCAGCACCTCAGGTCCATGTCTCCACCGTTGAAGATTTCTGTTTCTCTGGAATCCATCACTCTACCTATTCCTGATGCGGGAGCTCATCTTCCCAGCCCTTTCCCTGAGTTTCAGCACCTCTCGTTCACCTCCATCATCCAGGGAAGGCACAGACATAGATCTGTCATTCCCCCCATTTTTAAATAAGTAAATAAACAAACAAACCACCAAAGAAACCAAAAAATCCTATAGAGTCCTCTTTGTCCAGCCTCAGATAAAAGGGACTATTGTAAGTCACCCCCGTAGCAAGAGGATTAGAGCACCATGGAACAGATGTTCAATTGGGGGTGGATCCTGGAAGCAGCCTGGAGTGGGGTGTCTCCCTGTGTGGATGATAATGGGCTGGGCACGTGTCTGCTTTGGTCAGAACTCTTCAGGTGAAAAATGACCAAAAACCCAGTGCACCTTGACTTCAGCAAACCTGGAACATCTATTGCCTGATGTAACTAAAAGTGCAGGGTTTAAGCATGGCCGGTGGGGGACTGAAATGTCAACAGACCCCTGCCTTCCTCTACAGTTTGACATTTGTGGTCCCCATGCTGGCTGGTCACTCGGGCAGGTAACATGGCTACCAATAGTACTAGACAGATCTGAGCACGGTGATATATAAGAGAACTGGCTTCTCATGCTCTGGGATTCCAATAAGGGTCCCAGATGTGCTCTGATGAGACCCACGTGGGTCCTGTGCCTGAACTGCAGCAGCTCTGTGGCCAGGGCAGTGAAGAATACCAGAGGCCTCCCTTGAAGCCTGGGGCTTGGCTTCCAGCACACCCCACCCTGCTGGTGTTTCTCCTTCCCTGGAAGCATCTTTTCAGAGTCTTTGTCTATTCCTCCCTCTCTCTTCAACACTGGAGGCCTTTGGATGTAAGATCTGGGCCTCTTCCTTTCCATCAATAATCGTCTTATCCAGTCTCCCACCTCGAATGGAGTTAGGACTTCAACATATGAATTTGGGGGGACACAAACATTCAGTCCACAATCCCCCACCCTCCAAATACACCAAATACAGAAGGAAGAACTTTGAAACTGTGAAGAGTCCATGTTCCCTGGATGGCAGAGGAGATGGACTCAGTGACTTTGCATCACACTTGGGTCCTGTCCCTCTCTTACTATCTTTTACCTGGCTCATCTGAACCTCTGTCAGCCTGTTTACAGTCATGCAGCCCCAGGACTCCCTGCTACACCTTCCTGGCCAGCAGGACCCCCTTCCCCAGCCAAGCACTACCACAACACAATCCTGCAGCCTGGAGAGGGCCAGACCCAAATCTGCACATATGCTTAGAGAGACAGTGACAGTGTTCCAATGTTGAAGCAGATGCTCCTGTGGCCCAAGGAGGCTCACTCAGGCCATAAATCCCGGCTGGATAGCATCCCCCCTCTCTCAGAGGCTGGAGAAGTCCTGCATGGGGAGCCACAGAGCTGCGTAGATGGGTGCTAGGGCCAAACAGATTGTCCCCCAGTGCCTGCTCATGAGGCAGCCTGAGCAGATGAGCCCTTACAAACATGGATTCCATTTTCATACAAATGTCTCTGGTTGTAGCAAATACACGACGGGGAGACAGAAATGTGACATAAAAGCCAAGTCAATTCTGCGGAAGATGCTTCCCGGTGTTTGGGGGGCTTCAGAGAGCTGTGTTAGCCACCTGTCAGGAATGATGGGGGAAGCAGATGGAGCTCTTTGGAGAAGCATCAAACAAGTTTGAGATGAATCTGCATGGACGGGGGTAATGTAATCAGGCCCAGGGAGCTGCAGGCTGGGGCGGGCAAGAGAGGCAATCCATTAACCATTGCCTATTCCTCTTGTCCTAGGAGGACAGTGCCAGATGCAGGAGTCAGCTCCTTCCCCTACAGACCATCCTGCAGAATACCTGATACCCACCTCCCAGGGAACCCGGTGATCCTCCCAAGACCAGCAAGTTCAGGGGCCCAGGAGAATTTGTTAACAGATCCAAGACTTTAGCCCTGAGGTTTCTGCCCTGTGCCCTCCTCTCAGCATGACACTGTCTGGAAATGTTGACTGAGGGCTTCCCTTGTAAGGAAGGAACAGAGGAATTGGATGACATCCAACTTGCCTACTGCAGGATGTTTATTACCAGAGAGGAAGAAAGGAGGAGAGAGGCTTCCAAAGCCCAAAATCAAAAGGAAACACGGGACTCAAGGAAGCTAATGGCTCCCTTTCTGCAGGGCAGGGCTTTTAGGAGATCCTAATATATGTGGGTGATTGTCCCCTTACTCCCTCCATGGAAGAAGAAGAGCTTGCGGATTTTGCTCAAAGCACCTTGAGGGCCTCGAGTTCTTAGAACACACTTTGGAAAAGACTGAATGAGCCAGTTGTTTCCATTTCAACACCCAGGTTCAAGTCAAAATTAGTATGTACTATTTTAACAGGCCACGCTGGTCTAGGACCCAGGACATGGACTCCAGGAAGGAAAACCAGGTTCCTGGCCCAGTCCTGGCCCATACCCTACTCCACCAAAGGCTCTCTCCCCATGTAGCCTCATCTCTTCCCCTCCCCCAGTCACAGTGCCACTAATGCCTACTCTAGCACTTTATACCTGCAAAGGACCTGGGAGAACTTAAAGGCCCTGTAAATAGAAGGTTTGGTTATTATTATTATTATTATTACTTTCTTTCAAGGGAATAAGTTCGCCCCCTGCCTGTCTCCTTCTCGATCTGAAATCACAGCCAGTACATATCTCTATGAAGCAGCCATCTTTGTCTGACTTGTTGACTTGATAAATGTTTTCTGGACACTCACTCTGTGCCAGGTTTGTTCTAGGGCCTGGGAATACAAGAGGTGAATAAAAGGGACAAAATCCCTCCTGGAGCTTGAGGTTCAGAGCAGACAGACAGAATACACAATCACGCCAAAGTGAATAAGCAGGACGTCAGCTCCAGAAAGGTCTAAACTCCAAACGGGAGCGGAGGAACTTTTAAATGGTGAACGTAACATAGGAAGAGGGGGTGGACAAGAGTTTTACTCTGAGCCAGGTCATTCAGGTTGGCTTTGGGGACAGAAAAATTCAGACGCCACCAAGTACGTTTTTAACACTAGCCCTGGGCTATATTGGCTGAGGCTTTGATGGTGGCCACTGTGGGTCCCCAGGGCCCAGCCCAGGTTTCTTCCTCATCAACAAAAATAACTGTAGCTTCCCTCCCTTGGCCAGCTGCTCCCTGTCCCAAATTCACTTTATGGTGGGGAGAGAGAAGGGAAGAACATAAGAATTAGGTAGTTCCCACATTCAACCACGAGTCTCGAATGAACTATTTTTAATTTCTGGTTAAAATAGAAAAATCAGGCCAGGTGCAGTGGTGCATGCCTGTAATCCTAGCAGTTTGGGAGGCTGAGGCAAGAGGATGGCGAGTTCAAAGCCAGCCTCAGCAAAAGCAAGGCACTAAGCAACTCAGTGAGACCTTGTCTCTAAATGAAATATGACATAGGGCTGGGGATGTGGCTCAGTGGTTAAGTGCCCCAAGGTTCAATCCCCAGTACTAAAAAATAAATAAAAAAGAAAGAAAGAAAAGAAAAAGAAATTTATTCTCTCACAGTTCTGGAGACTAAGTTTAAAATCAAAGTATCACGAGGGCCATGCTCTCTCTGAAGGCTCTGGGAGAGAATCCTTCCTGTCCCTTCTCCCAAGGTTAACAGCAATCCATGGCCTATAGCTCCAACATCTCCATCTGCTGCATTGTTATATGGCCTTTTTATGAGGACACCAGTCCTTGATCTAGGGCCCACCCTGATCCAGTGTTATCTTAATGAATTACCTCTACCAGGACCCTATTTCCAAATAAGGTCGCATTCTGAAGCACTGGGGGTCAGGACTTCCTGTACCTTTATGGTGGCACAGTCAACCCACCTCCCACCACCTACGGTCAGGCATCTCGGCAGCTTTATGGGCTCCCTGTTTTTTCTTCACAGCACCTCAGCTCTGGCAGGAAGAACATTCTGGAAATGGGGGAGAGCTCTTCAGGCTCCTGGGACCAGAAAGAGTGTGTGTGGTGACAGGATTGTGTACCCCTCACCATCTGGACCTCCTTCCTCAGGGCACCAGTGGGTTCCTGGTCCCCTGGGAGAGAAAAACCTCCCGGAGTATACCACAGTGGGGTGGCTCGGGCAAGGGCCTTGGGCTCCAAGAGCTCTGCTGGGCACAGTGTCCCCTTGCTAGAGGAACGTTCTCGGTGGACAGAAGCCCAGCAGTGAGTCACCGTGGGTCCCTCCACCAGAGAACATGCTGTTCCCACTCCAGTGACATTTGGAAGTTCTCTTCTCACCGCTTCAGATGTGGTAGATGGAGGTGGACAGGAGCTCTGAGCACAGCGAGTGCAGAGGAAGTGTGAGGCTCAACAGTCCTGAATTGGAAGCATTCAGAACACCCACCCGAAAGACGGGGTGTGCGAAGCCCGAGAGGCAGGGAAAGGAAAGATGCAGACAGCATCACGGTGGGTGTGTGGGAATCGGCCCGCTGCAGACCATCTGATCCACACCCAGGACAGAGCCACCGTCTCCACACGGTGGTGGCTCGTTTGCTTTTGTTTGTTTTATTTTTAAGTTCTGGCATTGCCACCCTACAGACTCCAGGGCCTTGGGCGATTACTCAGCCTCCGTCAGTGCCTCGGTTTCCTCATCTGCCCACCGAGGGCAGGAATAGAGTCACCTTACAGGGTTGTCGGAAAATCTGAATGCAGGGAAAGAGTTCAGCTCTAACCTGGCACACTACACCCCGCGAAACAGGAGGGAGCGCTGAAGGTGCCTGTTTGCCTCTGGATTGGGCCTCTGGGTCAAGAAGCCCTCCTTGCTCCTGAGGCAGGTCTGCACAGCGATACTTGACTAATTACTTCATCAGAGACATGCAGAAAGATTGATGGGCAAGGATGTTTACTGCAACATTATTAATAATAGCAAAAAAAAAAAAAAAAAAAAAAAAACTGGAAATAATCCAAATCACCCAAAATAGGGGAAGTGGTTATATGCTAGCCCATCCAAACAGTGGAATATTGCCCGGCTGTCAAATAAAAGGTGGCAAATGAAACTCTCCCTCCAGCAGAATACCCTCCTTGTAAATCATACGTACCGTGCACCTCTGTATTGGCCAGCTCTGCATCTGGAGACTCAACCAACCTCAGACAGAAAATATTCAGGAAAATAATTGCTTCTGTACTGAACATATGCAGATTATTTTCTTGTCATTGTTCCCTAAACAATATGGGATAGTAGCTATTTATAATGCATCAACATTGACTCTAGAGATGACTCGCAGTACACAGGAGAATGTGCCTGGGTTATATGCAAATACTGCACCATTCTATAGAAGGAACTTTGGATTTGGGTATCCTTGGGAATCCTGGAACCAATCCCCCTCAGGTACCAAGGAATGATTCTACCTACACCAAGACAAGCATAAAAGAGGACTAGAAGGAAAGGGACCCAAATGACAGCAGTGCTTATCTCTGAGTGGTAGGATTCTGTATTTTCCTAATTTGCTAAGATGGATTACTTCTAATATTAGGAAAAAAATGAACATATAGTTTTATGAGCATGTCTTTCACCAAGGTTGATAAGAAACACAACATCTTTCAGGTTTTAGGGAGGCCTCTTTCCCTCTCTAGAGTCATGCGATATCCCTGAGGGTTCAATGCACAGCAGAATATTCAGAAAGGAACCTCACATCACCCCTGATCACATCAATGGCAGGCCTCTGCCAAATGTCCTCCTGAGGTCCTTCCAGTTCTTAAGGAGTGCCCAGACCAGGGGCATTTGTTGCTATTGCTTATGAAACCCTTAAAGCAAACCACCAGCCCCTTCCTGAGTTTAGGAAAATGTCCCAAATCTTGCAATGAGAACAAAACAGATTATATCTATATTAATCTGGGTTTGTTATTATAACAAAATGCTTGAGGCAGTTCACCTTAAAAAGAAAATAGGTTTATTTAAGTTCACAGTTCTGGTGGCTGACAGAATAGCCAAAGCAATCCTCAGCAAGAAAAGTGAAGCAGGAGGCATCATAATACCAGACCTTAAATTATACTACAGAGCTATAGTAACAAAAACAGCATGGTATTGGCACCAAAACAGACATGAAGACCAATGATAAGAATAGAAGACACAGAGACAAACCCACATAAATACAGTTATCTCATACTAGACAAAGGTACCATAAACATACATTGGAGAAATGATAGCTTCTTTAACATATGGTTCTGGAAAAACTGGAAATCCATATGTAATAAAGTGAAATTAGATCCCTGTCTCTCACCCTACACAAAACTCAAAGAGGATCAAGGACCTAGGCATTAAACCAGAGACCCTGTACCTACTAGAAGAAAAAGGAGGCCCAACTCTCTATCATATCAGCTTAGGAACTGAATTCCTCAATAAGACTCCTGATTTTACAGGTAGTAAAATCAAGAATCAATAAATGGGATTTTATCAAACTAAAATGTTTCTTCACAGCAAAGGAAACAATCAAGAACATGAAGAGAGAGCCTACAGAATGGGAGGAAATCTTTGCCACCTGCACCTCAGACAAAGCATTAATTTCTAGGCTATATAAAGAACTCAAAAAACTTATACCAAAAAAACAAATAACCCAATCAATAAATGGGCAAAGGAACTGAGCAGACACTTCACAGAAGAAGAAATACAATTGGTCAACAAATATATGAAAAAAATGCTCAAAATCACTAGCAATTAGAGATATGCAAATTAAAACTACACTGAGATTTCATCTCACTCCAGTCAGAATGGCAATTATCAAGAACACAAGTAACAGTAAATGTTGGCAAAAATGTGGGGGAAAGGCACACTCATACATTGTTGTTGGCACTGCAAATTGGTGCAACCACTCTGGAAAGCAGTATGGAAATTCCTCAGAAAACTTGGAATGGACCCATCATTTGACCCAGTTATCCTACTGTTTGGTATTTATGCAAAATAACTAAAAGCAGCATACTATATTGATATAGGTACATCGATATTTATAGCAACTCTACTCATAATAGCTAAATTATGCAACCAGCCCGGATACCTTTAAGAGATGAATGGATTAAAAAAACTAGTAGATATACACAATGGAGTTTTACTCAATTAGAAAAAAACAATGGAATTATGGCATTTGCCAGTAAATGGATTTAACTGGAGAATCGTCACACATAAGT
>NW_025999869.1:24875173-24880749 GCF_001458135.2 Marmota marmota marmota
TCTCTTATTGTTTCTTTTGCTGAAAAAAAACTTTTTAGTTTGAGTAAGTCCCATTTATTGATTCTAGTTATTACCTTTTGTGCTATGGGTGTCCTATTGAGGAATTTGGAGCCCGACCCCACAGTATGTAGATCGTAGCCAACTTTTTCTTCTATCAGACGCCGTGTCTCTGATTTGTAAAATCAACTTTTTAAAATGTTTAAATAAAAACACTTGGGTGGGGGTTGTAGCTCAGAGGTAGAGTATTTGCTTAGTATGCATGAGGCTTTGGGTTCAATCCCCAGAACTGCAAAAAAGTAAATAAATAAACACTTTAATCTCACAACCAGTTTTAGTCTTTTCATCTCTACCCAGCTCAGACCTACACCATCTCAAAGACCAGTGAGATTTATTGAAAGAACTGATTCACATGATTATGGATGCTGGCAAGTCTAAAATCTACAGAGTAAATGGCCCAGTTTGAGTCCAAAGATCAGAATGTCCCCCAGTCCCTTAGCCACCAGAAAGGAGGATGCTTCCTTACTTGGAGAGATCAGTCTTTGTTCTATTCAGGTCTTCAACCAATTGGATCATGCCCACCTACCTTAGGGAAGGTAATCTGCATTATGAGGTCTGCATATTAAAAAGCATCTTCACAGAAGTACCCAGGATAATGTTTTACCAAATATCTGGGTACCCCGTGGCCCAATCAAGTTAACATATAATTAACCATCACAGTAAAGAATAGAGATAGTAAGATGCAAGTTGGGAGGCCTGGCCTCCACTCTGCTTCCACCCCTCACCAGTGGCTGCCATCTCTGGCCTCAGCCTCCACATCTCATCAGGTGAGATGAGGTCCACAAGCCGTTCTGGAACCTGTGAAGTGCTTTACAGATGTGAGCTGAAGTTATTGTTATGATTATTTTAGCTGTATCTAATAAATGCCCTGAAGGCTGCCAGGGCCTTGGTAGGGTTCCCACGTGCAGCTGGGGTGGGGATAGAGTGGAGTCATTGCCAGACACCTTCCTAGAATGCTGATTTCAAGAGGGGATTTATGGGCCCTGATAGTCATTACTTCAGGGCAACTTATCAAAATAAATAAATAAATAAAGTGGCTGCAGCTTCATCATAAGAACTTATTCCACAGGAAAGTTATTTGCAAAATACAACAGACACCAGTGACAATGTTCCTGGAGTTGTAAATCTAAATCTGCCTTCCCTTTCTGGGGACTAGGACACTTGATTTGGTTCTCTAGGAGCTCCGAAGTTTCCAAATAGATAACAGGATCCCAAAGTCCATTAAGCAAGGTAATTTACAACCGTGGCAGGCCAAATTCAGGGAAATACATTAGAGCATTTTCCCATTTGGCTTGTAGAAAAGACATTATTCTAAGCACACACACACACACCCCGAATGCTGTTAGGTGACAATGAGGAAATCGGGTAGCTCCCCTAACGAGTGTATTCACACACACACCCCCACCAAAGAGTGCATTAATTTTGAATAAAAGTAGCCCGACCAGATAAGCTTCTCGAAGCCCTGACACGGACACCTGGAACCTCATTTCCAGCCCATTAAACAGACATTACTGGACGCTGTGACAAGGAGGAGGGAAAAGGTGACTTGTTTTACAGGTCTGACTCCTACCCTGAGCTATCCCTTAAGTTGAGAAACAAAGAGGCAATTCCAAATGCTGCACTGCAGAAGCTGCCAGAAGCCCTGGGGAGTATTTGGGAGAGGAATTAAGCACATGGTGATATTAAACATACAGTGAAGTTGCTAAATCTTTTTTTTTTTTTTCATTTTTCATGTTTTTAAAGACAACCAAAAGTTCTGTTCTATTCTCTACTGCTCTCTCCTGGTGCATTCCTGGGCTCCCTGGAGTGGACTACAGTTCCAAGTGTGGTCAAGAACCAAGTCAGAAAGGAGGATCCCATCCACACGAAAAAATAAGAATTATTCATGGCATTCTGTGTCCCTAGTAGGAAGCCTTCTAAGAGATGGAAGAGAAACTGACTTAAATTCAGCAGAGACTGAGCTATTGCAATGTACCTTTGTTGCAAAGAATAGAAAGCACATTAAATGGTAATCAGGATCAATTAGCCCAACCAATATGGCAAACACCTTCTTTGCCTGTTGGTTTGGTGTCATGAAGAACTAACAGTGATCAGTAGAAATTGTAACTTCCAGTTGCATGGTCTTATGATTGAGGATCCTGGTTTCCATACAAGCCAGGACTTCCAAACCTACCAAGCCCAAAATTGCAAAGCCAGGAAGCCAAAATCACATGTGCGAACTATTAGGTATGGAAGGAAAGGGAGCTACTCCTAGTTTCACCCTCTTGGTCCCCATATTCCTATATTCTCACTGTGAGTGAAACAGCACCATAATTGGTCTTTGATCCAGAACATAAACTGCATCTAGTAAGTTAGAACCCCAACCCTTCAGGATGTTGTCTCCAATTTGAATAAAAGATAAGCTTCTTGAAGCCCTGACACGGACACCTGGAACTTCATTTCCAGCCCATTAAACAGACCTTACTGGACACTGTGACAAGGAGGAGGGAAAAGGTGACTTATTTTACAGTTCTGACTCCTACCCTGAGCTATCCCTTAAGTTGAGAAACAAAGAGGCAATTCCAAATGCTGCAATAGGCCATTTTGCTATCATATTGGGAGATATCAGTGAAAATCTTGATTTTATAAGTAAAACAAATTCAGTATTAGCGATTTCACATGGTTCTATCTAATGGCAGACTAGTTCTTCTGGGTTATGAGGTGCACAGTAAGACAAGTGAATTCCACGGGCACCAGCCATTGCTCTGCTTCTTTTACAGTGAAATGAGCTCCAGGGTCAGAAGCAATGATACGTGAGCCCCATGATGGTGCAGAAGGTTTCCATAAGTCCACGGATGGTGGTGCTGGCGTGAGCATTGAGGGAAGGGAGGCAAATTCACATCTAGAATATCTATTTCAGGGAAAGCAAATCTTTGTCCCCTCCACGGTGGGAGAGTCAAGTATTCCAAGGTGGGGTGTTGTAACAGGGGCTCTTCTCCAGAGCTCCATCAGGGTCTTCTGATCCTGGTCTTTCCAAGTCCCTGATCATCCTACTCAACTTTGCTTAGGAATTAGAGTGGGTTTCTATTTCTGGCCATATCTGTGTGCGGAGAAAGTGGACAACCACAGGTAGTTCTTGAAGTTTTATCCTTTTGGAGGATTTATCTCCACTGTTTTTCATAGACGCTCCTTACTGAGGTTTAAGTCCTCTTCCAGAATGTGCCAGCATATCATGATGAATTATGTGTAAACTAGGTCCAGTGGGTTTCCCTCGGTCAACTAGTTACAAGAAACTTCCAATCTGGCCATTGGAGTAGACTAAGGAAAGAAGCCAACGCAGTAAGCATAGAGTCAAAGGGATCTGGGTCACCTGTGAAACTGACATATACTTCCATTCTTCTCGATACCACTTCCATTTGATGGATTGCTACTATACAAGCCCAATCTTACAGCTGGGTGCCAAATAATACCCAGTGCATGATGGGTGGCTCGGGTTGCCTATTCACTTGACATCTTGGCCCAGAAAGCCAAGAATTGCTTCTCAAGAGGAGAATAGCTATTTACATAAGAAAACATCACTTTTCATCAAAACCCTAAGGATCTATGTGGCGGTCATCCTATTAGGACTTATTAGAGTCTACACAGCATCCTTATTTACCACAGACATCTCCAGTATTATTTGATCTGCTGGGTTGTAAAGCTTAGGGGTCAGCATTTCATACTGCTGCCTGGACCCCCTTTGGAGTCCTATGCAAAACTGCAAAGCTTGAAGTTCATAAATGGGTCAGAGCAGAACATTCAAATTGGTACCTAGTCCTTCCAAAATAGAAAGAGGCCCCAAGTATTGTGCTTCTTTAAAGGTAGGCCAGTAGAAGATGCAACAAGAAAGATTCCCCAACTCCAACTCTATTCTCTCCAAACCATGGGACTCCCAAAGATTTCTCATGGGGTTTATCTCCCACCCTCTGGTTCAGATTCATCTTACAAGGACTTCTAAAATACAAAGTATGTCCTGCTTATCAGGTCCAACAAGCATGCTGCCATCAAGGCAGCGATCTGATGTTCTTTGCAATGATAAGATGATCAAGATCTATCTCTACAGTCTACATTATGGCCCATAGCAGAGAAGAAGGCATAACCCCGAGACAACCCAACAGTGCCACTGACAGGTCAGAGTGAAAGCACTTGTCATATTAAAAACCTGCAGGCCAGGTGCTGGGGCTGTGCCAATTTGTTCCAATAAAGATACCACAACTGGAACAGCAGCTGCAATTAGAGTCACCAGCTGATTTAGGTTTATGGTAATCAATCATAATTTTCTAAGATCCACCCACTTCCTGCACAGACCAGATGGATAAGTTCAATGAATATGGGAAATAAATCACCACCTCTGCATCTTTGGAGATTTTTTGATGCTAATGTCTAAAATCCTCCCTCCACCCCCTGCCAAAAATGCAATATCGGTTTTGGTTTATTATTTTTGTCAGAAGAGGAAATTCCATAATCATTCTTGGTCCACAGGTTGGGGAGCTAATGGAATGGTTCTGCTAATTGCAGAATAGGTAGGTATATTCCAATTATAGTTTTAGAGACTAGGAAAATATCACAGAGTGGGTCCCCAGGCCCAGTTTGAGATGCAATACATCCAAAACTCCATTTATCACCTACCTAGCCACCAAAAACCTTGTTTGGTAGAATACAGAGGCATTGGAGGTTCCAGGAATTAGCAAAAATCAAAACCCAGTGGTAAGAAGCTCCTATACGAACTGCAGATTTCCTCAGTCCTCAGATCCAAAGACCGTGGATCCCAGTGAGGAAGTCTCGGGGGCAGATATCTCGCACACATGGGACCATGTTTCTGGCTCTGTCGTAGATTTCTTCCTCTGGAGGGCCCAGAGTCACCTTCAATCATGTGCTTCTGGTACATCAACTGGCTTAGGTCTGAGATGAATGAGGGACCAATGAGTCTACATTGTGAGGACTGAAATTCGGCTCTTGTCCCCAAATCTACCTTCCCCTGTTATACAGACCAAGCCAACATTTAATGTGCGTCCCGTCAACTTTATTCCAGGACATGGTGATAAAGTCATTGCCACCAAAAATGCCCGTTGGTCCAAATATTCTGGTCACCACATTGAGTAAGTGTGGAAGGAGGAGAAGAAAGAGGGCAGGAAAGATATTATCTGTGACCGTGACCAAAGTCATCTGGTATTGCCTTTCTCTGGTCTCATGTTTCAAGCTAGTTTTCTCTGGAATTAGCCTGATTCTTACAAAGTACTTTTGGGAATTCTTTGAAGACCCCAAACTTGGGACACTGGGTTTCATTTTTCTCTGGGTTTAGCTGCTTGATTTTCTCCTTCAATCTCTGGGAATCTGGGGGTCACCTATCTTTAGGGTCACCTTCCCCTTCTGCTCAGTCTTTTTAGATTCTGCCCCTAGCAGCCCACGTCTGTTCTATAAGAAACATTTTACTCATCAGTAGGAAAATATAGCTCTTCTCCTTCCCTCTCTCTCTTTCTTCATCCCCCCACCCCATCCCC
>NW_025999869.1:24882301-24916711 GCF_001458135.2 Marmota marmota marmota
GAGGGAGGGAGGGAGGGAGGAAGGAAGGAAGGGGCGAGCGAGCCCTCAGAATCCTGAACGGGCCCTGGGATTGTCACAGATTTCTGTGGAGTCACTTCTGGGAAGCTTTTGCCTGATCCCCCAAACCAAGAAACCACACCCAGAGAGCTGGGTCTACAGAAATGGCCCAGAACAGGGAGCCAGCCTGAGTCTCACCTTCTCTCCAAGGTCCCCTGTAGGCCAGAGTGGTCAGAGCTTGACACAAGTGTGTCCTAGCAACATCTCACTCACTTCCCCTCCTGGAATTATACACCAGGCACAGCTGGCTCCAGGCTAGAGGATAGTTGGGGCTTTTCACAGGCTTCTGGCTTGTATGCTCTAACCATCCAGGGCATTAGCCTACCAAACCAACTGTCCCAAATGGCCATCTGGCCTCTCACCAAGCAGGGCCCATCACCTGATGCATATAACATGCCTGGAACAATGGACTTCCAATCACTACTTCCTGCCAAGTGGCTCCTGGTGTGTGCCAGGTTTCCTGCCACAGTGTGAGCCTCATGGGCCGAGGCCAAGCCAATCCTCCAGGTTCACACCTGCCCCTGGAGTCAAGGAAGCCCAGGACTGAACACAGAATGACTAGAGGGTGGGACTGATGGACCCCCAGGGCGACTGTCGTGCTTCCTTCTGCACACACAGGCTGGCAGAGCCTTTAGCCCACTGTCAAAGCCTGAAGCAGCCTCCCAGGATCTGGCAGAAATTCCGAAGCTTCCCTTTTCCTGAGTGGCGAGCAGTTTCCCCTGTGGTGTAGTCACACTGCCCCCTGCTGGACAGAATGTGGCATGCCAGGAGGGGCTGCGTCTGTGAACACTGCCAAGCCCCTGCTGTGGGGAAGACATTATGCACAGGGTAAGTACTCAGTAAGTATCAGTTATTGTTATTCAGTTACAGTGTTGCTGATGTTGTTACAAGGTGAGGGCAGACACAGAAGAAGCGAATTGGGCAGAGTAGCATCAGGGGTCTAGAGCCAGCCTTAGGAGATCAGTGGGATTTAGAAATTCATATGGGACCTGGCAGGAGAGGCAGAAGGACACCACTGCTTCCTGGCTCTCTCAGGCTGTCTGTCCCAGAGTAGCTGAACACAGTGAGGCAGCTGCTTGTCACCCACTGCATCTCAAAGGCACCTCCCACAAAGTAGAAGGGCTCCACCAGTCTGTCCCCTATTGCCTCCGCAAGCACCTGTGTTTGCCAAGTTGTCTCTGTCCCATCATTCACACACTGCAAACATTTGCTGATCTGATTCAGCTTCATTTCCACTGTAGTGGCTCAAAACCTCCAGTGAGCCACCATGACCTTAGCGTTTTCATTTTCATTGAGATAATGGAATGATAAGATATGTAATTGTCAGAGTTAATCATTTAACAATACAGTAGACCTTGTAATTAAAAATAAGCTGAAGGGAGCCAACAAGTAATTATTATAATATTTCAAGGGCCAATTATACAAAAACTTCCTCTCCTGTGCCAGGAGAGCAAGAAAGAAAGAATGAGATTCATAGCAGCTCAAAGCATACTATACATCATGAAAATCCATTCCTCAAATTCCGGTCTATCAGAAAGATTTGGATACTGGTTTGCATCTTCATATCTCTCTCTCTCTCTCTCTCTCTCGATTTCAGTTGCCTAGTCTGTCCTTGAACTGGGGATCCTCCTGCCTCAGCTTCCTAAATCACTGGGATTACAGGTGCTTGTCACTGCACCCGGCCATCATAATTCTGACCACCATGTCGTACACTCCCTCCATGGGGGGGGGGAAAACTGCTTCTTCAGAAATCTAAGCCCACCTGTGGAAAGGCACTATACATTCGAACATTATCATCCAGGCAGTGATAAAGGATCAAAAGAAGAAATGGATTGTGCCACTCAGTGGGAGGGGCAGAGAAAGGATGGGGCCACCAGGACAAGGCATGGTCAAGGGCATGTTCCATTCATAGGGTCCAGAGAAGCACCCAAGCCCCAAAACGGAGGCTTTATCCTACAGCATGGCCCAGAGAACCTCCAAATGACACCCAGCAATAAGACAGCCCTACCTGCTTTTCTTTATTTATGGAAAGAGCATGACCAAGGAATGAAGTCCAAGGTATATTTGCAAAACTAACAAAAGGAAGCCCAGAATGCATCTCTGGAAACCTAGGAAGTCTCAGGAGTCTTAGAACCATCAGGCCTTTCAGAGAACTCCCTTCCACAGAAACAGGATTTTCTGAGAATCCTGAAAATCCTATTTGAGGAGTGTGGATTCACTTTCCCAAAGAACACACAGAACCCCCAAAATATTCACCCTGGCAACAATCTCCCTGTTTCGGTGTAAGACTCGGGATAGTAAAAACAGGGCTACCCTGCCACAGTCTGGCTGGGCACAATCAGGAGCCACTTGTCAAAAGAAACTAACTTTATTTTTAGAACCACACACGCCAAACAAAACAGCCTCTCAGGAAAATCCCTCAGAGCCCCAACTGCCACCACCGGCTTTCCACAAGCCTCTCTCTCCAACACAAGCCTCTCTCCACCTCCCCAATCCTCCTGCTCTTGAGGCCGATTGGCTGGGTCATGTGGGCGGAGCCAAAAAAGTCCCCCAATGAGCAGCTCCGTGGTCTGAAAGGGCAGGGAAACAGCCCAATGAGCATCACCGCAGAGGAGCCAATCAGCTAGATGTTGCTGGGGCCGCTGTGAGCCAATCATCAGCCGGCAGCTGGAAGTTTGCTGGGGCCCCTTCGGCTGTGGCTCTCAACACTACTCCTTTCTAACTACCAGAAACTTCTCCACAGACTGAGGGCATCCATGATGGAGTCCAGAGGGCCACACCTAATCCTACCCTGTGGGTAGACCTCCTCAAGTTCAGTCATCTGCTCTGGGATAACTGATGAGGAGAGAGAGAACCAGAAGGTGTCCCAGCTCCCAAAAAGGCCAGAGATCATTCCCATCTTCATCTATGAAAACAATTAGGTATGAGCTCCTAAGGGGACTCTGCTAAGAGTTAGGGGTGGAATAGGCAAAGCCAGGGGTCCCCCTCAAAGTGGTACTTTCAAGTTCCAAAATAAAACCTCTGGGTCCCTTTCCAAAATAAATAAATAGATAAATTTGGTTCATATGTTCTTTTCTTCAAAGGTGGAAAAGATGAACTTTTTGCAATTTTTTAATTCATTTTCTTTGGAACCAAGATTTGACCCCAGTAGCCAATTCACACACCATGTTCTTGAAGAATCTTTCCCTCATCCTGTATCCCCACCTCAGCACAGGGCCTGGCTCAGTATGAAATGTCTGCTACATGAATAAGTCGCCTGTGGGCTCTGGCGCAGGGTGAGATGCCAAGCTCCACATTCCTTTGAACGTGCAGCATGTCTCAGAGTAACTTCTCGGCTCTGGTGTTTGACTTGGCTGGGCCTCCTTCCTAATAGGCTCAAAGACATCCCTTGTGTGCCCTCTCCTCTGGAACACTGTTTACTACATGGCTTTCTGCCTGCCAGCCCAAAGCCAGGAGTCCAGCCCATGAGTTAATGACTTTTAGCAGCAAAGAATCCCAGGAGACCTTTGAGTGAGGTTCCCATCCTCCTCAGCCAGGCAGCTCAGCAGCCTTTACTTCCTTCCTGCACAAGGGCAGGCTGAAACAGGCAGAACTAGAGTTTTTTAATGAGAGCTGAACACTCTTTTTATTTGTTGGCAACAATAAGGTGAAAGAGTTCCAGGATCCAAAATAATCTTGCCACCAGTGCTGTCACATCCAAGTCCCTTCATTTGGAGCATGTTGAGCACAGGAAGCACAAGACATCATACCTGTGCCCTTGCAGAACCTCACAAGTGACTGACCTATTACTTGTGGAGACCCAAAATAGGTAGGAATCAGAGAGTGGCTAGCTCTGCCTGGCATCTGTCCCAACATGTTTGCCAACAAATGCTTCATTTCATTAAGAAATGAAAAGGGGAACACTTGCCCCCAAGTAAGATGGAGTGGTTGGTAAATAGTCTAGTCCTCCCACTGTAAATAATTATAAAAATAGAAGCTATATAACCATATTCATATTCATATACTTCATGTGTACACACGCACAAATATCTAATGCCATACATATATGGCCATGATTCAGGCAGCCGATGCACGCAGTAGAGGACTATGATCCCTGAAAGACAGGAAACTCATGAGAGAGTTGGACAATCACCAGCCACCCAACTCTCTGCTTGAGGACAATTTCTCAATCATGTTTCAAAGAGCTAGAGGCCAAAAAGCATGATATTTCCATGGAGATGACAATGCAGAGATCAGAGTTTGAAACAGTTAAAGCATCTGGAATCTGGGAGGTAGGCTGTTGGAGAGAAGAAAGCTGTAAAGGTAGGGCCCAACAGGCCAATGAAGGAGATTCTGGGAAATCTGTGGCTGAGGGCAGGGAGAGAGCACCTCAGGCTTGTCACTTGTAGCTACAGGAGTAGATGAAACTGCCCTCAACAGTATGGGCAGGCAACATCCAATCTGTTGGGCCTAAACAGAACAAAAAGGTGAAGGAAAAGCAAATTTTGTGAGTATGCATTTGAGCAGGGACGTCCATCCTTTCCTCTTCTCAGCCATCAGACATCCATGGCCCTGATTATCAGGGGCTGGACACACATCATCATACCCCTCCGTACTTTACCCCACCCTCATTTCTCAGAACTTCAGACTCAGACCAGGACTTACACATCAGCTCCTCTTGCTCTCAGATCTCTCGTACACCTCAGCTTGCAAACCTCAGATGCATCTAATGCATCATATATCTAATAAATGATCAAGCCAATATATCATGCATCTGTAAGTGATCAAGACCTAAAATAAATAACACCTTAAAATCAACAAAAATCAAAGAATTCAGTGTAAAAATGGGCAGAGGACTCAAATAGAGAAATCTCCCAAGATATAGAAATGATCAATAAACACAAACTCAATATCCTTTTTCATTAGGGAAATGCAAATCAAAACTGCAATGTGATATCATGCCACACCTATTCAGATGCTTAAAATGAAAACAAATAAATAAAACCCAGAAAACAAGTTTGGGCCCAGACATAGAGAAATTGGAACCCTTATACATTGCCAGTGGTAATGTAAAATGGTGCAGCTGTGGTGGTAAAGAATATGGCAGTTCCTCCAAACACAATATAGCATTACCAGATGACCCAGCAATTTCACTCTTCTGTATATACCCAAAAGAATTGAAAACAGGGCCTCACATGACACTTGTATGCCAATGTTATTGCAGCAATATTTACGTTAGCCAAAAGGTAGAAATACCCAAGTGTTATGACCAAATGAATGGACAGATAAAACATACTATATACATACAATGGAATGCTGTTCATCCACAAAGAGAGGTGAAGTTCTTATATACACTACACATGAATCAACTTCATACATTATGCTAAGCAAAATAAGTCAGACACAAAAGAAAAATATCAAATGATTCCAATTTATATGAAAAATTTAGAATAGGCCAATTCATGGAGACAGAAAGTACAATACAGATTTTCAGGGGCAGGTGGGGGATGGAGTTATTGCTTAATGATTGCAGAGGTTCTGTTGGGGTGATGAAAAAAAATTGAAAATAGTAATAAGGATGGCACAACAGTGTGAATGTAATTAATATCATTGAATTTTACACTTAAAATGGCTATCATGATAAAATTTATGTTACATATATTTTACAACAATATAAGTTTTCAAAAAACCTCAACGGCAAAAAGCAAATCATTAAGTTGGGCATGGTGATGCACACCTGTAATCCCAGTGGCTCGGGAGGCTGAGGCAGGAGGATTGCAAGTTCAAAGCCAGCTTTATCAAAAGTGAGTCACTAAGCAACTCAGTGAGACCTTGTCTCTAAATAAAATACAAAATAGGCCTGGGGATGTGGCTTAGTGGCCAAGTGCCCTCGAGTTCAATCCCCAGTAACCAGTAAACCACCCCCATTAAAAAAAAAGCAAATCATTGAATTATAGTCAGAGCAAAAGACATGAACAGACATGTCACTGAAGAGGATACACAAATATATGAAAAGATTTTAAAATAATTAGCTATCAAGGAAATACAAACTAAAACCATAATAAGATAGATATCACTACAACCTATCAGAATGTCTAAAGTAAAAAATAAAAAATAGTGACAATTCCAAATGTTAGCAAGCTTGCAGAGAAACTGGATCACTCCTACATTGCTGGCATGAGTGTAAAACTGGACAGCCAGTCTGGAAACCAGTTTAATAGTTTTATACAACTAAAAACGCAACTACCATATGACCCAGTAATTGCACTCCAGGAATTACTATACCAAGAAATGAAGACTTCTGTTCACACAAAAACCTGTACACACACATTTACAGCAGCTTTATGCATTAATAGCCAAAAGCTGGAACTAACCCAGACACCTTTCAGCCCGTAAAGGATTAAAGAAAATGCCATACCATGGCGCACCACTCAGTAAGGGAAGAGAGGGAACCACTGAGACTTGCAACCACCTGGATGAATCTCCAGAGAATAATGCTAAGTGAAAAAGACAAACCCCAAAGGTTATATACTGTATGTTTTCATATGTATGTATGTATGTATATATATATAATATATATCATTCAAAATGACAAAATTATAGAAATTTTCAAGAGGGCTAGGGTTGTGGCTCAGTGGTAGAGTGCTTGCCTAGCATGCTTGAGGCACTGAGTTCGATCCACAGCATAAATGTAAAATAAAGATATTGTGTTTGCTTAAAAAATAAATATTTTTTAAAAAATAAAAGAAAAGAGATTAGTGATTATTAAGGAGGGGCTGGAAGTGGGGAGCTACAAAAAAGCAACAAGTAGGATCTTTGTGGTGATAGAAGTATTCTGCATCTTGACTTTATCAAAGCCAATATCCTGTTTGTGCTATGGTGCTACAGTTTTGCAAAAGTTATCATGGAGGGAAGTAGGGTAAAGGGTACATGGGACATAGTTATTTTTCACAACTGCATGTGAATCTATAATTATTTTGAAATAAGTACATATAATTATATATTTTTATATTTAATATATGTTAAATACTGTCGTGAGCAGTAAATAAGTCATTGCATTGAACTATGGACACCTGGACAGTGAGCCTCGCTTCTGGGAATCTTCCCTTTGGAAAGCACCAAGTGAAATGCCCATTTGCAAGGTGATTTCTGTTGATAGGGAGAATTTGGTGATTGTCATAGTTTGAAAGCCTTGAATTCAAATCTCAGCTACCTGAGGTAGAAGAGATGGGCATAAACTGATAAGCCCTAGCCAAGCTGTTCTACTCAACTGTGTCCTGTTTACCTCAAGAAGCCCTTCTACTGTGAATTTCTTTGATGTTTAAAACCTATAAAATAAACACACAACCTCTCATTGAGATCAGACCCATCAGACCTGATCAGCCCACCAAGTCTTGCTTCCACTCATAATTGAGTCTTTGTCTTTATTTCTATAATTTCTAATTTCCCTAATCCGACCCACCTCCTGCCTTCAGAAGAACTGTTCAATCACCATGCAGGTATTCAGAGAGAAAATATTATCAAATTATTAAGATACGTAATTAATACATCAATATATGTATAATGTAAAATCCAAATATAAATGTATTTGTATACATCTACACATATACAATGAAACAACACATTTTTGTGTATCAGTAGAAGAGTGAATAAACAAATTGTGGTCTATTTGTTCAATGAATACAACTCAGTAATAAAAAGGCACGAGCTACTAACAATGAACAATATTAACAAATCTAAAAATAAAAAAATAAAAACATGACAATTGAAAGAATGTATACTTTTTACGTATATGTATATGAAATTTGATTAGGCAGAACTACTCTCTAGGACAGAAACTAGAAAGTAGTTACCTCTGGAAGGTGGTAGACAAATTTTCTGAAGAGGCATTTGGGAGTTTTCAGGGGGCAATAGAAATATGTTAGTTGGAATTGTGGTTACACATATATACATACATATATATACATATATACACACACATATATACACACACATTTTATTTTATACATATGTATATATTTTTCATATATATTTGTCAAAACTGAACTGAACACTTTAAAAAATCTGTAAATTTGGGGCTGGGGTTGTAGCTCAGTAGCAGAGCATTGCCTAGCACACATGAGGCACAGGATTCGATCCTCAGCACCACATAAAAATAAATAAATAATAAAGACATGCTGTCCATCTACAACTACCAAAAAAAATTTTTTTTAATCTGTGAATTTATGTATGTAAGGTATGCTTCAATAAAACAGAGCTATAATTTCCTTTTAAAAAAACAACTTTGTCCCAGTGTCTCGGCAGGCTGAGGCAGGAAGATAGTGAGTTCAAAGCCAGCCTCAGCAACTTAACAAGGCCCTAAGCAACTTAGTGAGACCTTGCCTCTAAACAAAATATAAAAAGGGCTAGGGATGTGGCTCAGTGTTCAAGTGCCCCTGAGTTTAATCCCTGGGGGACAGTGACATCAACAACATGGCAGAATGGGAAGCTCTGAACTCTGCCTCCTCCCATGAATGCACCAAATAAACAACCTATTGATCTATTCATGCCTCAGTTCCGGAGAGTGAGAGACAGGTTGAGAGATTCCTGTCTACTTGGCAACTAGGAAAGCAAAAGCTGAGACATATTCCCACCCTCGGTATGGGCCACAAAACTAGGAAAGTACTCCCTGACTCCCAGATGCTCCCTGTAGAGAGGAGGGTTCAGCCTTCACACACCACCATAACTCTAAGGGTCCCTCGCTTGGCTCTTAATTCCCAGCTCTGGTTGCACAGGGGAGTAAACTCATGCCAGTCTCTAGACCATGGACAAGGTGGGAGGGGCACAGGGTGGGGGAGAAGATCAGTAGTTTAATAAGGGCACCCAATCACCTACAGGGCTGTATCCCCCAAAGAAGTGCCAGAGAAGGAACTTAAAAATTTCAGCCCCATATTTCTTCCAGGAGTGGTTTGTGACACTCCTCCAGTAGCTACTTGGTGACCTGGTTTCTAACTAAGTTGTTAGGGAATTAAAGGGACAAATATTAGCCTGGCAGACAGCCTGTGGAGCAGACTAGCATTTCTCAAGCCTGCTCCTACAGCTGATCCAGCCCTAACTCCAATTCTATCAATCCCTCCTGGAAGGAGTTTGTCTACACATAGAGTGCCCCAATATTCATAGCTCCTACATGAGAACCCACATTTGAAAACCCCTACCTCTGGAAGCTGGGGGAACCAAGTATATACCTAGACTACAGAAAATAGTAGCTGTTTTAGCCATGCCCAGTGGCACATGCCTATAATCCCCAGCTCAGGAGGCTGTGGCAGGAGAATCACAAGTTCAAAGCCAGCCTTAGCAACTTAGTAAGGCTCTAAGCAATTTAGCAAGACCCATCTCAAAATACAAAATTAAAAAGGGCTGGGGATGTGGCCAAGTGGTTAAGTACCCCTGGGTTCAATCCCTGGTAACAAAAACAAATAAATAAATATATAAATAATCTGTATTATATGAGCATGTAAGTACTTCCAGGGGCTCCATTCTAATGAACCCAGCCTAATTCCATTTTAAGATTGGGAGCCATCTCATCACAAAGTCATGAAAAGTTAATTTCTGTTTTACTATAAATTACTGCGATTTCTAAACTTGCTTGAAATGCCTGCCTGTGCCTTGAACTCACCCATGCCTGGCTTTCCCTGACCAGATAACAACTCTCTCTGAAACCTCAGTGGCGCCTCATAAATTCTGGCGTTGGGATCTAAATTTACTCCCTAACTTGAAATGTTGAGCCATTTAGATCATTAACCTACTATCTACCTTTGTATTATGCTTGTCAAAATCCAGATATCTATAAGTTCTCAAGACACCCCCCTTTGCAACTTTTTGTGCTATAAAACTATGCTCCTAGAGAGCTAGGGTACTGTTCTCTAGCCCAAGGTTTTTGGAAGAGACAGTCCTGGCCAGAATTACAAGCTTGCTTTAATTTGATTTAAAATTGGAGTCAGTGGTCTTTTCTTTGTGTCGTGGTTTAACACATTCCTCAAGAGCTATGCAGAAAAGAGGCTTTAAAAACACAGCACCCTGACGTATGGCATTTATGAAATTCCCCAACTCTTACAGCTATCTCCCAAAGACTCCATCCTAAACCTTTTACCTCTGAGAGCAGAAGGAAGTAGGCATAAGAGCCTCCCTAGATCCCAGAACAAAGTGTTGGTTTTAAATGGATATGCAAGCACTTCAAGGGCTACAGATACTGTCCTCGGAGCAGTACCAAGAAGAAACAGGAAGGTGCGGCTCTCATTTTCTCTCTGAAAGGAGCTTATGGTACATAATCCCAGTGACTACTCAATATCCTGGCTTCTAACAAATTTTCGTCAAAGAGCTAATGGGACAAAGAAACAATATGCCCTCTGGTAGCCAAAGCCCGAGCTCAGGGCTTTATGAAGTCTCCCTCTAGCTCACCCCAATGACAAATCCAGGCCCATCATTCTTCATGCAAGGGGTATGGCCATGCACTAAATGTCACAACTTCTTCAGCTCCCATCCAAAGGATGGGTTCCTTAGCAAACTAGTTTGCACTGCATTCCTGAGTGGCCTTAGACCACAGGAAACAGAGAGATGCATGTAAAATAGGCCCACTTCCATCAGCTATCTCCCCAGAATCAGAAGGCACAGCCTGAACATGAGTACAGGCATTTCCCACAGAGCCTTTACTCAGCTGAGCAGAGAGAGTGAAAGATAAATGCTCACACTCATCTTTACCATGAAGATCAAAGGAACTGGAATACAGAGCCACCACTCTGACCTTTCCAGATACACAGAGATTCTGCCTCCTACCCTTGAGGTCTTACGATACTGCAGGACATGGCATAGAAAACCACCAAAAAAAAAGTCAGAAATCTGGTCAAACACAGAGATTTAAGAGGCACCTTGTCTTTATAGATTGATGAGATCCTCTCTACCAGCATGACAAGACTAGAAGAGTAATTATCTTATCTGATTTATAGATACCAACACAGGGAAACAAGGAAAATGAAGAAACAGGAGACATATTTCCAACAAAAGAAAACTCTCCAAAAATCAACCCAAATGAAGTGGAGATAAATGATTTACCTGACAGGGAATTTAAAATAATGGTCATAAAAAATGATCACCAATACCAAAAGAGCAATGTGAGGAAAAACTGAGAATTTCAGCAAAAAAGATATAAAATGTTCCAAAGAGAAATCATAGATCTGAAGAATAACTGATCTGGAAAATTCAATAGAGGATTTTAATAGCTAATCAGATCAAGCAAACAATAGGTCACTAGATATCATCCAATATGAGGAACAGAAATAAAAAAGAGTAAAGACAGTTAATAGACACGGGATGACCTATCTATTATTGGCAGGCCCAAAAAAGAAAGGAACAAAATACATTTTTAAAGAAATAATGGCAGAAATAGAAAATAAGAATAAACCTAAAGGATATTATTTTGAGTGAAATAAGCCAGACAGAGAGAGACAAATACTGTATAAACTCATTTATATATGAAATCAAAGTCAAACTCATAGATGTAAAGGCAGAAATGTGGTTATCAGAGCCTGGGGGGTCAGGAGTGGTATAGCTGACAAAAGGGAAGATATTGGTCAATGGGTATAAAGCTATAGTTAGTAGGGACAAGTTCAGGTGCTCTATGGCACAGCGAGGTGACTATAGCTAATAATAATGTATTATATATTTCAAAATAACAATAAGAGCATTTTGTATGTTCTCACTTCAAAGAAATGATAAAAATATGAGTTGATAGAATATCAATTACCCCAATTTGATCATTTCACAAGGTAAACATATCAAAACATTACATGGTACCATAAATATATAAAATTATTTGCCACTTAAAAATAAAACTCAAGCCAGGCATGGAGGTGCACGTATGTAATCCCAATGGCTCAGGAGGCTGAGACAAGTTCACAAGTTCAAAGCCAACTTCAGCAAAAGCAAGTCACTAAGCAACTCAGTGAGACCTTGTCTCTAAATAAAATACAAAATAGGGCTGGTGATGTGGTTCAGTGGTCATGTACCCCTAAATTCAATCCCCGGTACACCCAAAATAATAAAGAGTAATAAAAACTCAATAATAATAATAATATTTACAACCAACTAAGGGTTCATATATTAAAAAAAAGGACTCTCCCAAACTAATAAGAAAAAGATAGGGCTGGGGATATGGCTTGGTGGTAGAGTGCTTGCCTAGCATGCACAAGGCCTTGGGTTCAATCCCCAGCACTACCACACACAAAAAGAGGAGGAGGGATATACCTCAATAAAAAATAAATTACAAACAAGCATTTCACAAAAGAGGACAGCCAAATATCTAATAAACATATGAAAAAAAATAATCACTATGATTATTTATCAAGGAAAAGCAAAGTCAAATCACTATCCCTCAGATAGGTCACGAATAATGTCAAGCCTCAGCAAGGAACTGTTCCCTTTAAAACAATAGGAAACTCATACAGTGCTAGGGGTTGTTACAATCATTTTAGAAAATTGTTTGGCATTAGCTATTCAAGTTGAACACATACATTCAACAACTGAACCTTCTAAGTATATGGCTACAAAGCCACAAAAATGTGAGAATATTCCTAATAGTATTATCCATAATTGTTTGAAACTAGAAACAATTCAAATGTCCATCAACAGTAAACTAGATAAGCATATGGCAGTATATGTTTCACAACACATACAATACAGCAAAGAAAATGGACTGCAGCCACCCACGGAACTAATATGATGAATCTCACAATCCTAATGTTGAATGAGAGAAGCCAGTAGTACAAAAGTACATAACACATACTGCATGATTCAATTTATGAGAATTTACAAACTATACCAGATGATGGGGTTTAGGGATATTTACTTCCATGGTAAATCTAAAAAGAAATACAAGGGCTGGGCATGGTGGCACACACCTGTAAGCCATGCAACTCTGGAAGCTGAGGCAGGAAGACTGCAAGTTGAGGCCAATCTCAGCAACTTAGTGAGACCCTAAGCAACTAAGCAAGAGCCTGTCTCAAAATTTATTTATTTTTTTTTTAAAGGGATGGGATTGGGCTTGGGTTGTGGATCAGCGGTAGAGCACTCTCCTAGCATGGGTGAGGCACTGGGTTCTATCCTCAGCACCACATGAAGATAAATAAATAAAGCTATTGGGTCCATCTAAAACTAAAAAATATTTTTAAAAAGGGGTCATGTACCCTAAATTCAAAAAAGGGGGGAACTGGGATTATGGCTCAAAAGCACCCAAGTTTGGTCCATAACTTCCAAAAAGAAAAAAAAAAAAAAAGTTGGAGGTGGATAGAAGGGAGTAATTGCCATAAATTAAAAATGATAGCTCCCTGTGGAGGCAGGGTGAAGACAGTGCTTTAGTGCTTGGGCAGAGGGTTTGGGGTACCAGCAAAGTTCCAGTTCTCTACCTGGACAGTAGTTACACAAGTATTTGCTTCATAATAAAATGTTAGGCTGTATACTGATTTTATTGGGTTTTTTTTGTTTGGTTTGGTTTTGTTTTGAGGCAGGGTCTTGGTAAGTTGCTAAGATTAGCTTCGAACGTATAATCCTCCTATCTCTGCCTCCTGAGTCACTAGGATTACAGGCATGTGCCATCAATGCCCAGCTGATTTTATGTATTTCCTTATGATGTGCTATGTCATAATCATAATAAAAGAAATTTTTAAAGAAAGGAAAAGAGAACATACCTAAATTATTGAGGACCTTTAGTAATATTTTCTTCTCACATTTCTTTAGCTGTCTTGTGTTCTAGAGCAATAGGGAATCGGGAGCCTTATCTAAACAAAACAAAACAAAAACTATCTACTCCCCCTAACAGACCTGGAAGGTCATAAATCACCAATTTTAAAAGTAGGAACTGAGTAACAAAAAGCTCAATCAAGGTCATCCAGCCCCTGCCCTACTCCACACCCATCCTTTCCCTGCTTTTCTCCCTAGGTCTGTTATTTCTAAAGACCAAGTAGAAGCAACATGGGCCAAGCCAACTTTAGCCCCAATAAGGCCCAAAATGTTTGTTATCCCTTGAGAACCCTGACCCTTCCTCACTCCCAAGGAAATGGCAGGAAATATGTTTGGCCTCTTTCTAGAGGCCACAGAATGGCCTGGGGAAGACTCTGAGCCTTGGGGTCAGGCCCAGAATGGGAATCCTGACCTCTGAGATTCTAGGGCCCACCACAGCTCTAACCTGCTCCAAGACACTGCTTCCCATGGAAGGGTCTCAGGTGTCAGTACACCCAACCCTCATGCCTGCAAGAGAGGACATCCAGGAAGTAAAGGAGTTCCCAGCAGAGAAATTAGGCAGTTGAAGGTTTCAGTGCAGAGATATTAGAGTGACAGATAAAGACTTCCTAAGTAGGAAGGAAGGGCTTTTAAATCTCGAGCTTCATTACTGATAGAAAACAAATCAAGGATTATTTTCAGAAGGAGCTGAAAGAGATATAAACTTAAGAGCTCATTCAGTAGAAGCTGTTGCTTATCCAAAATCAAATCCCTTGAGTTACTTAAGCTGCCTAGACAGAACGTCATGAGAGATCAGGCTCCTGACATATGAGTCAGAAATGGTCCTCATTCCATTCTAGAATCTGTCCAAGCAACTTCCCTTCCTCATGTCAAAGTGAAAACACAGGTGAACAAAATCCTACTGTAAAAATTACAGCCAAGGCTGTGCTGGATCAGGCCAAATAGACCTCAAACCTCAGGGTAGCTTTCTTCTGTTGACTTGGAAAACATCTTGCCCTCAGAATACAAAATGGAACAGCTTCAGGTAGAGCCCATGAGAGAGACAACTGTTAGAGCAGCAAACCAGCTAAGGCAGAAGTGCAATCATCATACACACACAGCAGGGGCGGAGAGAGGTAGAAGGCCTGGCAGCTGTGTCAGCAGCAACCTTGACCTCGACAGGCAGCAACTGCTCTAACCAAGACCTGGTATTTGGGGGAAAGGGTGACAACTCATAGCCAGTGTTGGTTTCAGCTTCAAGTAGAAATGTGGATGTGCAGATAATGACTGATCAGGCTACATCCTGGCTCTCAAGCCCTAAGAGCCGTTGTGTCCAGTTTGTTAGCATAAACTATATACTATGTGATCCTCTGCAGAGTTGGGCTATCTTACTTTTTCTTCCTTTCTCAAACATTGCATTGAATATCTTAGAAAGTGCCAGGCACAGTGTTGAATTGGGGGTAGGAAGACAGCAACAGCTACTTCCTATTCTCAAGAGACTCTGGGGCAAACAACATGCTCCCCAAAGAGCTTACACTCATCCTGAGTTTACACCTAAAATAAAGAAACCCTCATCGAGACATGCCTGCATGCCAGCCTATACAAATGCTAAATGTCTATTTCTGTCTTTCAAGTTTCAATACATTCCTTTTCAGTTAAGACACAGATGGGAGCTAAAGGGTGACTTATGCCATCAGTATCAACACTGAGTACAGTTTCTGGTCTATCCAGAAGAAGGGAGCAGATCATACACACATGAATAACATACATAAATGCTGTAAGGTTCAAATGTGGGTCTTCAGTCCTTTGTCCAGCAGATGCCTCTGTGACTCCAATAACATTTTTAATTAATGTATAATCTGAAGCTCCAAAAGTCAAATGCTGCTTGATGGCAGCACTGGAACTTGAGTGACAAAGACTGGGAAGTACCTAGGAGATCTAGATCCACTAAAGGGGGATGAGCCTCCAAGTTGAAAAGGCTCCCATCCCAGACAATAGGGAGTCCAGGATGCTAGGAAGAGCACATTGAGCAGGTCCTTTCCTTTGCCATCCTACTTTGTTTCAGTTTCAATTTTATTGGAAATTGGAGCTAAATAAGGATTTAAAATATAGGTGGCGTTCTTATAGACAAAGTTCTATAGCTAAGAGGGAATGATAGCAAGCGGATCAAGTTTGTTTCCTCTCCCAGACAGCACTGACCTCTGTCACCACATTACTACTAAAATGAAACACAATTATAAAATCATGGAATTATATCTTGGATTTATTTTTTAAAATCTTATTCAAAATATTAAATAATACAATTTCAAATATGAAAAAAACTACTGCAATACAACAGTTTGGGTGTATTTCTATTGTGCTTCCTTTCCTCATTGGGGCAGTCAAGTGTCCAGCCAAGAGGAAGGATGGACGGTGCTGCTTCTTCTCTCTCTACACAAAGCACATGACTGTGGCTCGCCCGGGCCTTGTTTAACACATAGTAGAGGTGATGCTTTCTGAAAAGTTGTAGTGACACTTGTAAGTCAAACATGGTTCAAATCACTTATTTACATACTGATCAATTCTTTGTGATAGAAAGACAGACTCAAAGGAAATACAGTAAATAACTTCCAGTTGCTATAAAAAATAAACAAACAAGAAATAATTTCAAATAATTACAAATAATTTCATTCAGGCATAATTTTAATTTGAAAGACTGAGATACAGTCTTATTTAAGTGACAATGGGCCCTAAAATTTATTCAAACTTACTATACAATAAAAACCAAAATGAACAAATGATATAATTTTAAACTCTGCCCACTGCTTGAAATTTTTGAGGAACCTGTGGTTCAATCAACTGCTAACTAAAAGTAATTCTTCGTCTATTTAACATTTTACCAATTTCTACCTGTAATTTAATTCAATAATTCAAACCAAAAAATGATATCTATATAATATTTTATCTACAATCACTGAAAATTCAGTCTCTTCTGCCAGAATTTTTAGACACATTTAATATGCTACGTAAAACTGTAGTGGGATTGAGCAGTCTCATTATCTTAAACTGTATTTTAATTGCCTAAAATACACAAAGCAATTTTCTGTAGAGAAAAAAGTGTGTTACTTGAATGCAAAGTACTATTACAAATACCCTTGCATATTTTGGCTTGGGACCGCAAAGTAATGTGTCTTTAAAAAATAGTACCTGGATGGCAGAGAATGACTCTAAGTCAATAGTACTAACTATGTTAGAATTTAGTTACAAGTCTGGGATCTTTAAAAGTAGCATTACTTCCAGAACAAGTACAATGAATGGAAAATAACAAAAACTACCAGTGTAAATGTAAGGTAATGCTTAACTCACATTTCAGACAACACCTGATTTAATTCAGCTCTAAAAATGTAGATTTAAAAATCACATACTCCCTGTTTGTGACATTCAATTTCCAAAGCACCAAGGCAAAAGAGAGACATGCGCCTCTCATTTAAGTACCAACTGCCTATGGCAAACAACTGCACAATATCATATAAAAAGTCAAGCAAATAAAATTCTATAATGAGCAAACTCAGTGCTTTAAAAAATATAATCATTGGTAATCTTCAGAGAAGGCATGGCCTCATTAACGTTCTGGTCTAGACGATGATATTCCACTGTTTTGGAACAAAGGCCATCACGCCATTTCCTGCTTTGAACTAGGAGGAAAATCTGGAATAAAAAAGAAAATTAATTAGATGTACAAAAGAAAAAAAAAAAAAAGATATAGTAAAAGTTTTTATAACAAGTGAAATCTCTCTTCAGTTCCCAAAACTAAAATATCAACAATAAAAAAGGCTATTTTGTTTTTTCATCTTATAAACAAGGTCAGACAGTGCTTCTCAGATGTCAATGGACACAGGAGTGACTCTGATTCTGGGGCTCTATTTTTAGCCTGAATTAGGAGCTGAGATGGAGCCCAGTAGCCTACTTTTTCACAAGTCTATTAGGAGTTATAACGAAGATAGTCCAACACCAAACATTAGGGTACAATATCACTAGCATTCAAAAATCTGTCTATCTACAAATTCAAAGCCAGTGATAGGTCAGTAATGACAAATAACCTGAGGGTTAGTTTGTTTGCTATTTTCTTTCTTTTTTGGGGGCCGGGGGGTGGGGTAGGGATGGTAACCAGAGATTAAACTCTGGGGCACTTGGCCACTGAGCCACATCCCCAGCCCTATTTTGTATTTTATTTAGAGAAGGATCTCACTGAGTTGCTTAGCGCCTCACTTTTTTGCTGAGGCTGGCTTTAATCCTCCTGCCTCAGCCTCCTAATCCACTGGAATTACAGGCATTTACCACCACGATCGGCTTTCTTTGCTACTTTCTATTATTAGATTAACTGATTCTCAAAGTTATAAGCATTTTGAAATTGTCTGGCCCAATTTTGCCATTTCTTGGATAAGAAAATGAAGCTCAGAATAGGAAGACGACTTTCCAGGAATTAAAAGCAATAGTCAAGAACTGAGATTTCCTGACCATTAGTATTAAAAAGGAAATTCTGTGTTTGATCTCTCTTTGAGTATTCTGAAAAGCTCAACTCTTCAGCCTTTATGTATGGTACAGAGATGCACTCTTATATTAAATCACCCAGCCAGTGTTTTAGCATAGAAATGTTTGTTACAATATTATTTATGAACCAAAAATTGGAAATCATCTAAATGTCCAATAGGAAAATGGCTGAATCAATTATACAGCTATCAAACAATGTTTTTAAAGAATATTAATATTATAGAAAATGGTCAGGATTTGTTAGGCAAAAAGCAAGATAAAAAAATATATAAAATTCATTTAAAATTTATACACATGTATGTATGAATTATATATACACTTATAGATCAGAAATATTCCAAAATGTTAATACCCTTGGATAATATTTTATTTTCTAAACTCATGTTTTCTGAATTTCCTAAAATAAACATTAAATACTTTTAGAGCCAGTGTGAGTACTATTTAAAAAAAAAAAAAAAGATTATAAAATCATAGTACTCACAACTGAGATATCAATGCTAAATGACGACATAAAAATTTAAAAAAAAATTTTTTTTGTAACATGTTACAACAGCAACTCAGGAAGCTGAGGCAGGAAAATCACAAATTTGAGACCAGCTGTGGTAACTTATTAAGATCCATTTCAGGGGCTGGGGATTTGGCTCAAGCGGTAGTGCGCTCGCCTGGCATGTGTGCGGCCCTGGGTTCGAGCCTCAGCACCACAAACAAACAAAGATGTTGTGTCCACCGAAAACTAAAAATTAAATATTAAAAAAATTCTCTCTCTCTCTCTTAAAAAAAAAAAAAAGATCCACTTCAGCCAGGCATTTAGCACACACCTATAATCCCAGCAGCTTCAGAGGCTGAGGCAGGAGATTCACAAATTCAAAGACAGCCTCAGCAACTTAGGCCCTAAGCAACTTAGCAAGACCCTGTCTCTAAATAAAATATTTTTAAAGGGGCCAGGGTTAAGCACCCCTGGGTTCAATCCCCAGTACCAAAAAAAAAAAAAAAAAAAACACCCTGTCTCAAAATGAAAAATAAAAAGGACTGGGGATAAGGCTCAGTGATATGGCACCCATGGGTTCAATACCTAGTACTGAAGAGGAAAAAAACAAACAAAAAAATATTGACCTTGCGTTTTACTCATTAAGAAATAATTTGACACCTTTTTTTTAAGAAACACATACAAGTATTCTGTCTGTAGTTTGTTAAAATACACCACAGATTTACAAATCAATTAGACAGCTTGATATTTTACCAATTTAAACTAAAATATAATTGATAAGAAATATAACTGAGCTAATAATACACAACGAGGCTGAAAAATCCCCCAAACTTACCTTCCTTTTATTGTGATATGTAACATAAACAATTGCAATACAGAAAGCAAAAAAAATAAGATGAAAAAAGAAATGGCTGTCTTCCTCTTCAACATTTGAGGATGGGGCCTTAAAAGATTTCACTGACTGTTCAATTTCCATGTAACCCCTGTTTTCTTCTAAAGTCTCATCAGACTCATCCCTGGGGCTGGTGGTCCAGTCATAGTCTGGTTCTACATAATCTCCATTGTCCATAGTGTCTTTGGCTGTAGATGGAGAACTATTCAATGAGAGAAGATCCTCCTCCTCCATGCTCGGATCTTCATTGTTATCAGCTTCCTCTTGGGACAGAGAAGTGGTAGGGGAGGGATGGGGGGCTGTAGATGCTCTTCCACTTTTCTCTGTACTGGTTGCGGGAGGGAGAGTGGTACTGATATGGGAAATAGAAGATTTGATCAGGTTTTCTTGTGTTACAGCTTTCATATTTGAAGTAGAAATATGTGAGCTTTGTACAGTTTGGTCCAGTGATTCTGTTAGTGAAAGAGCTGAAATAAAGGAAGAAAGCCATTACCTTGAAATCTCCAACTCATCTCTACCAAGCTAAAAGCAATATTTAGTTCAATTTTTAATTAAGCATTACCCTCTGCTAAATTCTTATAACTTTCTCTCAAGAACTAGTTATTAAGTCTCAATAGCCAGCAATCAGTTATATTTCTTTTAAGTTAATTATTCATCAGGTAAAACAACTGCTTTGCTGGGTAGTAACAATTTAAGTAGCATAATGAACCCACTGTGGCATAGCCCACCACTGAAAGAAAACAGTGGGATCTGACTTTAGGTCAGATGAAAAAGTCCACATACAGCCCTTACCCATTCCTGCTAGCTTCCGTTCATGGAGAGGCTAGACTTCAGTAATCTTTGTCCAGGCTCCACCCTATCCCCAGAACAGAGAGCTGGCTAATCATGGGTCAAGAAGTCACAAAAAAGATATGTAATTTGGAAACTTAATACTTGTAATATAACTAATTTAAGAGAAGATACGAGCAAGCTGTCCAGCATTCCTAAGTGACACTTGAACTGGAAGACTCCCTCATTCAGAGTTTTTAAAGTACCCACAGAAGAAAGAAAGGGAAAAGTCATAAAGGACAAAAATTAGAAACTGGAACTTGAAAGCTCAGTGACAGCTTTGTTAGACTATGATAATGACTGGGGAAGGGGCAGGATCTGTAACTCAGTGATAACAGCACTTTCCTAGTATGTGTGAGGCCCAGAGTTCAATGTTCAACACCTCACAAACACACCAAAAAAAAAAAATATTTACAGCCTGGCGCAGTGGCACACACCTGCAATCCCAGTGACACAGGGGGCTGAGGCAAAAGGATCCCAAGTTTGAGGTCAGCCTCAGCAATTTAGTGAGGCCCTAAGCAAATCAGCAAAACCCTACCTAAAAATAAAAAAAGGCCTGAGAGTGTAGCTCAGTAGAGTACCCCTGGATTCAATCCCCATATGAAAAGAAGAAGAAAACAAAAAGTATTTACAAAGACTGGAGGAGGCAATCTAGGTATAGGAAATGATATCTAGTAGACACCAATTCTCAGTTCCCTATGGTGCTACCTACTCAGCATGGTTTAGAAAATTATTTATGTAAGTAACTATATAACAAGAAGTATTAATAGAGGCAGATTCAACTGAGGAATTCCTGTTGAAATTAACCAGTGTTTCTAATACATAACTGAATGTAGAATTTGTTGAAGACCTTCGAGGACATCTATTATGCTTTTTTTTTTTTTAAAGAGAGAGAGAGAGAGAGAGAATTTTAATATTTATTTTTTTTAGTTTTTGGCGGACACAACAACTTTGTTTGTAAGTGGTGCTGAGGATCTAACCAGGGCCGCAGGCATGCCAGGTGAGCGCACTACCGCTTGAGCCACATCCCCAGCCCTATTATGCTTTTTTTTTTTTTTTTAAAAAGGCTTGTGGGATATAAATATATTTAGATAATATTTTAAAGCCTATCAAATTAAAATAAAATATTTTATGGGGATAAGATTAAACCAAGCCACACTAGGCCTTTCACAAACGTGTGCATGTACAGACAATCCTTTATGTGAATATATTTGTTTACTTAACACAGTTGATATCTATTTCAAGTAGCTGGTTTCAGCTAGGATGAATAGTATCTCCCAAGAAAATAATTTAATAAATTATTTTAAAAAGATTAGGGCTGATGGATGTAACTCAGTTATAGAGCATTTGCCTAGTATGTATGTGCAAGGTCCTGGATTGGATCAACAGCACTGAAAAAAGTAAAAAAAATAAAATGATAGTAGCCAGACATGGTGACACAGACCTATAATCCCAGCTACTCAGGAGGCTGAAGCAGGAAGATCGAAAAGTTTAAGGTTAGCCTGGGCAACATAACAAGACCCTATCTAAAAATAAAATTTTTATTTTTTTTATTGATTTTAATTTTTAAATACATGACAGCGGAATGCATTACAATTCTTTTTTTAAAATTTTTTTTAATATTTATTTTTTTACTTTTCAGCAGACACAACATCTTTAACCTCCCCTCTTCTGATAAGCTAGCCCTCCCTCCTTACATTAGTCTCTCTTGCCCATGGTCATTATCTCTTATCACAACTCTTCCATCAACTATTTCATGCATTCTACTTGCTGACACAGCCTCCTATCCTTTCAGCTCATCCCCTGGTATTCTCAATCCATCAAGACTACTACTCTCTGATCCTCACACTTTTCACCCATCCTTGGCCTCCACCAAACCCCACCAATACATACTCTTCGCTTTTTTAACCAAGATTCAATTCTGTGATCAGCCATTACAATCCCTGCCCTACATCCACAGCCCCTTCCCTTCCCTCTTACTCATTTTGACTCATTCATTTGGTGAGGCAAAATCTACCCCTCATTAAATCAAGCTTTCCGACAATTCACCAAGGGCATCAAGCAGCTGAACATGGCTGGAAATAAATATACATCCTTGCTACTGTTTTCATTTGAAATTCAAAACCAAAAATTCAGATTATGTTTAAAGATATATAAAGATATTATATACTGTATTTCTGGTCCATTTGCCCTCCTCCCCTCTTAGGATGCAATTCACATTTTCCTCTATCAAATTTCCAACACCTTCTCTGTTACTCTCATTTTCAACTGACATCACTTCCTAACTTCTCAGTGAAAAATGAAGCCATCAGAAGGGAACTTTTGTGAACTGCCAGAACTCTGGACCCATATGCCTGCTTGACATCTCCTCTCAGATGTCTGACATTCAAATTAACAGGTTCAAAATGGATTATCACTGGTTTACAGGAAGACAGATGTACTCTTCCCTATTTCTCCCACTAAGAACCACTAAAACCTTTGAACATTATATACATATAATGTAAGAAGACTCTGAAAGGTGGAAAGAACAAGGCAGGACAGTTACAAGACTCAGAACCTAAGAAATGACATGGTAGTGACTTCCCCGGTACTATAGCTTGGATCTGTAATGTTCCCCAAAGGTCCATATGTTAAAGGCTTGGTGCCCAGCTTGGCAGTATTGAGAGGTGGTAGAAACTTTAAGATGTAGGACCTACTGGGAGGTCAGATCACTGGGAGCTCCCTTGAAGGGGATCATGGATGCCACGCTCTTCCCTTCTCCCCAGTCTTTGCTCCTCCTCAGCTTTGCTTCCCAGCCATGAGGTATACAGTTTTGCTTTACTATGAGCTCCTGCCATGATGTGCCACAACAGAGCCAAAACAATGGGGCCAACCAATCATGAAGTGAAACTTCTAGAACTGTGACTCAAAGTAAATCTTTTCTTTTTATAAGCTCAACATCTCGTATTTGTTAGAGTGATGAAAAAGTGGACTCACAGTCCTGAATTTTCTTTTTATCTCATGTATCCCAAACTGGCAGATAAAGAAGCAAGCAACCTGAAAACAAGAAGAGGTATTGTTATGGTTTAGATATGGTGTCCCCCAAAAGCTCATCTGTGAGACAACGCAAGAAGGTTGGGAGGAGAAATGATTGGGTTATAGCTTTAGCCTAATCAATGAGTTAATCCCTAATGGGATTAATTGAAGGGTAGGTTGTGGCTAGAGGGGGGTGGGAACTGGAGAATGGCTTTGGTGTATGTATTTTGTATCTAGAGAATGGACTCTCTCTCTCTGCTTCTTGATCACCATAATGTGAACCTCTTCCCTCTGCCACACACTCCACCATGATGTTCAGCCTCATATTGAGCCCCAAGAAATGGAGCCAGCCTTCTATGGACCAAGACCTCTGAAACTGTGAGCCCTCAAATAATCTCTTCCTCCTCTATTAATTGTGCTGGTCAGGTCCTTTAGTCACAGCAGCAAAAAAGCTGACTAAAACAGGTACTGACAGAATTGTCCCCTAAGAGGCTACTTTCTCTAGCCAAAAGATCAGGAAAGAATAACAGGTACCCTCTTCCCCTCCCCAATGGAACAGTGCCAGAAGAAAACGAATATACAGTCAAGATTTCAACCATCATCAAACAATAACAAGGCCACCCCCACAATTATTCAGTGCAGACGCTGAGGGAAGCCAGAATCCTACCCCCACCCAAGAAAAACAAGGAGACCACCACTATTTAGGTGTCAACAGCAAGCAAATGTAAATAACAAGATTTGTACCCCTACACCAGTAATGTGTGTGCAGCAACCCCTGCCACAGCAGTGTTACAAAAAAAAAAAAAGAAAGACAAAACATTTTAATAAAAGAAGAAGCTGGAGAGGTGGCTAGGTGGCAGACACCTGTAATCCCAATGACTCAGGAGCGTGAGGCAGGAGNTCTTTGTTTGTATGTGGTGCTGAGGATCGAACCTGGGCCGCACGCATGCCAGGCGAGCGCGCTACCGCTTGAGCCACATCCCCAGCCCTACAATTCTTATTACACATATAGAGCACAATTTTTCATATCTCTGTTTGTATATAAAGTATGTTCACACCAATTCATGTCTTCATACATGTACTTTGGATAATGATGTCCATCACATTCCACCATCATTGCTAACCCCCTGCCCCTTCACTTCCCCTCCCACCCCTCAACCTATCTACAGTTCATCTTTTCCTCCCATGCTCCCCCTCCCTACTCCACTATGAGTCAGACTCCTTATATCAGAGAAAACATTTGGCATTTGTTTTTTGGGGATTGGCTAATCACTTAGCATTATCTTATCCAACTCCATCCGTTTACCTGCGAATGCCATGATTTTATCCTCTTTTATTGCTGAGTAATATTCCATTATGTATATATGCCACATTTTTTTAATCCATTCATCTATTGAAGGGCATCTAGGTTGGTTCCACAGTTTAGCTATTGTGAATTGTGCTGCTATAAACATCGATGTGGCTGTGTCCCTGTAGTATGCTGTTTTTAAGACCTTTGGGTATAGACCGAGGAGAATAGCTGGGTCAAATGATGGTTCCATTCCCAGTTTTCCAACAAATCTCCATACTGCTTTCCATATTGGCTGCACCAATTTGCAGTCCCACCAGCAAGTGTGCCTTTTCCCCCCACATCCTTGCCAACACTTATTGTTGTTTGTCTTCATAATAGCTGCCATTCTGACTGGAGTGAGATGATATCTTAGAGGAGTTTTGATTTGCATTTCTCTAATTGCTAGAGATGATGAACATTTTTTTCATATATTTGTTGATTGATTATATGTCATCTTCTGAGAAATGTCTGTTCATGTCCTTGGCCCATTTATTGATTGGGTTATTTGTAGGTTTTTTTTTGGGGGGGGGAGGGGGGTGCCTAGCTTTAAAAGGGGGATGGGAATATAGTTCAGTGGTCATGTACTTGCCTAGCATGTGTGATGCCCTACATTCAACCCCCCGTGCTACAAAAATAAAAATAAAGAAAGAAAATAAAAAATTAAACTCTCTTAAAACATTCTCAGTTATTGGGTTCCTTGAAATTGTTTACTAGAAGAAAAGAAAAATAGGGGCTGAGGCTGTAGCTCAGTGGTAGAGCGCTTGTCTTGCATGCGTGAGACCCTGGGTTCAATTCCCAGCACCACATAAAAATAAACAAATAAAGATATTGTGCCATCTACAACTAAAAAATATATTTAAAAAAAGAAAGAAAAGAAAAATAGGACCTCTTGCAGAGTACACAATTCAAAAACTATTAAACAGGGACTTCTAAAAAGAATTTTTACATTCATCACTTCAACTTAGTTAAGTTCAGGTTATACATTACTATTTCTATAATGCATTTAACTTTTGTCCCAAAGTATAGCCAGTCATGTTTTTAAATAAAATTAAAAATTCAAATAACTGAGAGCCAAGTAATTAACCATGACTTTCAAAACAATTGTTATTCTACATCTGACTTTTTGGATACTCATTTATGTCTAAAGAACACAAGCTGATACCTGGGGGAATGATTATAAAGAAAGTCTCCATGGAGCACTCTAGAATTCACAATCCTCAGCAGATCTCTCCTTCCATCCTCCATTCTCTTGGTATAACTAAAACCTAACAGTCCCTTAAAGACACACTAGCCCTACAACCCTTTTAATTAATAATTTATTCTCCCACCATCCTTGTACCACAGATTCTGCCTCATACAGATTAGACCATTCCCTCCATAAGCTCCACAAGCTGTGAGTCTCGTATCTTCAGCTATCACTCACTTTTGTCAGGTTGTGTCCTCTAATTTTTAATGATTTCAGCTCCTGGCTCTTAAAGTTTAATACAAGACAAGTACTCCTGTCTTGATTTCAACATCTTTAACCTCCCCTCTTCTGATAAGCTAGCCCTCCCTCCTTACATTAGTCTCTCTTGCCCATGGTCATTATCTCTTATCACAACTCTTCCATCAACTATTTCATGCATTCTACTTGCTGACACAGCCTCCTATCCTTTCAGCTCATCCCCTGGTATTCTCAATCCATCAAGACTACTACTCTCTGATCCTCACACTTTTCACCCATCCTTGGCCTCCACCAAACCCCACCAATACATACTCTTCGCTTTTTTAACCAAGATTCAATTCTGTGATCAGCCATTACAATCCCTGCCCTACATCCACAGCCCCTTCCCTTCCCTCTTACTCATTTTGACTCATTCATTTGGTGAGGCAAAATCTACCCCTCATTAAATCAAGCTTTCCGACAATTCACCAAGGGCATCAAGCAGCTGAACATGGCTGGAAATAAATATACATCCTTGCTACTGTTTTCATTTGAAATTCAAAACCAAAAATTCAGATTATGTTTAAAGATATATAAAGATATTATATACTGTATTTCTGGTCCATTTGCCCTCCTCCCCTCTTAGGATGCAATTCACATTTTCCTCTATCAAATTTCCAACACCTTCTCTGTTACTCTCATTTTCAACTGACATCACTTCCTAACTTCTCAGTGAAAAATGAAGCCATCAGAAGGGAACTTTTGTGAACTGCCAGAACTCTGGACCCATATGCCTGCTTGACATCTCCTCTCAGATGTCTGACATTCAAATTAACAGGTTNAAAAAAAAAAAAAAAAAAAAAACAAAACTGAAAGAGAAAGATTAAATAAGTCCCATAGGATAGTACAAAAAAGTCCAGGTTTCAATCCAAAATTATCTGTCATGCCAAGAACCAGGAAGATGTCAAGCTATATGAAAAACACAATCAACAGATGCTACCAGAGCTAGCCACAGTGGTACACTCTGTAATCCCTGTTACTCAGAAGGCTGAGGCAGGAGGATCCCAAATCAGAGGCCAGCCTAGACAACTTAACAAGAACCTATCTCAATCAATCAATCAATCAATCAATAAAGCCTGGGATGTAGCTCAGTGGCAGATTGTTCCTAGATTCACTCCCCAGAATCAAATGAATAAATAAGATGCTCAGGAGGTGAATTTAAGAGCAGAATGAAGGCAGTCAGGAGAAAAAAAAAAAAAAACAGTGAACTGAAAGAATAACAGAAATTATCCAGGCTGTAGAAACAGACTATAGAAAAACAAACAGAACCTCAAAGACCTGAGGGGCAAAAACGAAAAAACCTAGCATGTATTAGATCAGAAAGAGAGGAGAAAAAGGGTTAAACCAGATACTGAGGCTAGGGATGTAACTCAGTTGGTAGAGCATGGGCTTAGCATGTGTATGGCCCTGAGTTCAATCCCCAGTATTACAAAAAAAAAAAAAAGAAAGACAAAACATTTTAATAAAAGAAGAAGCTGGAGAGGTGGCTAGGTGGCAGACACCTGTAATCCCAATGACTCAGGAGCGTGAGGCAGGAGATTGCAAATTTGAGGCGAGTCTCATTAATTGACTGAGACTCTGTCTCAAAATTTAAAAGGGCTGAGGATGTCGACCAGTAGAAGAGCAGTCCCCAGTTCAACTAGGAAGAGATGGAGAGAGGAAGGGAGGAAAAGAAAAAGAAAAATTTTTCAAACATTTGGAAACTAAACAATACACTTTTTTTTTTCTGCCAGTACTGGAGATTGAACTCATGAGGGCAAGGGCTCTGCCATTCAGCCACAGCCACAACTGTGTTAGCATCTACAGATTTGTGTTTTTCATATACCTTGACATCTTCCTGGTTCTTGGTATGAGAGATGATTTTGCTCCCCACACTTTTTTTTTGAGATAAGGTCTTGCTAAGGCTGGCCTGAAATTTGTGATCCACCTGCATCAGCCTTCCCAGTAGTTGAGATTACAGGCATAAACCACAATGCTTATCTTAAACAACATACTTCTATGCAATTTATAAATCAAAGAGAAAGTCTCAAGGGGAAAAAAAGCATTGAGCTGAATGCAAATGAAAATATAACATGTTAAGGTATGTGAGATACAGCTAAAGCAATGACAAGGAAATTTATACCACTAAAAGCATATAAAAAATAAAAGCATATAAAAGAGGGACTGTCTTAAAACAATCATGTAAGCTCCTATCTCAATAACCAAGAAGAGACAAACTCAAAATCCAGAAAGCAAATAATAAAGATAATATAAAATTGAAAACAGGAAAATACTAAAAATCAATGAAACAAAGAGTTGGTTCTTTGAAAAGATAAAGATTAGAAAAACTGACAAATCCCTACCAAGAAAGACAAAATAAAATGAGAAAAAAGACATAAATTATCAACATCAGAAATTAACAAGGGATATAAGTCAGATACAACAGACATCAAATAAAAAATAATCATGAATTACACCACACACATAAATATGACAACTTGTATGACACAAAGTTCTTGGAAAGCACAAACTACCACAATTCACCTACTATGAAATATATCATTTGATTAGCCCTATAAATATTAAGGAAATAGAATTCTTAACTTAAAGCTCCTAAGAAATAAATCTCCAGGCCCAGATGGTTTCATCAATTTCTACCACACATTTAAACAAGAATCAATACCAATTCTACACAATCTCTTCCAGAGAATTAAAAAAAAAAAAAAATACTTATCAATTCATTTTATAAAGCTAACCAAAAAAAAAAAAAAAAAAAGAAAAACAAAACATATTAATAAAAGAAGAAGCTGGCTAGGTGGCAGACACCTGTAATCCCAATGATTCAGAAGCTTGAGGCAGGAGACTGCAAAAAAATACTTATCAATTCATTTTTTTTTTAATTTTTTACTTATTTTTTAGTTTTTGGCGGACACAACATCTTTGTTTGTATGTGGTGCTGAGGATCGAACCCAGGCCACATGCATGCCAGGCAAGCGCGCCACCGCTTGAGCCACATCCCCAGCCCCTCAATTCATTTTTTAAAGCTAATCAAAAAAAGAAAGACAAAACATATTAATAAAAGAAGAATTTGGCTAGGTACCAAAACCAAACACCTTACGGAAAAAGGAAACTACAGATTGATATCTCTTGTGAATATACATGAAAAAATCCTTAACAAATATTAGCAAATAAAAATCTGCAATATAAATGCTATATTTTGGAGGTTGAATGGTGCCCAAAGGCCCATGTGTTAAAGATTTGGTTTGGGTCCCAGTGTTGTACTATTAAGAAGCTGTGGAACCTCTACAGGTAAAGACTTGTGGAAGATCCTTAGGTTATTGGGGGCATGCTCTCAAAGGAGAATTTTGGACCCTTGACTCTTCCTCTTCCTCTTCCTGCTTCCTGTTTGATGTTTGCCCCTCCATATATTTCCACTATGATGACAGTCCTCACCAGTGACCCAAAGCCATAAGACCACACAATCTTCCAATGGAACCTCCAGAATCATAAGTCAAATAAACCATACTCTATATAAGTTAATAGTCTCAGGTATTTCATTATAGTAACATGAAGCTGACTAGTACAATAAAAATCAATTAAAAGATCTGGGGCTGTAGCTCAATGGTAGAGATCATACTTAGCATACATAGGCCCTAGGTTTCATCCCAGCACCACCAGAATACAAAAATTAAAAGTATAGACCAGGAATAATGAAGTTTATTCTTGAGATGCAAGACTGGTTCAATATTATTAAAGCAATCAATGTAATCTACCATTTTAGATACAAAAATTAACTAAAAATAGCTGGGCACAGTGTTGTATCCTGAGGTAGAGGCAGGAGGACTGCAAGTTCAAGGCTAGCCTGGACAACTTAGTAAGACCCTGTCTTAAAACAAAAAAAAAAAAAATTTAAAAAGGACTAAGGCTATAACTCCATGGTAGGGCACCTGCCTGATATGTATGACAAGTTCAATCTTCAGCACCAAAAATTAAAACTAAAAATAAGTCACATATTGAAATATAAAACTATGAATCCTTTAGAAAAAATACGAGACAATCTTTGAAATTTAGGGTTAGAAAAAACAATCCAGTCCCAAAATAGCCAAAAGACATTAAGAGACATTTCACAAAAGAGAATACACAGATGGCAAATAAGCATATAAAAATATAATAAGCCATTAGGAAAATGCAAATCAAAACTACAATGAGATATCACTACACCTCTATCAGAATGGCTAAAATGAAACATAAGAACACCACCAAAAGAGGTGAGGATGCAGAGAAACCAGATCACTCATATGTTGCTGGTGTGAATATAAAATAGAACAGAGGCTCTGGGAAACAATCTGGCAGTTTCTTTAAAAAAAAAAAAACTAAATATATAACTATCATATGACTCAAAATTATACTCGAAGGCATTTATTCCAGAAAAATGAAAACTTATGTTCAGACAGAAATCAGTACACAAATGTTTACAGCAGCTTTATTCATAATAGCCAGAAACTGGAAACAACCAGACATCCTTCAACAGATGGATTATTAAAGTATAATATATTCATACTATGGAATACTAATCAGCAATAAAAAGGAACAAACTATTGACACATACTACAACCTAGATGAATCTCCAGAGAATTGTGTAAGTGAAAAAAGCCAATCCAATGGTTATATACTACATGATTACATTTATATAAGACTCCCAAAATGATACCATTATGGAAATGGAAAACAAATTTATGGTTGCCAGAAGTTCTGGAGAGGGTGGAGCAGAAAGGAACAGGGGTGACCTCAGAGGGGCAACAAGTGGCAATGGAAATACCCTTGATTGGAAATGCCAATGGAAATCTTGACTATATCAATGTCAATATCCTGCACGTGATATTATACTACAGTTTTGCAAGATGCTACAACTTCAGAAAACCGAGTAAAGGGTATGGAAAATCTCTATAATTATTTCTTACAACCGCTAATTCTCTCAAAAAAAAAATAAAGAAATGAATATCTAAACCCCACTCCAAAAAATTTAAAAAAAAAAAAAACCACCTTGCTGTACCCACAGTCTCCATCTCAAATAATGGAACTCCATCATTCTATTTATTCAATCCAAAAACCCTGGAGTTGTCATTTTCTTAACACCTCACATCCAATCTGTTACTATACCTTTAAAATTTGAAGACTTTTCACCTGTCCACTGCTACTGTCTACTCCAAGCCTCACCTGGATTATTACAATAGCTTCCTAACTGATCTGGCTCCTTCCACCCTAACCCATGCTGTCCACACTCAACAAGATAGCCTGTAAAAATTTAAATTGGATGAGGTCATTCTTCTACTTAAAAAACCCTCCAGGGGCTCTCCCTTTCTCTCAAAAACCAAAGTCTATATAATAATGCAAAAGATCTGGCCTGGTTAACTCACTCTCAGTGTCACTTGCTAATCTCCCTACCTGTTCCACCCCCACCACTTATTTAGCAAGTAGTAGGCATTTAATGTTTATTGAATGTGCTCTTCATCCAATTCTCACCACCAACTAACTACACATGGCATCCCAAGTAGTGTCTCTACACCTACCCCTGCTCCTGAAAAGCCCAGGAAACACTACCTGCTCTAAAAATACCTTTAATATTACCCTTACTAATGATGTAACTTCAATACCTAGCACCAAGTAGGAGCAGAATGTGTATTGTTCAAGAAATAAAAACTTAAAAGTAATACACAAATACCACACAGGAAAATAACTAAGAATTCATCTGATACATTTGATCCAAAGTAAATCAACTTCCTTGACCTCTTCTCCTTCAAATCAGAGAAGTTGATCCAGTTAGCTATTAAGAATTTTCAGAACAGAGACAACTCCTGCTTTACGGATTTAATTGCTTAGCTTCTACAAACATACACGTTACTCTAGGTGTCTAAATCTTCCATTTCTATCCTTTCCTAATTGGTATTACCTCTTTAGCTAAAACTTAACATTTTAAAAATAGGACTTTTTAAATTTTTCTTCTTTAATTTTTTCTTTTTTTAAAAAAAATGACTTAAAATAAAATCATATTGGCATTTTTCAAACTTGAGAATGAAGAAGACCCTGAGAACTCACTCACATGCTGGTTTAAGAAAACTTGCATTAAAAATTAAATGTATTGGGGCTGGGGTTGTGGCTCAGCGGTAGAGCACTCACCTAGCATGTGCAAGGCCATGGGTTCAAACCTCAGCACCACATAAAGATAAATAAACAAAATAAAGGTATTGTTTCCAACTACAATTTAAAAAAATAAATATTTAAAAAAATAAATAAATGTATTACAGATTAAATTAAGGTGATCATTAGGGAACAAAGATAGCAAATGTAGAAAAGCAGGCACTTTTGAAACAGCTCAGCAAGGCTTGAACATAAGCTGGTCATCCAGTGATACAAAATGAGTATTTTTTTTTTTTAGATTTTATCAAAACAAAAACATAAAACTTATGAATTCCTACACACTTCCAAGAATACACCAAGCACTGAAATTTTAAGAAATCTACTATGAAACAAATTTAAATAAACCTAATATGGTAACTTTCTGTAGGCTTATTTGAAATTTGAAACCCAACACATTCTAGATTTAAATTTTTTTATTATAAGAGTGATTACATTGACATTATTCCACATAAGGCATGCTTGCAAAAAAATACTTACATTACCCCAAACTTTATAAATGCTACACTACTGCAATGGAGCTTCTATAAAAAAAACATATATGTTCATTTTCATTAAAGTTATTTTCAGTAGGAAATAATCTGAATTTATAACATTCAAAATAGGTATAAATAAAGACAATTTTAAAAGATAAAGATTCCCTAAAATCTTCAATATGGTTACAGCAATATTTAAGTACTCTAAGAAATAAAAACAGAGACAAAAGGACACCTTAATACTTCACAGTCCCCCTCATTTGCCCCTCTCCCCCAACACAAGATTTTCAACCAAAAAATCTATTTCTGTAACTACTTCCTAGCTATACAGACTTCTTAATCATTCCAGCTGGAAATACAGATATTTAAATGTCATTTTGTTCTAAGATAATCAAATGATCCAAACAATTATGCTACTCAAATACTTTAGGAACAGAAATACCAACATTAACCAGGGAAATCCTCCTTACATTTTACTAATGATGAAAGGGCCTTGGGAAAATGGATCACAATGACCACAGTCCTTCCCCTCAGACTTGCAAACAACTCTGGGAAGGCAATGTATTGTACTACCTTCAGTGTTTTTGAGGAAATATGTACCCAAAGCACTGTAGTAAAATGTATGGCTGGATGTTCAGGATTGGCAAAGGAATAAATCTATACAGCATCATGGAGGGGGTGTGGTGGAGGAGGCCCATTTACCTCATGTCAGGGAAGGGAAAGAGAGAGGGGAAAAAAAGATAGGAGTTCCACAGTTCTCTTTAAGGGCGCCCCCCACTGGCATAACTTCCTCTAACAAGGTGCTCAAGAGGGCCAGGGCAAGCCCCTTGCTGCCTCCCACATGGCGGGGTACCATGCTTCCAATAAGAGGGTTTAAAACATTTTTTCACACTATTTTTCATCTGAAAACTCAAAAAAAAAAAAAAGACTTTGGAAGAAAAGGACTGTGTCTTGGACTGAAAGAAAATCGAGACTACTGAACAAGATACTGCTAAATCATTCTAAATTCTTACTAGTGGATTTTTCCCCACTAAGTCTCAATCTTATCTACAAGGTAACGTCTGCAAAGAAGAAATCCTTTCTCTCTCAAATCCATTAAATTGAGGCAGTGTTGTCCTGGATAACCCAAGATACAGAGAAGGGGACCACAGTTTACAAATAATCTTTTATCTTTTTTTTTTTTTTTTTTGGTACTGGGGATTGAACTCAAGGACTGAGCCACATCCCCAGCCCTATTTTGTATTTTATGAGTTGCTTAGTGCCTCGCTTTTGCTAAGGCTGCCTTTGAACTTGTGATCCTCCTGCATCAGCCTCCTGAGCCTGGTTCCCAACCTTTTTTCTTTTTTCTTTCTTTTCTTTCTTTCTTTCTCTCTCTCTCTCTCTCTCTCTCTCTCTCTCTCTCTCTCTCTC
>NW_025999869.1:24918317-24924430 GCF_001458135.2 Marmota marmota marmota
GGTCACAGGTCGACGTGCACGTGCGAGCGGCGGGGGGGGGGTGGAGATTTTCCTTCCAGGACCCTGCTAGGTCCCCGCCCCGCCCTCCTACACACACACACTTTGGGACCCTCCATAGACACCACACCCCGCAACCCCGAGCCCCTTTCGAGACCCAACTCCCCATTCCAAAGAACTGTGGAAACCCGACAGTCGCCACTCCTTGTGACAGTCCGTTCTTCAAGATTGTGAACCACACCACCACTCCCCCGCTCCCCGCCCATCTACACTCTTCTCCCAGCTCCGGGGCGTCTGCATTTCTCAGCCGCACTTCTGAGGCCCTGGAAGACTCCACCGTCTTGGACCCCACCATGTGCCCCCTTCTACGCTGGGCAGACTCTGCCTCAACTAGACACCGTCTGCTCTGGACACTTGGAAGTCCTTTCCCCTGGCCCAGTCTGTCTCCAGACCCGCGCCCAGGCTCTCACCTCCTTCCCTCACCCGCCCTGCCGTCACGCCCCGTTTACCAGTGGACATGGCGGACGCCAGCAGGAGCACAAGGACCAGTGTCCACGCCAGCCCTCCGGGGGTCTGAATGCCGGGCCCGGGAAGCAGGTTCGCTTGCGAGGCCCTCCTCATCCTCCGCAAGGCGGCTGCGGCCATAACGGTCTTGGCCGGGAGCCTGCGCTGTTGCTAGGCTTACGTCATGACGTCAGACCTTGCGTAAGGCAGCGCGGTCCTAGGCATCTACGTCCCAACGCGATGGCGTAGCATCTGGAAACAGGAATAAGGAGGAAAGGTGGTGGGAATTGCGTCTTGGGCATAGCTCTGCGCTCCGGCGCGTGTTACGAATGTGGTGAGGAAGGTGCTAAAGAGGGCCAGGCAAGCCCCTCGCTGCCTTCCGTTTGTCGGGGTACCATGCTTCCAATAAGAGAGTTTAAAACATTTTTTCAAGAAAAATGTAGCTGTTTCAAGTAGACTGATCATGAAAGTGAACTCCCCCACCTCCCAAAGGCAATGGAAATGAGAATAGTAATAGTGGTCATATCTGGGTGGTAAATATTATTATTATCGTTCCCACAATCAATTATTATTTCGACAAATATTTAGCACTTCTCCATATTATTATCAATCCCACAATCATTTATTATTTCAACAAATATTTAGCACTTCTCCATATTTCAGGGTACAGCAGAAAACAAAATGAACCACAAAGCCTTTGTAAAGTTTATTGGGAGGGAGACAACAGCGGGAAGCATAAGAAGGTAAAGAAGAAACAGGGAAGGTAGCTAGAAGTAGGGCTGCGGGGGTCACCATTGTGAAGAGCTTCCAGATTTCCTAAAATACACTTTTGTTACTTTTTAAATTTTGTAAGTTAAAATACAAAACCCCCAGTATATGAAAATGCAAATTTAGAAACTTCCAGGAAGTTCACTTGGGCCTTGGCATAATGCGTTGGTCTGTGTGTTCCTTCTGTGAATATTTCCTTAATAAACAGCTATAGGCTTCAATTTATAAAGGTCCCATTTGATTAATTGTCACGAAAGTTAGCATGGCATAAAGACATTTATTGTGTCCACAGTTTCACCACTGTCTGTGACTCCCTCAGAAGATTGCTGCTGTCCCCAGAGACAGCTGAACTGCCTCTACAGAGTAGAGAAGGGCCTGTGTTCTGAATCTGTTTTTCCCATAGCATTTATCTGGCTCGAGACAGCTCAGAAACACTTAAGTCTGTGTTAAGAAAACTAAGAAGCCATTCATCTGCTTATTTTCCAAAGTCCACCACAAGCCCATATAGAGGGAATGGTGCCCTCATTACAAAACTTCCAAGTTAGCCAAAGCACACAGTCCCCCCACCCCCACAGCGCCCAGGAGCTTTCACTCCTGTGAGTACAGAAAACACCCCTCAGGCTAGGGATGAGCTCTATATACTGCATTTACCTAGCCTGTACAAGGCCCTGGGTTCCACGCCCTAGTACTACTGACACAAAAGATAAAAAGGGCCAAGGGTGCTGGGTATGGTGACCTACCCCTGTAATCCCAGCGGCTAAGGAGGCTGAGACAGGAGGATTGAAGTTCAAAGCCAGCCTCAGCAACTTAGTGAGACACTGTCTCTAAATAAAATGCACAATAGGACTAGGGATGTGGCTCCTAGTTGAGTGCCCCTGAGTTCAGTCCCCAGTACCAAAAAAAACAGGGGGGGGAGGGGGGCTGGGGTGTAACTCAATAGTAGATCTCTTGTCTAGCATGCTCAAGCCCCTGAATGGAAACCCCAGTACTGCAAAAATAAATAAATGAAGTTTTTGTTGTTTTGTGTTTTTTTTTTTAAGAAAACACTCAGTTTAACAATTAAACCTCTCAATCCTAGCTCTTGCTTGTTTGGAAATTGCTTTAGACTTAAATAGGATTTTTTCCTGTAATAAACACACGTCAATCCTCTTCTCTGAACCTTTGTCCACTTTGTTCATTTGTCTTCATAACAGATTGTTTCCAGTTCTCTTAACTAATATTATATACTCAAGACATTTTCATTTTTGCATAGGATATTCCAATGCACAGCATACAAAATAGGCAGACACTTATTAAGTAATTGGTGAGCAAAATGTTCCCTCATATTGAGGGCAGTTATACACTTCAAAATATTTAATACTATACTTGGCACCTGTCCGGATACACTCAGCAACCTGTTTACCAGAATCTCTGGAAAAATTCTAAACATTTACTTAGAAACAAGTTGCAAGTCCTTGTAAACCTGATGAAGATAGTATGACAAACACTAAGGCCCACAGTTCTGGGTAATCAGTTACACAAAATGCTAAAAATAAATCTGATACCTGTTTTGAATGTCACTATTAAACAACAAAAAAAAGTCTGCCTAAAAAAACAATCAGTGGGGAAAATGTTTGTATTTGCTGAAGTTGGATAGTTCATTACACTTTTTTGTGTGAGTTACCCATCATAATAAAGTTATACACACACACACACACACACACACACACACAAATATATGGAAAAATTCCAAAATGAGTGCCTCCATGACCAACAGGGAAAAATCTGTGGATATGATGGTATTTTTATCTATGCTTAGGTTACTTTACCCCACAGTTAAATTTATGAAAACATTACTCTCAGTGGGTCTAAACTGATCCACTAAGACCTTGAAAGGGATGGGGATCTCTTGGAAGAGTGTAAGATGAATATGACATGAAAGTTTTTGTTTTGTTTTGTTTTGTTTTCCTGGCATTGGAGATGAAGGGGACCATGTGGTAAGATATGCTGGTAACCTCTAAGTACTGAGGGTGAACCCAAGCTGACAGCCATCAAGGAAATTCAGACCTCTATCCTACAAGCAAAAATAACTGAATCTACCACATCTATGTAGGTCTAGAAGGACCACAAGCCTCTTGCTGGGATGAGAACATAGCCTGGTTAACACTGTGAGAACCTGAGCAGAGAGCCCAGGTAGGTGTGCCACGGTTCTTCTGATCTGCAGACTGTGACAGAAATGAGTGTTCTTTTAAGCTGTTAAGTCCATAGTTATATAGCAAGAGAAAACTAATAAAACACACACACACACAGTACAGAGCAAGGGGACAAAGAACAAATCTAAACAAGTGTCCTTTTCATTCATATATATATATATATATATATATATATATATATATATATATATATTTTAGATAGATAGAGAGAGAGAGAGAGAAAGAGAGAGAATTTTTTTAATATTTATTTTTTAGTTTTTCGGCAGACACAACATCTTTATTTGTATGTGGTGCTGAGGATTGAACCCGGGCCGCACGCATGCCAGGCGAGCGCGCTACCGCTTGAGCCACATCCCCAGCCCCTCATATACATTTTTGTTAATAAGGACAATAGGAGGAGGAGGAGGAGGTTTCAATATTTTATTCAAGTTTTATTTTAAGTGTTGTTAATTACAGCATTTGAAGGGGAGGATCTAATTCCACACAAAATGGAAGACTCTAAAATGTACCCATTAAACTGCTAAAAAATAAATTGAGTGGTGAGAATACAACAGAAGTCCAATTTAGATTCCTAGTGTTGTCACTGTGTGATTACAATCACGCAGACTCTTCCCAGCCTATAGCTGGAGCTCCTGGAAGCTATTTCAGACACTGGTGCAAGGGCAAGAAAACCACAACACAAAAAGGAATTAAATCCTGAATTATTGGCTTCATCACGTCCACCCTCTCCACTCCAAAATGGCACGAAAAAGAAACAGTGACCACACCCTGCAGACTACTTTTGGTGTAAAAGAGGTGACGATGGGCTAGAGTGGAAAAAGGTTATGAAGGTCTGTCTAAAAAAGTCCCTTTCAGATGAGTTTGTACACACCACCAAGCAATGAGCTCCTCATCAATTAGGGTTAGGAAACCAAGGTTTGATTTTCAGGAAGTCACAATTCCATTCATTTACTCAATACAGATTTACAAAGTGCCTATACATTATCAGCTTCCATTTGCAGCCATTTCTAGATTAAAAAAAAAAAAGTAAACCTGGCATCTCTAGAGGGGTCACCAAGTCCCTCACACACACACACAAGTCTACAGCTGAAAGGACCTTTTTTTGGACTCAATTTCTTCTGTACCTCTGAAATGGTAACACTTTAAAGCTGAATCCTCTTTCACCTGGAGGTCTAACATGATTTTTAGCAATTCTTGCATCCCAGACATACAACATTAAAAGGTACACTAAATTCTGAAGGTAGCTATGCTGCAAAATAGTTTAAAATTAATGATTGTACAGTATTCATTTATGCTTGAAATTCCAGTCCTAGACCAAGCTTGTGGCCACCAGCATTGACATTCTTGCCATCCAGCAGAGCTGACAGTGTCAGTTTGATACCTGCAGCAGGAAAAGGAAAGGAGGAAGGACGGAAGAAAGAAAAGGGAAAAAAGGTTAACACCAAATTCAGAATCTGTATCCTACAGTGAGCTTATACAACAAAATTACCATTATTCCACAGACCAGAAGGCCTGTCTAAATCTACCCTGGAACTCTACTTCCTTCTCCTCTCATCATCCCCCAGCTACAAGTAGTCTATCTACTGCAGGTACCGCACAGTAGGCTTCTTCAGCAATGGTGCCTTGAAAGGGAATCCCAACCCAAATCAGTCCCGAAGTCTTACACTCACCTCCACAGCATGCACACATGTATAGCATGCATACATACATGCTCGCGCACACCCCCCCAAGTGATTTTCCCAAGAGTAGCTTGTAATCTTAGATCTAAAGGGCTGATTTCCCCAGGAGTAACTTGCTTCTAACATCATATAAACCTAGCCTTCCCTAGATTGAAAGATGGAATTATCTCCTAGAGCTCTCACACATCTAGCAGACTATACAGAAGACAACCTGCAAACAACTTTTCCTATTTCTCTTTCTACAACAGGAATGATTTATAGGATAGTTTTTCAGAATCTGCTGGAAATAAGTATCATCATTTATATACACTGGAAAAAAAGATGGAAGAAAGTAACCAAAATTGTAACATATGTTAATCTCGGCCTTTTTTCCTCCTGATTACTATTTTTCAAATTCTTCAAATGTTTTCAATTTGCAGTTCCTTTATAAACATTTAATCATAAAACTTTACACACACACTTTTATAATGTCCTATATAGGCATTTTATAAGCCACACATAAATCAACAAGCTAGCATCACAATTTTCTTAAGACTGAGAACTGACATCACCCACAAGCAACACATACCTGGCTTTAGGGTCTGAGTGTATCCTAAACCAATCAGGCTGGAGTTGTTCACTTTGGCCTAGATAGAAAAAAGATAAGAGCACGTGAAAAGCTAAGTGTTTCATACTTCCACCTTCAAAATGGGTAATTAGAGATTTTTATTCAACCAACTTAGGGCATCAGAATCAAATCATCTTTTTTCATAACTGCCTCATTTACAGGATTCATTAAATTAAATATGAAATATCTCAAATGTAGGTAATGTGTTTTCCTGCTTGAATTGTTAAGAACTCTAGCATTTCTCATAAGAACAAAGCAGAGATCCTTCGGTTCATAAGCGTGATGATTGGGTATTCATGCTCTTGTGTGAGATGTGCCTCCCTCTAAACCTTGTTACGACATCGGCACATTACCCGTCTGACGTGA
>NW_025999869.1:24925683-24995714 GCF_001458135.2 Marmota marmota marmota
AAAAAAAAAAAAAAAAAAAAAAAATTGCAGCAGCAGAATTTAAAGTTCCTGCAGCAACAGCACAAATATCACCAATGATGAAATGGGACTAAATCCTGCACAGACTGCTAAAAATGTTTTTTCTAAACATGGTTCAGGACTTTGAATTATTCCTAGAGATTGTGTTAGAAGTTGCCAATATCTGCTATGGGGAACATATAATTACTTTTCAGACTAAATATTGGTTATTTTGTTGTTATTAAACTGAAATCATGCATTTAACATGCTACACAAACACCAGAAGTCAATGAATCAATGAAAGGTGGACTCTTTGACCCCTCTTTGTTTATGCTCTTTACGTGAAGAGGGAATGTTTGTGAGTAGGACACCACAGATGTCCATTCAGTCATTGATTGCTACCTCACAATATAAGCAGGGGTTCATTTGTGGAAAATAGATTACCCAACTGTGGTTTTTTTCCATGTAGGATGATTCTGATCATTCTGAGAACTTTTAGAAAATAAAAAAGTTAATAAATCTTACATATTTGTCTTTGAGTTAAAAAATGTAAAGGATTAAGCAGGAGTTGTGGCTCAGTGGTACAATGCTTGCCTAGCTCGTGTAAGGCATTAAGTTTGATCCTTACCACCACATAAAAATAAATAAATAAAATAAAGTTATTGTGTCCATCTACAACTTAAAAAAATATTTTTTAAAAAAAGTAAAAGGATATGGATTATAGAAGGCAGTTTAATGGATAGCATCTGACTGACAGACTCTTAAACAGCTTGGTTCTTAAATGTAAAGTTTCTGATGATGGTTACAGACCTATCAATGATAGTTAACTATCTTGACTTTTTATCATTTAGGTTTTTTAAGTTTCAAACTTCATGTGTTATATAAATTTTAGTATCAACAAAACAAAAATCAAAAAAATTTTAAACAAGAGGTTTTTTTCCCAGTATGTTGTTTGTCTTGTAATTTTATGGATTTGTTTGTTTGTTTGGGGTGTTCTAGGGAATTGAACTTAGAACCTTTTACAAGGCTAGGCAAGCTCTCTACCTGTGAGCTACATCCCAGCCCCCCAAAATCAAATTTTACCTAACTTTTAGATGTATAATAAATTCACATCACACAACAAATAGTTTTAATAGTGAACTTGCAGAATTCAATATTATAAGAAAATTCAAATGAATCAGCATCTTAAGGCTGATATATATTAGTAGTTTAGAAAATTACCAGATATTATTCACAAATTTGATGAATGACCAACAGAATTCCAAATTATCAAAGAAAACAAAATTTGCTAGGGCAGTAGTGTACACTCTATAATCCCAGAGGCTCAGGAGGCTGAGGCAGGAGGATCAAGAGTTCAAAGCTAGCCTCAGCAGATTAGCGAGGCACTTAGCAACTCAGTGAGACTCTGTCTCTAAAGAAAATATTTAAAAAAAAAAAAAAAAAGGCTGGGGATGTGCCTCAGTGATTAAACACTCTGGGTTCAATCCCGGGTACCCTCTCCCAGTGCTGCAATATCCAAAGCCCTATAGGATTTGAAAGGGAATTTCTTGCTATGTTACAAAATGTTTCTATCTCACAAAGATATTCTAAATGAAATCCCACCTGGCCAAACTCTCTCCTCTTTTCCAAACATACTGTACTGACTCCAGTCACTGGAAATCCCTCCCTATCCCCATCCCAAGTCATTCAGATCCTCCTCCTCCTTTTGGGGGGCGCTGCTCAAGTTCTTTGACTGGGAAGTCTGCCCCACCCAGAGAACTTGCAGAACAGCATGCAAATGGTTGTGTGGTCACTGCCAGCCATAAAATGTACATGAAGAGCTGAAGGTCCACTTTTCCTTCTCAGTCAACCTGGGGTCTGCACACTATCTACCATTACTGCTTTTGGATTATTGTTTATATGCACAGTACATACCAGGGCCCAGTCAGAAGCATCCTTCCTACAGCAGAAACCATAGAAAACATAGACTGTTCAAGCAGCCACTACAAGCAGGTGGAGACAGGCTGGAACCACTGCTTTTCCTAAGCACCTCTGTACTGTTTGATTTCATAAATATGGGCTCAGACTCTTTTGATTAAAATTTAAGAAAATATTTAATGGTGTAATTCTTTTTTTTTTTTTTTTTGTGTGTGTGTGTGTGTATGTGTGTAGGAGATTAAACCCAGGGATGCTTAACCACTGAGCCACATCCCCAGCCCTTCTTATATTTTATTTAGAGACAAGTTCTAAGTTGCTTAAGGCCTCACCAAGTTGCTGAGGCTGGCTTTGAACTCACAATCCTCCTTGCCTGAGCCTCCAGAGCCACTAGGATTACAGGCATGCACCACTATGCCTGCTAATGCTGTAATTTTAAACAGGGGGTGGGGATAAGCATCCTCCAAGCATCAACTGGTCTTCAAGTTTGCCTGAACTCTCTCAAACATTTTTAACATAAAATCAATGTCAAAGTTCTGCCTCATCACTTTGGGTACTTCTGGTGGAAAGGGCATGGGTGAGATGGACCAGCAAAGGGCTTAAGTACTACAAATTCTTGCTGTTTCATTCCACTTTGCTCTTCACCATACCCTTTCCCTGAAGCAGATGTGCACTAAATGCTCCTAAAGTCTTTACGTTTCCCCCCGAAACTCAGCCAGACCCTATGCTTCCAGCAAGTACAGAGAGAGCCCAGGCACAAATTCTCTGGGAACTCTGTCTTCCTCAAAAGCCCAAGCATGCTACAGAATGGCAGCCTGTTGAAAGTAATAGATTTTCTAATGGCTTTAGTATGATATTCAAATAGGGAAATTTCTTGGGCATAAATGTGTTTTTTAAAAAAAGCCATAGTTTCCAGAATATTCTAAAACTGGGTCTACAATATTGCTTTCCTACACTTAGCTTTTAAAACAATAAGCAGAGGGAACTCCCTGTTCACATTTACTTACAGGAAGCACAAAGAAAGTCTGTTCCACATCTGACCTCCAGCAACACCAGGGCAGCCCCGAGAAGCTGGGCCAGCTACCTCCATGCCAGTGACAAAACTAAACTCTGTCGACTTGTTCCTTATTGAAAATACCAAAGTTCAGGTATGAGGGAAATGTCAAATAGCCATTGTTCCTCCTAGAACTGGTACCAACTCCCAGTTCCAAACTGAGGAAGCACTTACCATTCTAGCCAGAATTCTGAATTTAAAAACACTTCTAATGCCTTAATATTTTTCCTATGACTTTTTTGTATATTACTTTTTTTAATAAAAAAATAAACCAGCCTGGCATGTTGGTACACACCTCCCACCCCAGCTACTCTCTGGGAGGCTGAAGAAGGAGGATCACAAGTTCAAGACCACCGTTGGCAACTTAGTGAGACTCTGTCCCAAAATTTTAAAAAGGAATGGGGATGGAGCTCAGTGGTAGAATAGTCGAGGGTTCAATCCCCAGTGGTACAATTTTTTAAAAAAATGAATCAACCTGTGTTGTTGCACATTTCTATGACTTTCAACACATACAAATTTGTGTAGCTATCACAGCAATCGGGACACAAAGTAATTCCATCGCCAAATTCTCTGGTGCTGCCCCTCTGTATCACACCTCCTCACCTCCCTGGCCATCCCTGAACTGCCTCTATTAGTTTTTCCTCTGACTTTTTAGTTTTAAAAGACTCAAATTTTTAGTTGGGCATAGTGGAGCACAACTGTAATCCCAGCGACTCAGGATGCTGAGGCAGGAGGATCCCAAGTTCAAAGCCAGCTTCAGCCACTTAACAAGGCTTTAAGCAACTTAGCAAGACCCTGTCTCCAAATAAAACATTAAAAGGGCTGGGGATGTGACTCGGTGATTAAGCACACTTGGGTTCAATTCCTGGTACCAAAAAAAAAAAAAAGACTCAAATTTTCAAATTTTAAACTAATGATAAAAAGTTCTCAAGAAACAAATAATATTATTTTACACATTAAATGCCACTTAATTGGTCTTAAGAAGTGACTTCTTAAACTTCTGTAGTGACCTCTAGTGGAAAGAAAGAAACTTGATAGAGCTTACTCATCTAGTACCACAGGTTCATTCCTCACTGGAACTAATAAAAGAATATTTTTATGATTAAAATCTTTGTTTGGGGCTAGGGATGTGGCTCAAACGGTAACGTGCTCACCTGGCATGCGCGGGGCGCTGGGTTCGATCCTCAGCACCACATAAAAATTAAAAAAAAATAAAGATGTTGTGTCCACCAAAAACTGAAAAATAAATATTAAAAAATTCTCTCTCTCTCTCTCTCTCTCTCCCTCTCCCTCTCCCTCTCCCTCTTCTATCTTTAAAAAAAAAAAAAATCTTTGTTTGCTTTAACCTAAATCATGACTCTATTTCAACTCAAGTCTAATTATAAGGAGCTCTCTCAACACTAAGCTTAATCCTTTCTTCCCTTCCTCACACTGTCCTTAATTAGTAAACTTAAATGCCCCACCATCCTTGGCACAGTGGTTTGCATGCTTCCTACTCAACTACTGGGGAGGCTGAGGCAGGAGAGTCACAAGTTCAACACCAGCCTTAGCAAGACCCAACTCAAAATCAAATAAAAAGAGTAAATATGTAGCTCAGTGGTAAAACACCCTCTGGGGCAGGTTCAATCTCTAGTACCCCTCAAAAAAAAAAAATGCAGAGAAGACCTTTGCACTTCACTGAGATAATCACCTCCTAATCTATCTACCATGTCTATATTCCACTAAGCATGAAAGCTGATCCTCAGGCTTATGCAAGCAAGAGAGCTTCATCTTCCCTATCCTGTCCCCCCATTTTGTTAACTAAAACTGAAAGGACCTCCAGGGTCCAGAATGCTGCAGGAAAGGGACACCCCCTGGACTGACACCATGTCTTGTTATAACCAATCAGTCATCCTGGGTACCAGTGGCAGTATTTGCTGTTCACAGAACAGAAACTAAGACACTTTAGGAAATGGATGGGTGGGAAACAGAAAAAATGCCAAGAGGCCATTTGATTCATCTGATGCCAACAAACACTTATTATAGTGATTAAAAATTGCACTTAGGGGACTGGGGTTGTGACTCAGTGGAAGAGTGACTGGGTTTGATCCTCAGCACAACATAAATAGACAAAATAAAGATACTCTGTCCGTCTATAACTAAAAAATATTTTTTTAAAAAAATTTCACTTAGGCCAAGCACAGTGGCACACACCTGTAATCCCAGTAGCTTGGAGGCTAAGGCAGGAGTTCAAAGCCAGCCTCAGCAACTTAGTGAGGCCCTAAGCAATTTAGCAAGGTTCTATCTCTAAATAAAATATAAAAAGGGCTGGGGACATGGCTCTGTGGTTAAGCACTCTTAGGTTCAACCCCCAGTACAAAAAAGGAAAAGAAATTGCATTTAGGGGAAAAAAAAAATGAAAATCACCCCCCTGTGAGACATACTCAAACTCTGCACGTGCACACTTACACATTAGTGTGAAGCTGGAATTCGTCAGTCTTGTAGCCAACTGCAAAGTTGCTCTGGGTCACTCGGGACTTTGCGGTCTCAAAATTCATCTGGTAGCCAGCCAGCCAGCCCTCATAACCCAGCACCAGAGCGCCCCGGATTGAAGGCCCAGCAATGTCAAAGTCCACGTCGCAGCCCAGGTTGATGTGCTCCCGCTTGTACCCTGTCTTGATTTTAGCATTTTTTTTCCTGAAGGAAAAAAAATTAAATTACAATCAGAAGCTAACTCACCTTGGTATCATCATGCCAAGGAATGCAAATTTCTTTTTTTAATCCCAGTTTAAATGGGGTAGAGGGGGTGGAGATGAAGTCAGGGCCTCAGGTCTTTGGTAAGCAGCTACTGGTCACATTGGACAGGATGTGGCCTCTCTTCAACTGGACTCCAGTCTGCAGAGGCACAGTAACAAAGTGAGAGCACAGCAGAGGGACCTGAAAAGTAAGCACTTGGTCATCTTTCTTTTCTCTCCTCTCCTTAGGCTTAAAGAACAGCCTACACAAGCATTTATTAGGCAGAGCACTACTATGTAATTATGAAACAGATGCATCTTTGCTATCTTCCAAACCTGTGGGAAAGATATATCTGTCATGAAGGCAGCTACCTAAACAGCAGTTTTAAGGAGATGGTCATCTTCTTTGTGGATCAGCCAGTAAGTATAAAAGCAAATACTACAGCCCTTCTAAGTGAATACAAAGGTAAGATAGCTTTCAAGGCCATGTTTGTGAGACCCTGTTGTGTATATAATTCAGAGAACTGGGTGCTGATGTGGAAACTGGGGCCCGGCAGTCATGGGGGCCAGAAGTCCTGGTTAGCTGCACCTGACCCCAGGTCCAGGCTAATGGTGCCACATTTGAGTTTATGACCAGTTCAGTGCCTTTGATGCCTGTTCCTCCAGAACCAGAAACCCCAAAGAAGGGTCATATCACCAGCAAATATATTGTCTTTTACCAAAAGCAAACGTTGGAAAAAAAGATTGAATTTATCAAAAGAATAGGAACTATATTCATTTGGTTGTTTCTGTTGTTCAGCTATAAAATGGCCCCATTCTGCGGCCATCTGCATTTTCAGCAGAGACCACAGGAGAAATCAGATCTGCTTAGAACGCCCAAGGACTGCACAGCCTAAATAAATAAAGATATTAAAATATATATATTATTTTTTTTTTAAATTCCCTCCTCTGAGGAACCACTGCTCCTTGAGAAATGTCCAATTACAAGTCTGGGCAGAAAATATACAAGGTGATCCTGCACCAGCTACCACAGCTATTAAACATTCCTGGGGTTGAGCAAAAAGACTGAAGAGCTCACATGAAGGGGCTTTGAAGGAAGGGCTTTGGTAAAAATAACATCATGCACTAATGAAAACATTTTTTAAAAAATAATAATATTGGCAGTAGATTAAAATATATTGAATATGTTTTAATCTATGAATTCATAATGACACAAAAAAATTATCATCTCTGAACACCAGAGAATCAACTTATTACTCTGAAAATAAAAAAGGAATCAATTCCTCTCCTGTACTAACTATGCCTCAAGGTCACCAAATAGTTGATGAGAATTTTCTCTTTATTATAATATTCTACCAATAAATGAAGGAGGAATTATAAAAGTAGGCTTATGAATAACGCTGACATCATACAAATAGAGGGCCTATGTGTGCATCCCACAGGCAACAGAAGCACACAGCACTACCTCTATTTTTAGTCCCTGCACCCCATAACAGAATCCAAATGTGACAGCCTCTAGACTTAACAATTCACCAAAAAAAAAAAAAAAAAATGGGGATAGGGGAATGAATGTGTTAAATGATACTACAGAGATACAAACAGTAAAATCCAGTCTACATGTAACTATGAACTATAGAACAAATTGATCTCCTTATAATAAGTGGTGCTGCCCCCGACCAGCACAGGCATCTGAACTTAAGATCACTGGTGTGAATTTGCAGGGACACCAGATAAAACACAGACACAGTTTACCTTTACACAAGCTTCAGGACAGCTTCCCTGCTCTCAGCCTCAGGCTCAGGCTCCCCAAAAGGGAAAGCAAGAGAAAGTCACGAGAGGCTGGTGAGAGAGAGGGAACACGTCCAGAAGTGAGCTTTTATTGGGGGGACTCTTGTTCTTAGAAAGTTCTATCCAAAAAAGGGCAGAAGAGGCAAGACTACAAGGGACAGGTGAGTGTAACTCAACCCTAGGGCACACCCCACAAAGAAGACCCCTTACTATCCGAGCTAGACCCCTCCCAAGCCACAGTGAATGCAGTGGTTGGTCAGAATCTAAGGCATCAGGACTGGAAGGGTGTGGTCAATCATTGTGGCTCCCCACAGTAAAATCCAGTCTATACATAACTATGAACTATAGAACAAATGATCGCCTTATAATAAGTGGCAAGAGGAAAAAAAGAAAATTGGAAAATTAAGAGACTGAGAAGGCATCTAAACAATTTTCTCAATTTTACACAGAAAATTTTTTTTAAATATTTTTTAGTTGTAATTGGACACAACAACTTTATTTCACTTGTTTATTTTTGTATGTGGTGCTAAGGATCGAACCCAGGGTCTCGCACATGCAAGGTGAGCACTCTACCGCTGAGCCACAACCCCAGCCCTAGACAATTTTAGATTCTATTAAAAAAAGTCATGGGACTGGGGCTGGGACTCAGTGGTAGAGCGCTCACCTAGCATGTGTGAGGCACTGGGTTTGATCCTCAGCACCACATAAAAATAATAATAAAATAAAGATATTGTGCCCACCTATAACTAAAAAATAAATATTTAAAAAAGTCACAAAAATCATGAATATTTGAACAGACTAAAGACTTGACAGTATAGCCAGGTGTGGCTGCACACACCTGTAATACCAGCAACTCAGGAGGCTGAGGCAGAAGAATGACAAGTTGTTGAGGCCAACCTTGGCAACTTAGTAAGACCTTGTCTCAAAATATAAAGGACAGCGCTGGGGATGTAGCTCAGTGGTAGAGCGCTTGCCTAGCATGTGAGAGGCCCTCGGTTTGATTCCCGGAGCCACAAAAAATAAAAAAGGACTGGAGATAATAGCTCAGTATTAAAGCATCCATGGGTTCAATCCCCAGTATTGACAATATAAAGGAATTCTGGTTAACTTTTTTCAATTAATATTAAGACAATGGTTATACTTCTTTAGAAAGAACACTTATCATTTAATGATACCTACTATAATATTTACATATGAAATTACGTGCTGTTACTTAAATAATATGCGAGTGGAGAAGTTATTTATGGCTGTCTAAATAAAAAATGACATGGGTTGGCAATTATTAAAGGCAAATAATGAGAAAACGATTAGAGCTTAGTATACTTTTCTGTGTAATTTTGTGTATTTGAGATTTTTCCATAATTTAAAAAAAAATTTAAGTTGAAGCAATCCAAGTTCTCAATGAGAACAGAAAGCCAACACCCTTCCCAAGTGACACTTGGGGGACTAGGGATGTAGCTCAATGGCAGAGTGCCTGCCTAGGATGCACAAGGCTCTGGGTTCAATCCCCAGCACTTGAAAGAAATAAAAAATGACAATGAAACTCTGGGACCTCAATTCTGTTCAAGTTGTTTCTGTACATTTTGTTTATTTATTTTTATTTGTATATTTGTTCTAGTTAGTGACACATGAAAGAAGGATGCACTTGGATTCATTGTACACAATTGGAGCACAATTTTTCACTTATCTGGTTGTACACGAAGTAGAGTCACACCATTCCTGCAATGTACCTAGGGTAATGATGTCCATCTCATCCCACCCTCTTTCCTACCCTCAGTTTCTGTACATTTTAAAGAGGAGTAACAAACAAATTACCTTTCAATGAGAAAAATTCCAAATCCACCTACCCTGGTCTACCTATTCTTTGCAGGAAGAAGACTATCAAGAGGCTGACATGTAAAAGCACAGGAGGCCACGAAATGTAGAAATAGGGCATTTTATGAGCATCAGATAAAAAGCTGCTGTCAATCACAGAGTTTTAATGCCCATGGCAAAGCTTCTGACCAATGTATGCACCACCCACACCAGTTTCCATGGCACCCAGCATCTCATGGGATCCTGACCAGTGACCCAAGCTCCCCAAGAGAAGGAGCAAGGCTGGGACAGTGGCTCAGGCTTCTACCAAGGTTTCTGTTCTTTCTAGCACAATGCACTACAGCTGTGGAGCCTTTCCTTTCTCAAATATCATTGGGTTTTTTTTTAAAGCTATTTAAGCAGTGGCGCTAATCTGACAAGCACCAAGAGAGGCTTGACTCTGATTTGTGGTTAGCAAGCAGTCTTTATCTGTAACAGATACTCTAGGATGAGTGCTGGTCCCTAATGCCATCTGCATTAGGGACCAGATGTGGTCACAGTCAGCATCTTCAGGAGCCAGGTGCTTTCCAGGCAGCACCCCTCAGTGGCTTTGGAAGCCAATGTTCATCTCCAACCTTCATCAAGAGTCATCAAAACTTTCCTCAAATACCCAGCAGGAAAATGTACACATATTTCCCACAACCTTATCTTCTAAACACCATTCTCCAATGTAAGTAACCAGGTCTCCTTGGAGAAATGGTTAATAGCAGGTAAGAGCAAATACAAGATGAACCCTGTACATCTTCTAAAACCAGAAATAAAGATGAGCTCAAAAAAATGAGAGGAGTTCGTCAAAAGCACAAGGTGTCAACCTGAGGGAGCTCCCAACGGCCACATCTCAGATAATGTGAGCAACAAAATAAAAGAGACAATGCGTTATAACCCATAAAATAAATACTCATGAATCACACTAATATAAATTACTAACATAAATAACCAATTAAATAAATGAGGGACAAGGGACAGCTCTTTCTTATAATAGATCTCAAATTATAAGTGAAGGAATGATAGGAATAGAAAAATCACCATTTTCCAAACAGAAGTGTCACAGGCAAGAATCACCCAAGGCTGCTTTTATCTGTGCCAAAGCAATGATGAGAAACAGAATGTTTGCGGTCTTAAAATATCTTCCCATCAGATACCTACTAATTACAAAGAGGAAAGAACAATAGCTTTACAGTAAAGAGACCTAGCAAACACTACTTTAACCATGATCAGAGTCATTTTCATCAGTAATGAGGCACACTGACATATTCTTCCTGAGAGCATCTTCCTGAGAGCATCTAGGACACAACACAACATCACTTCTATGATTGCTAAAGACGTGTAATGTGAATTTTGTTGTTGTTTTTTGGGTACCAGCAATTGAACCCAGGGCCCTTTTTATTTTGAGACAAGTTCTTACTAAATTGCTGAGGATTTTGCTAAGTTACTAAGACTGTCCTTGAACTTGCAAGCCTCCTACCTCAACATCCTGAGTCACTGGGATTATAGGCCTATGCCATCACACCTGTTTATAACCTGAATTTAATCATGAGGAAACATCAGGCCAATCCAAATTAAAGGACATTCTATGAGATAATCGGCTGCTCTTCAAAATGTCAAGAGAGACAAAGAAAGATAAGAATATTGCCCATATTAGAGAAGACAAAGGACTAAATGCAACATAGGATCCTGATTCATGGACCAGAAAGAAAACCTCAGTGGGACAACCATTAATAATACAACAGCAACATTAATTTGCTGCTTCTGATCATTACAGTCATGCTTGTTTAATGACAAAGACACATTCTGAGAAATGCATCATTGAGCAATTTCATTATTTAGCAAACATCATAGAGTGTACTTACTCAAACCTAGATGGTCCAAGTCAGTCACTCAATACAGTGGGTAAATATATACATACGTGTGTGGGTGTGTGTAAAAACCTCCCTTTGGGGAGATCTGCAGAGAAGTCTCTAAGACTTGCTACAAACCTCTTCTCTGCAGACCTCCCCAAAGTTCATGGAAAAACCCAAAGTGTGCTATCTCAGAGCATCAAGCAAAGTCCAGGCAGCAAATTCAGGCATGTGGTCTTGTCCTCCAGCCCCTCACCCTGTCAGAGGATCTCTGTGGATAACTGCTCCCTGGTATGATGGGATGGCATGATGCCTGGGGGAAGTGGACCAGCAAAAAGGCAATGCTCCTGGCAGGAGGAATCAAGGCAGAGAAGGGGACAAGAGTTAAACAGCTCCTGACCAATCATCCAAAACCATCTTACAAAAAGCCTTTTCAGTGGTGCATGGTGGCACACACCTATAATCCTAGCAACTCAGGAAGCTGAAGCAAGACAACAACAAATTTTGAGGCCAGCCCAGGCAATTTAGTGAAACTCTGATTCAAAATAAAATTTTAACCAGGCAAAGAGGCACACATCTATAATTCAAGCAATTTGGGAGACTGAGGCAGAAGGATCACAAGTTTAAAGCTAGCCTCAGCAACTTAGCAAGACTCTGTCTCAAAATAAAAAAATAAAAAGGATGGGGGTGTAGCTCAGAAGTTAAGTGCCCCTGGGTTCAATCCCTGGTACCAAAGAGAGAGAGAGAGAGAGAGAGAGAAGAAGAAGAAGAAGAAGAAGAAGAGGAGGAGGAGGAGGAGGAGGAGGAGGAGGAGGAGGAGGAGGAGATAATCAATTAATTAATTAATTAAAAATAAAACAAAATTTTAAAAGCTGGAAATGTAGCTCAGTGGTAGAACACCCCTAGGTAGGATTAATCCCTAATACCATTTAAAAAAAAAAAGAGGAAGAAGAAGAAGAAAAAAAAGAAGAAAGAAGGTCTTATTTCCAGAGAACAGGAATCATGTCAGCCAGTCTAGTTGGTTGTGGTCACCCCATACCTCGCACAGCATCTGGCGTTAGTGGATGCTTTTTCGAATAAACATTTGTTAGAAAAGAAAAAAAGAAGATAACATGGAATGGCAAAAAATGAAATTCATAATGCCAATGAACTATAGATAATGGATATGATGAATTTTATGTATCTTGTTACCAAAAAAATTGTTCAACTTAAAAATTAAAAACTTAAATTCAGTATGTGCCTTTGATCCCATCATCAGTGTGAAAAACAACGTTCCTCCAATTGAGGGGACCCACCATTCTAAGTGGGAAGAACAGGTGTGTATTCCAGAAGAGAACAGTTCCTATTAGCCACTCAGGCACTCTGGAGCTGAGAGGCAAGTTAACTTGATGCATTAAGAACCAACAAACCGGGCTGGGGATGTGGCTCAAGCGGTAGCGTGCTTGACTGGCATGCGTGCCGCCCGGGTTCGATCCTCAGCACCACATACAAACAAAGATGTTGTGTCCACCGAAAACTAAAAAATAAATATTAAAAAAAAAAAAAAAGAACCAACAAACCTACCAGAGGGTCCCACCACGGAAAGTGCAGCCTCAGGAGCTCCCTTGTAGTGAAGCCCAAAAGGTCTCAGTGGGAGAAGGACCCCTACCACCCAACAAATGGGCTGGCAACACTGATCAGTTAGCCATTCCTTCCAAATGTCACCTGCTGCCCTGTGGCCCTAGCCATTTACAATTACCAGCAGGCTTGCCCATATGAAACAGCATTACTGAAGCAGACATTCTGCAGCCTGCAGCCAGAAGTACAGGATAGTACAGAATCTTATTCAAAAACACTACTAAATCTGCATCCTCCATTAAAAAGGAAGCTCCTTGTGGTGAGGAGGAGGGTAGCAGCCTGGCCTGGGCACCCTCAGATCCCCAGATGAGTACAAGGTCAAGGACAGGTACACCAAGACCTGGGTTTGGGTAAAAACCATTTCTAAATTAAAAAGTGCTGGATGGATGTGGATGTGTCCTGAAACCAAATGAAAACCAGAGAATTTGTATCTCTATGTCTTGGAGGCTGCCTTATAGGTAACGTCAGCCCCGTTCTCAAAAACCTTTGTCTCAAAAGGCTTTCAGGGCCCCTAACACCACAGAAAGCCCTCACAGGGAAGAAATGAGAGTCTTACCCAGTGTTAGGTGAGAAGGATGAATCGAAGGTCAGCTTCAGTCCACGTGCAAGCTGAACAAAAAAGAAATGTGCCACCAGGTTTAGTCACAGGGCAGGCCGGCAGGTGTGAATGAATGAAACCCACGTCCCTTCACAGGGGCTGTTACCTGATCTTCCACAGTGATCTCAGTGCCTAGTGTGTTGTCAGTGTTCCACTTCTCTGTAAACGTCAGGCCATATTCAGTCCACCTGTACTTGGTTTCCAGGCTGCCCGTCACTTTGGTGGTCTCTGTGTTGGCTGAGCCTGAGCTCGTAAATTCCTTCAAAAGAGAGGGAGATTCACAACCTGCAGCCCACCATGTCCTTGGTACCACTCAGGCCATCATGCAACAGTTGAGACCTGGAGTGTGGGCAGGCGACAGCTAATCTCACAATTCAATTAGATCTTTAAAATGTACAGAGGTGTAAAAGAGTCTGTGCTACCTCGAGGAGTTGTGGGGAATGCTTTGTCAGGAGACAGTATCCTTCCTCCCCTCTTACTCTTAAGTCTGGCCAAGAAGGCCTCCCTTCCCTCCTATCTCCTGCCTCATTCAGAGAAGAAGCAATGGGCTGAAGTTGACAGATTAAGTAATGAAGCCAAGGGCAGCAACTCAACCCAAATCTTCTTTCCAATCATGACTACACACACAATCTAAAAGGGACTATTAAGATTGTTTCTAAAAGAATTATATGGCATTAAACACAGGTTAATATTAAAATAAGAAATAAAAGGAAGGGTCTGGGAGTGTGGTTCAATGCTTGCCTAGCACACTGGAGGCCTTAGGTCTGATCCCTAACATAGAAGGAAAGAAGGGAGGGAGGGAGACAGAAAGGGAAGCATCAAGTGAAACCATTGCCATTTCCTGTATTAACAGCTGCTAAACAGGGGGCCTTTGGGCATAGTTCCCTGGACCACCCATTACACACAGATGCAATGAGTGACAACCTCAAAACCGACACAATCCAAAAAGGAGCTTTTGGTTCTGTCACTCAGCACAGGGTAGCTATCTGCCAATCAACAATAAATACCCATGTTCCATGTGAGTTGGATAACTTACCAATCCATTCTCAGATTTTGTTTTCAAATCAAGTTTGATTAATCCAAAGCCTAAAGAAAAAAGAAAACAGTAAACAGATTAAGTAATGAAGCCAAGAGCAGCGCCTCACTCATAGCTGTTTGGAAATGCTTTCTACAAGGAAGAACACGGAGGCCCTGAAGGCTGGGGGCCCAGCCCCTGCTGGTGGTGGCCTCCATGGAGCTCAGCAGCCATTGAACAGAGCAGAGAGGCAGGCACAGCCCACCCGGGCTCCACATGCACTCCTAGTGAGGCCTGAGAAAGGTGCCTGCAGCTGGCAGAGACAGTCACCAGGGCCTCATGGGCACGACAGGCTATATATTTAGAAGCTGCGCTCCACTGCAGCAGCATCTAGGGCTGCTCCTTGCTTGCAAGAAAAAATGAGAACATCCACTTGTTAGCAGCAATCCACAAGCTGCCCCTACTGGGTACACAACCAAAACTGCTTCACAACCACAGAAAGCTGATCTCTTTTCCCAGACACAGAAGTTCTAAATAGTGGACCAACCCAGGTCTTCCACACTATTAAGGTAAAACTGCAAATATGCCAACTGGGTTTGTAGCTGAGGCGCCCCCTCCCTCCCAGAAGCACTTACCATAGCCCTTGGTGAAGACATCCCTGGCAGATTTGCCAAGATCGGCATACGTGGGAGGCACAGCCATCTTCTGCTGCAATAAAAGAACCACCAGAATAAATACGTTGGTAATTATGGAAATTAGTTTACCATCAATAAAAATTATTAGACACAATTAACAACCAATAAAAATTATCCACCACTAAGAGTTTCAGGCACTGTATCCTCCCAGGTGTGGGCAGAGGAAGCATGTAAGGTCCTGTCCTTCACTTTGGGGCCAGAGTTGAGACACTCAGTAAATCTTTGTTGACAGGCCATCGGCCTCCTCTGCATATCCCCAGGACAGAGCACAGGCCCAGAACATAGTGGGAGTCAGTAAATTTTTGCTGAATGAATTATCTATCAAAGACACATTCCCATGAGCCAGCTATTTTACTGGATTGCAGGACTCTTGCCAATAAAACATATCTTCTTACAAAATGTCGGTTGCTAGGACATTAAATGCACTGAATAAAAATCAGTTTTTTATGATGACGTATTTCTATATGGTTCTGATTTTATTCAACCAACAAATATTACTGAGTACCTATTATGTACCAGAATGAGCCCAACTTTATACAAAACTGGGGATTGAACTTAGGACCTTGAGCATTCTAGGGAAATACTTACCACTGAGCTACATTCCCAGACCTTAGGGGATCCCGCTTTTAGAGTCATGTTCCTCACAGAGAATAAAATAAGATCTAACTAGTTAGGCAATCCCAACATGGAAAGAAATTCGGCCATATAATACAAAAAGAAAAAAAATTAATTTAAACAAAACTTAATTGCACTGCAGCATCACTTCATTTTAAAACCAACTATCCAAGTACTACTTGGGGGACTGGGGATGGAGCTCAATAATAGAACACCTGCTTAGCGTGTGTGAGGCCCTGGATTTGATCCCCAGCACAAATTAAAAAAAAAAAAGCACCGTTTGGCTTGTTACATATCATAAAGTCAGTCAACAAATATTCATCAAGCATCTTGATGTTCAAGGAAAGAGAGTAACTCAATCTTTGCCTGAAAGACAGACAACACTACATCCCTGGAAGGCTATTTTTTTTTTTGGGGGGTGGGGGGGCGTACCAGGGATTGAACTAAAAGGCACTAGACCACTGAGCCACATCCCCAGCCCTATTTTGTATTTTATTTAGAGACAGGGTCTTACTGAGTTGCCTAGCACCTCGATTTTGCTGAGGCTGGCTTTGAACTCTCAATCTCCTGCCTTAGCCTCCCAAACTGCTGGGATTACAGGCATGTACCACAGCGCCTGACAGCCCTGGAAGGTTTTGCTTTGACAAGCTATGTACATAGAATTAAAATCCTAATCCAGGAAAGCCCACTCTATGTACCCCATCCAGGAAAAGAAGAGGTCATAAGAAAGCACCATTTCCCACATCTTCTCCATCCCCAGAATTATTACAGAATAGTAGTCTCATTAACCTGAAGGTCGGTTCCATTCACTTTTAAAAACATTATACCTAATTTATCAAACTGAATCTGCATATAACCCATCTGAAATCACACATAATATGTATGCAGTTACACAAATAAACACATTCATGGCATGTTCCTGGGGATCAGGAGCCCACTGAGGAGGGGTTCAAGTGATCCCAGGGGAACAAGATCACAACTAGAAGCTGCATTCCTGACCAAGGCCTTCACTCCAGAGACACTGCCGAGAGCCCACTGAAATGCTGGGTACACTGCCAAAAAAAAAAAAAAAAAGACTATACACCTCCACAATTTTAAATCATGAAATTGTGGTCCAGGCCCTATTTTATTTTTTTCAGAAGCTTTGCTAATTTTGTCCCAGGTCACTTATGTGTCACAGCAGAGAAGTGCAGTGAGCTGTTTACTCTGTCCTATTTTTGCTGCTGCTGTTATTTCTTGCACATGAACAGGCTGGAACCCTGGGTCAGAGCACAGAGAAGAGGGGAGGAGATCCAGTTCAGGCTACCCCTACTGGCATTTTCAGGTCTGAGGAATCCCCTCCTCCCACTTGTTCTTTCCTCCCAACTAATCCTCTAGGGACATCAATCCCAGGGTCACACCAGGAACCACCTACCAAGGCCTCAAGACATACTACCTGCCTAACAACAAGAGGGCCTTAAGCACAGATAAGCCTGGCCCCTCCTAGGAGAAGCCAATGCAAAACAGTCCTAGATTGAAAGCTGAGGTAATAGGGCCCCAAGCAGACTTGCAGACATCTTGGCAAAGGACCCAGAACATTCTCCATCCCTGCCAGGGTTAATAAGCCAGTGGACAGAGCACCTCCATTTGGTGTTATTGCTCTGTGGATGGGCCTGGGGAAGAGGAGGAATGTCCAGTGGTGGTACCTTGGGTCATCTAAATCCCTCCAGCACCTCAGCACCCAGGGCCTTCCCTCTACCTTCCCTGGCCCCACAGGAGAGACCCTCCAGGACCTGCCTGACAGACACGGAGGCCTTTGCATCTGGACTGGTATCTCCCTCAGGGAAAAAGGCAGAACACTCATCATTTAATGCTCCCCAAATGCCCTCTCTTATCACTTAATCCCCAAAACCCAACAGGCAAAGCCACCCATCAAAAAAAAAAAAATTCCACCCACAGCAAACATCAGCCTAAAAGCCTGAGGTTGTTAAGGAGATTACCAGGCAAGGACAAGGGGGTCAGGAAGGCAGAGCTCAGAAGAAGGGCCCTTAGGAGCTCAAATAAAGCCAGCCCTCCCAGGGCTATGGGCTCCCTTCCTTGAAGTCCTGCAACACTTCCTTTATTTGGTACCAGATGCATGTAAGTGAAGTTGCCAGTTAACTAAAACACAACCCCAAGTGCCAACACTCCATGTTAACCATTCTGGATGCACATCACTTCCTGGTCTGCTTAAACACAAAATAATGGAGCATAACACCCCCATTCTATGCCCTCAGGCAGGCATGCTCCCCACTCAGGTAGGTGTGCCCCATGCTTAGGCATACTCCCCTTCACAGCACCTTGCAGGGAGGACTGCTACCTAGGCAGTCAAACCCACTCCTGAACCTGAGAACTAAAGGATGGCTCGCCCCTTCACTACCCCCACCTGCCCCATTGCTAGGTAGCTTCCTCTCTGCCTTTTGTGCACCCACACCCCCTCCTGTGCTTCATTATTTGACAGGATTAAGGAAGGCCCTGGGACAGATAGCCCTGCCTCTCCCAGAGCTCAGCCTTCTTACAATTATGAAGAAAACACCCATTTTTATATGAGTCTCAGAACCCACTTCAGAGACAGTTTTATGGCAGATATAATGATCTGCATTGTTTCTTTAGGCTAAGACTAGATAGAGAAGGGAGTATACAGCTTTCTCACTTAACCCTGTGAGGGTGCTGGCTTTGAGGTTGAACCCTGGCCCTGACCCATCCCTGCCTTTCCCACGCAGACCTGTTCCCAGTTACTATCTGTGCAGTTTACCAATGCACACTGTCTTGCATGCACAGCTGTCTTTACAGCATCTGCCCCACGTGCCTCCAGAAGCCCAGCCTCTAGAGGCCAAGCAGGAATCAGAGCAGTCTGATGCAGGCCAGGCAGCCAGCCCTGCACAGAGAAAAAGAGAAGGCAGCCTGGGGAAGACAGGACCACACTTCTCTGCCTGGACAAGGGCTTCTGGGCAGAACCGGGAGCTTCACACCCATGACGGAACAGGAAACAGAAGGCTGGGCAAGGCAGGGTATGCAGACCTGCCTGCAGTCACTGATAACTTTGAGAATGACCAGCAAAGCACACCAGAGACAGTAGTCCCTAGTTCCCCTCCACAGCCTGCCAGCCTGCCTACCCAACCCTTCCCTGGCTGACCTTGAACAAATTATGCAAGCTCCACTCCAGCTAAGGAATGTAAATCCAGCCATACTGGAAGCACAAGAGGGGAGAGATAGTATATCACCCAGCATAACACACTTACATAACCTCCATCTTGGGGGGACACATCCTCCCTGACTCATCAGCTGCATGTCAGTGATAGTTGCTCTGCTCACCGTGCCCCTGCCTCCCCACACTTATCCCCAAATCACACCTTTGAACTCGAAGTCTCAAAGTCCACTATGCATAAACATACAAATTATGGAAAAAGCTAGATGTAAATGATTCCAAGGCCTGGCACAAGAGAGGTATTCATTATAAATTATGTTTAATGAGTGAATGAGCAATGAACATCTAAGTATTACTGTATGCCAGGCCTGAAGGCACACACCTGTAGTACAAGCTACTTGGGAGGCTGAGGCAGGAGGACTGGATGAGTGCAGGAGTTAGAGGCCAGCAGGGCAACAAAGCAAGACCTTGACTCAAAAACAACAACAAAAAAGCAATATTGTAAGGGTGGTAGGGATAGAAACTTAGTATCTAACAATTGAGACTAAAGACATTACAATATAACCAGAAAATAGGAGCTCCCTGTTCAGGGCAGCTGCAGCACCCTGAGTGGAGAGAGGAAGAGACTGGACTGGCACCCTGCACACACCTGCCTTAATCCAGGCCTAAGGACAGTTAAACCCAAGGTGAGCAAGTGCCTTCAGAAGTGAGAATCAGACACTTATGGTCTCAAAACCAAGCACGGTCCAATTGCCAAGCGGCAATTGGCAAAACTGTAAATGATACCCAGTGTTGGTGTGGAAGTCACTCCTGTTCACTCCGAGTGTAAATACTAGAGGTACACTTTTTTGGAGGGCAATTGCTGAGCAATAAACCCAGCATTAACCCTAGTGCCAATTCCACTCCTAGGAACCCACCAAAGTAGTATCCAATGCAGTCAAAGGTGTGCACAAGAGGATGCACACACATTATTGGTAATGCAAAACCAGAAGCAACCTAAATGTCCATCAACAGGGAAACAAAAGAACAAAATTCGTTTTCACAAGTTCATACTTGCTAAAATAAGGAGAACCGTGAACTGCCGTCATCATTGAAAATAATGAGGTGGATTTATATGTGGTGACACGTCATCTAAAACATAATTTAAAAAAAAAAACAGTCACAAAATTTCTAATTCCTCATAATGAAGGGAAAACCTTTTTATGTACAAGTCTCTACATTCATGAATTTTGAATGGCAGGAATGTGTGGAAAGGTACAAGCCATTGTAAGGATGGTAGGGATAGAAACTTAGTATCTAAATTTGGGGAAAGTATGGAGTTCAAAGAGGATTTTCATTATTCTACTTCATTATTTAAATTGTTTGCATACATTGATAATTTTAAAAGCCAAAATGTTCCAACAGGTTGTTGCAAGTAGAGATGCCAGAAGGAAAAATTATGTAGACAATGTCCATACTGAGAATATATTCAAACTATACTGAGATGGTAGGGTTATCAGACAAAGTCTACAGGAGATTCCACTCCCAGATGACCACCAATGGCTTGGCCACACTGCCCAAAAGCAGGAGTGGGACAAAGCTCCTCGTGTGCATGAGAATCCCCCAGAGCAAGCAGACCCCAATCCTCCTGTCTTCCCACCCCCAGCCTCTGGCTGCCCGCATGCAGGATGGCCCCAAATGCCAACAAGAACAGGCTGACTTCCTGCACCAAGCACCTCTTAGAACCCCTACCTTGACATATGCTCATTTCTCAGCAGATCCTCCCCCAGAAGGATCCAGGCAGGTGACCCTTGGTGCCCTCAGAGAGCCAAGAATGACTGCAGTGGTTAAAGCAGGGAGTGGGGTGGCTGTGGGTCCCCAGAGCTCAGCCAGGAATAGCTGGGAGAAGTCCCTTGAACACAGGTTAACACCCCAGGGGGTTAAGACTCCACCTCCAAAGACAAAAGGGCATCAGGGGGAGGAACCACAAACCAGGAGCTCCCCTGCCATGGCATTCACAGCCCATTCAGTTGTCCACAGGGCACAGTGACTACAGAATGGCTGAGCCTGGCAGAAGATAGCCAGGATATTAATAAACCCAAGTCCACACCCCAGTCAGGTACCCTGTGCCCTGCCCACATCTTTGTTAATGAATCCCTACACTAAACTCTTACTGGCTGAGTGACCTTGGACAAGCCACTTCCGCTCACAGGTTCTCATATTGCTCATCTATAAAATGGGGGCTAATGATGGAGCCTCCTGAAGGGAAGTGTTCCAAGGAATAAGTGAAATAGATGGAACACTGAGTGTCTGACACAGGGAGAAAACTCAATGATGGTGGTGACATACTCTATTATACTAGATCCTCTTTGCTCATCCCATCCTGCTCTGTGCCCAGAGCTGATCATTATGGACTGTTATCAATGGGTTTATGGTTGGGTTCACCAAAAGTGAAACACATGCAGAAGACGGGAGTTTAGAGGAGAGTGGGATCAGATCCTTGACCCCCAGGTTCCCTCCCTTCCTGGCCTCAAGTGGATAGCAACTGCTTTCTTCTACCCAAAAGCAGAGCCCCTGACAGGGAGCCCCTCCCGCTGAAGGCCTCAAGTTGTTAACAGACCCAGGGGTACCCCCTTGTGGGTATCCTATACCCTGCCCACCTATCTGCAAGTGATCCCCTCATTAAACTCTCTCGGATCACCATGTGGAAATGCACGTCTGATGCCTGCTAAGACAGTGACCAATACAACAGTCAAAATCAACATCATCATCCCAGGAATCCCCTCAGGAAGAGGGGGGGGAGGGACTTTGGCCATTCCAGGGCAATAAGCCTACAGAAGGGGCGTCAGACCCACTGGGATTAGATTAGATTAGACTTTGCCCCCACCCTGGGGAACAGGAAAAACAACTTCCCAGCACAAGGTAAGCCTAGAGGCTAGCTCTGAAAGCCAGAATGTTGGGGGGATAGATCATACTCAGGAGCCTCCCCTCAACCCCGACACACATCACTCTCTCTCCAGGAAGTGGCAGCCCAGGGAACATTCCCCACTTCCAGATGCTGGCAAAGCCAAGGCTCTGTGCTCTGGTGGCGGGTTTATGTTCTCAAAGCAGCTGCCCTCCCCCTCCCCCTCCCCCCTTCCACAACAGTCGCAGAGGGCAGCCCAGCTTTCCAGGCGTTGCTTCTATTTTAAAACACGCTGGAAGCTAGGCCACTAGTTTGGCCTTCCAGGAGACACAGGAGAATGTAGCTGACTAGGAGACAGCTGCCTACTCACCCACCCACCAAGGGAAGAAGGCCTGGGCTGGCGGCAAACACAGCAGGGTCCAGGGTCCAGGGTCCAGGGTCCAGGGTCCAGGGTCCAGGCACACCAGGCACTCCTGCCTGACTTCAGGCACCTCATTCCTCTGGAGCCTTGCTCCCGGTTTGGCCCACTGGGATTACACAGACTGCATTTGGGACAGGTAGTAGCCTCGGGAGTCAAAAAGACCCAAGTCTCAATCCTATTCGGCTAGTTTCTAGGTGTGTGACCTTGAGCAAGTCAACACCTCTGTGATCTCACTCTTCTTCAGCTTTAACATGGGGAAAGAGCACCTGGCTCAGCATCATTCAGAAACACATTAGTTTGTTAATATAAAGCCCTCACTTTCATAGCTCATTCACATCAAGCTTGCAATAAACACAGCTAATGTTTTATTACAAGTTACATTTTGTAAATTTCTTATTATAATAATGACTGCTGAGCATGTTGCCAAAAAATCACCCTGAACCGCAGGGTCCAGAGTTCTCCCTGTCCATAAAGAGGCATTGTTTAGCTGAACACTGTCGGGCCAGGTCCTGGAAGAAAGCCTCCCACCTCAACCCACGGAACACTGACCCTTCTAAAAGACACCAGCACCACTGTCCTTGCCACAAACAGGGTGACCTGACCATCGTCCACTGCTGCCTGGCTTGCACTCAGTCATGCACAAGCTCACTCCAATTGCTGTGAAAGAATAACATCTCCCATCCGAACAGCAATTTCTAATTTTCAACAGGCGTTCATGTCTATTAGCTCCTTGAAATGGCCCCTGGAGCAGGGACAGCAGTGTGAGAACACCAGCATGGAACACCACCCTGCCCACCTGTGTGACACTTACCTGTGCCCAAGCTTCTTGACCAGTGAAATGTCAACAACAGAACCTCTCTCCCAGGGTTGTAAGGAGGTGAACTCAATGTCATAGAACATACATACATCCCCCAGAAAGGCACTGAGTAGACTCTCAACAAACAAAGTGACAATGATAATCATACTTTTGCAGCAGAGAAATTGAGGCACAAGAAAGTGATTTAGCCTGTACTAGACCCTATGGCTCATTTTGAACCTGTTTTGCAAACTCAGGTTGCTCTCTCTGTTTCTTTCCAAACCAGTTGTGAGTAAAGAGCATAGATTCCCTCTACCCCCTACCCACTTTAAAATTAAAAAATATGCCCAGGCCCAGCTGAAGGTCCTCCTGCTGACTCTTAGTGGATCCACAGGAGCCCGGGGGATCCCAAGACCAAAGACTGCAGATCCTTGGGGCATCCTGAGAGGCTGCCTCCTGGCTTGGGCCACTTCTCAGCCACACATGCGCCTCTCAGTCACTACCACCAAAGACATCAGACTACAGGAAATTCTATCAAAGTGAACTTCAGTGCCTCAGGAGCATCTTGCTGGCAAAGGTGGGGGATGATGCCCCTGATCGCCACCAGCCTAGAGTTCAGAGTCCACATGTGCTTATTATCCAGCAGGGCCAGAGGCCCAATGTACCTCCTCACTGTATGGTCCCCCTGAGTCCAAGCTTTCTGTGCTACCAAGAGCACCTGCCTATAGCCCAACTCTAGAATAGCAAAACAAAGTAATCAATTGTGAGCAGTAACTCCCCTGGGCCAGGCATGTTACTCTGGACAAGTTGGGCAGAAGACATCAACCCACCCACCATCAGAGAAGGAAAGGGCACCAGGCCCGTAGCCTTGGATAGAAACCCACTCATCCATGTCACCCTGCCTTCAAGCCTAGAAACATCAGTTCAACAAGTTTCCCATGGGACTTAGGACATCAAGGAATGAAAATCAAGTGTTTAAAGAAGTTTTTTCAAATCAGAAAAGTTTTGCCTCCCACAAAATGCTCTAGGCTGTACATACCACAATAGTTCTTCAAATATTTATGACTAGGCAAGACTATTTTCTGTGAGAGAGCTATGTTCATCAAAAGGATGTCCAGGATCAACGGACTATGGCTTGGGTATTCAGCCCCTTCATAGGCCCATTCAATAATTCCAAGAATACTTAATGTCACCTACTATATGCTATGTGCTAGAATAATAAAAAACAACTCTATCGATAAAGGTGGATACAAAGAGTGCATTGACTCCCACAGACCCTCTGAAGAGCCTACTGTGTGCCAGGTAGCCTAAGTCTGACCCTCTAGGAACTGTCAGTCCAGAGCTGGGATGGAGAAAAAGAAGGCTGGCCCTGGGTAGTTTGCCCTGATCTTTGCAACAGCAGAATATTAGGCAAAAGAGGAGCACTTTCTCCTATCTCCCCTGGTGAAGGGAGGCTGGTGGAGGGAACTTCAGGTGAGAGAGACCTAGGTGAAACTTGTCTGTTCCTGCATTCAAGTCCTGCACATGCAAACTTACTGCTCCAGTCTGACCTTGTCATTTGTAAACTGAACAGGATTTTTCATGAATTATCCTGAAAGTTACCTGTATACAAATTCTTGATGCTAATACAGCAATAATGTTTACAATAACGGAGCTACATTTATTGAATCCCTTTCAGAATACCACATGGAGCAAAATGGTCTGTGGGGGATGGGCTAGATCCTCTTCAAAAGTCTCAAGGGTAAATGTCAGGGTTTCTATGGAGGCCTTGTACACACTGGGCACTGTTCTGAAGGCATCAACTCATTTTATTTTTCCTCAGAACCCAGGGAAGGAGAGTAGAATTGCTCCCATTCTACAGATAACAAAACTGAGGTTTGGTATCTTCCCAGCTCTATGACCTTGGACAAATCACTAGGGCTGTGGGCCTCAAATCTGAAGTCGGCTCAGAACCAGTTTTCCTAAACACAGAGTTGCAGTTGCCGAATGAATGAGCCACCGAATCAGAAATTCCTTCTAAGGACAAGGAGGCCACATTGCTTCCTGGAGGATCTCGTTTCCGAGGCCAAACCTACTGCCCAGGCCCGAGTCCTGGCGTCTGAGGCCTAAGTCGACTCTCCGTTCCGCCCGGGAAGGCGCTGGCACGCGCTGGAGTTGCCGGGCGCCAGCTTCTTCGGGCGTGGGCCGACCAGAGCGTGTAGGACCGGGGGCTCCGGGGCACGTCACAGGAGTTCATTCCTGCGGCGGCATCTTGGCCCACACAGATCCGGGGTCCTGGATCAAGAAGCGTGGGAGTCGGGAGGGTCCCCACCGGACTGACGCTGACAGGATCGAGGGCCAGAGGGCGCAGGCCGAGGAAGGTCACCTAGACCCGAGGCCGGCAAGGCCTCCACGCGGTGGCCCATGCCCTTCCGCCCGCAAGTCCGGCTGGGCTCTCGCCCCCAGCCGCTGGCGCCTCTGGACCCTAGTTCTCGCGCTCCTCAGCCAGGACCCTCTCGGTGTCCACCCGCCAGGACTTCTCTGCCTGCTGCTGACCAGGCAGGCCCGCGCTGGCCGTCCCTGCTCTCTTCCCCGGACCGTGCTCTTAGGCCCTTCGCCCTCGCCCGCTCCTCCCGCCATCGCCTCCCTCTCAGCTCCCCAGGAGCCCGGCCCGCGACCCGGGGCGCAAGCAGAGCCCAGGCCCTTTTCTGCTGCTCCTACCTCGGAGGCGGTGGCGGCGGGAGCTACGGAAGCGGTGGCGGATACAGCCCGGGATGCGGCGCAGAGGAACCGAGGGGAGCGAGCAGCGGAGCCGAGGGCGGGGCTCTGTGGACAGCGGCGGCGCGGACCCGCCCCCGCCCTGCGCGCCGGGCGAGCTCCGCCCTAGGCCACGCCCCGGGCAGCGCCCCGGGTGGGGCCTGGGTCCCTTCCCTCCCGCAAGCCGCGCTCTTACCCTTCTGGTTCGCTCTGAGCCCGCAGCGAACGCGCGACCCTGCAGAAGTGTGCGGGCGCGCGTAAGGGCCTGCGTGCGCCCGGGCACGGAGCGACCGAGAAGCGTGAGACTGACGTGCGCGTGGTGTGTGCGTGCGCGGGGACACGCGGGTCATTGCCGGAACCTCGGGCCAGGTGGAAGCATTTGGGTAGGGGAGGGGGATCTTCCGGTTAGCTGAGCGGTGCCCTGGGTTTCCCAGCGCTGGAAAGGCGCGGGGTTCCTGTGCCTACGGTTCGGTCTTGGAAACCGAGACCTCCTCTCCGGAGTTGACTGGAACTGGTCCGCGCCTGGGTGGATTAGGTGGCCCCGGTGCTCCGGTAGCAAAGTCCGCGCGAGTGTTAAATCGGGCTCCGAGTGTCTGAGGTCAGTCCACGTCTAGCCGGAACACTGGGCCCCCGAGGCGGTGCAGTATTGAGCTGGTGGCCACTGTTGCTCTGCACTCCAGGATCTGGACACAAAGTTTCCGGTGCCTCAAACCCGCCCGCGTGCATCAGCTTTTAAATGGCAAAGAAAACTCCCCAGTGTGCCGAGTTTGCCCTGCAAATACCTCACTAAGATAAGGTCACGCCGGGTCCGCAGGCCAGCAGAGAGCCTCTCAGGGACCCCTGTCCCGCCAGGACCTGTGTAGAGTGAACTATCACCTTCTCCCTGCTAGGCCTAAGCTGGTGGCCTGGTTCATCACAGTCCCCATTGTCCCGTGCCAGACCACCTGAAGCCGGCTTAGAGGATTAATGAATTCTAGGATGAATGAAGATTCTGCACACCCTTGGCCTTGGACCAACGACGTACTTAAGGCCCCGTGGAAGAGATGCCAGGTTGCAGAATCAGGACATTTGCTCACAGCCAGCTGTGACTAAAGAAGTAGGCAGCAGGGACATTGGCAGAGACAGTCAGGGTAGGCTTCTGGATGGAGGTGGCAGATGAAATGGGAAAGTGACCACCGGAGTTAGAAATGTGTTTCACCGGTGTTAAGGGCCGAGGATGTGGCTCCGTGGTAGAGCGCCCCCAGGCTCAATCCCCAGTTCAGGAAGGAGGAATGACACTCCAATGGCAGAATGCTGAGAAAAGGGAACTGAGCAGGGGAGGGCAGATGTATGCTCAGAATCGGGATGTGGTGTGTAATTCCAAATTGGCTAGGAGTATGTGTAGCAAGTGGAGCCCTGGGTTTGATCTTCAGCACCCCGCAAAAAAAAAAAAAAAAAAAAAAATTTAAGCAAAAACAGATCCTAGGGAGCAAAAAATAAATAGATGATTTGCCTCCCAAGCCCATGAGTCGCCCCATCTCTGAGGACTTCCTGCTTCCCAACCTGGGGTCTTCTGCCGCACACATAAGCCCAACCACTCCCCGAGACTGGCAGGCAGGGAAAGCTGCTGAGTCACTCAAGAGTGCAGTAAAGCTAGAGTTTAGGAGGACAGGGCCCGAGGGAGGGAGCTCAGGACAAGGAAGAGGAGGCCTCAGCCCTGCGGCACCACCACCACCAGTGCTGCCCAGTTGTGAGGCTGGGAGAACCGTCTTCCTGCATCACCTCAAACCTGCTTTAAGATCCCTCACCTGGAGGACTCCCCAGGCCTCTCCTAATCTCAGCTGCTGTGGGTGCTATTTTGGGATTAACCACCGGATGCCCTCTGAGACACTCTGTGTAACCCTGGGAAAAACTCTGACCTGGCAGAGTCTCAACTTCAGAATGTTGGTATAATTTAAAAATGGGACAGATGAAGAGCAAGCACTCATAAACTGTGAAGGAAATCAACTGGGGGCCCCAAGGAGACTTGGAAGCTCTGGGGTTGGAATCTAATCAATCACACTACAACTTGACTCAGACCCCTCCCCTGGCATCCCTGAAGGAATGGGGAGCAGGCAGCAATTTATACCAGATTTGCCACCACCACCACACCCTCAGCGTCCCCTCCACTTGGTTTGCCACAGCTAATTGGGCTGTGGGTGGGCACTCGACCCATGCTGAGCCAGTCAAGTCCTCCCTCGAGAAAGTCTGAAAGAAGAAACCCAAAGTGAGATAGTAAGGAAAAGTCCTGGAGCCTGACTACCCTCAGGTAGTCCTGAGTCTGGTATCCAGGTTTCCTAGTTGGTTGACCTTGAAATAGCTAAGCAAACCAACAGAACAGAAAAAGCAGCAACTCCAGGAGAGGGGAGGTGGCTCTGGAGCCCTGTGTCCTGAATGGCCCTGTTCTTCCAGCGCTTGGGTTTGCCTGTGTCATTTTAATAACCCAGCTTCAGCTTGACCCAGCTACAATGAATCCCTGAGGAGGACTCTTGGGTGGCACTGAGTGGACGAAGGACATTTGTGGGGACAGGTTAGTCCCGCCTACAGTTTTTTGTTTTCTTGTTTTGTTGGTTGGGTGCGGGGGTATTGATCCTAACTCACCTTCCCAGTCCACAAGCTATGATGGGGCCTAACCAACCAGAGCTCCACATTGCCCTAGCTACAGGGAGGAAACAGTGAGACTGGATGAGAGTTCCTGGGACTGATGAAATAAAGATTTTTCTTAAAAATAGAACCAGCCCTTAAAAAAGAGGCAGAGATCAGATCATGTATGTAGCATGCTCCTGGATCTAGCCATATATGAGTCTTGTACTTTCCAGCCCTCTGAAACAAAAGATACCTTTTTTGCCTTGTCTAGTTTGGATTGGGTTTTCTTACAGGTCCTAACTGCCCTTCAAATAGAACAATGTACAACATCCAGAAAAGAAAAAAAAAAAAAAAAAAAAAAAACAGTTTTTATTGTTGTTGTTATTGGGAGTGGGTAGGTTTGGGGAGTTTTGTTTGTTTGTTGCAATACTGGGGATTGAACCTAGGGGCACCTAACAACTAAGCCACATCCCCAGCTCTTTTTATTTTCTATTTTGAGACAGGGTCTTGCTAAGTATCTCTGAGCCTTTCCAAATTGCTGATGCTGGCTTTGAATTTGCAATCCTCCTGCCTCTGCCTCCTCTGTCGCTGGGATTACAGGCTTGGGCCATTACTCCCAGCCATAATCTATTTTTCAAAGAGGAAAATATTTTACTTATAAATGGCATCAATTATTTGTTTTAGAAAGCTCAATTGTCATAAAATTTAAGCTCTTTAATTATTTTCCAGTGAACTCTTCAGACTTCAGATTAAGTAGGGGAGTTAGGATTTATGGGCCCCACCTTAGACACTGACATTCATCACCCAGGGAAAGAAGGATCCACCAGCCTTCCAGATTCTGAGTGACATAGAAGGTGGTCATCCACAGGTTAAACGGGATGGAAACCATCCCAAGATAAGCACAATAAAATATTTGTAAGCACTGTGGGCCACTCCTGTAATTCCAGCAACTCAGGAGGCTGAGAGAGGAGGATCTCTACTTCAAGTCCTGCCTCAGCAACCTGGCAAGACCCTATCACACACACACACACACACACACACACACACACACACACACAAAGGCTTGGGGTATAGCTCAGTTGGTAGAGTGCTTGCCTAGCATGTGCAAGGTCCTGGTTTTGATACCTAGTGGTGTGGAGAAAAGAACTTTTACATATCTAAAATCATGAAGAATCTTAAATCTAAAAAAAAAAAAAATTCCTAACATTATATCCATGTTTTTTAAAAGTCTCACACACTTGCACAGAGAGAAGTATTGAAAAGAAATGCATTTCATATTAATGAAGTATTTACAATATTATAATTAGGTGGTGTTTCATTTTATGAGATTATAAAAGATTTTTCCCCTTTGGCTCTTTTTATATTTTCCAAATATTCTTTAATGAGGATATAATGCTTTTATTATTTAGAAAAGAAGAACTTTTTTTTATTTTTAAGAAAGTCAAATGGGATTCTTCAAGAGAGGCTGTGTAAATGGATAAAATCCTTCTAGAAGGCCTCTAGGCAGTAAGTAATAAGATTCATAAACCTTTTCTCCCCTTCTGACCTGCTTCTGGGAATCTACACTATGGCAATAATCCTAAATATAAGGGATGCCAGCTGCAGCAAAATGTAGCAGGGTCAACAGTCTGGTCTTCAGTTTGAGCAATCTGAAGCAACCCCTTATGCAGCCTTGAGGAAAGATGGTTACAAAGATTTCCTGTGGGGAAATCTTTCTGTTACAACCTTAATGGGGGGGACAAAAACCAAACCTGTATATATGTACATATTCATCTCAATGAGTTTATTACAGATAAGTAAACATCCTTGAAAACACTGCAACAAGACAATAAAGAAAAGTCATAAAGAGCTGGGGCTGTAGCTCAGCCATAGAGGCTTGCCTAGCATGTGGGAGGCACTAGGTTTGATCTTTAACACCATGTAAAATAAATAAACCACATAAAAATAAATAAAATAAAGGTCTATCAACAACTAAAAAAAAAAAGAAAGAAAGAGAAAGAAAAGTCATAACGATGCCTATCACCTCCCACAGTCATCTCCCCACCTTGTTTTTTGTTTGTTTGTTTGTTTGTTTGCTGTAAGAACACATTAGATCTTCCATCTCAACTATTTTAAGCTTGCAATACAGTATCCTTAGCTATAGGCACAATGCTACATTGTAGATCTTTAGGTCTTCAGGACTTATATATCCTGCACAACTGAAACTTTGTGCCCTTTAACCAGTACCTTCCTATTTTCTTTTGCCTGTGCCCCCACCACCCCTCACCCCACCCCACTCCTGGAAACAATCATTCTACTTATTCCCTGCCCTTATGAGTATGACTTTTCTTTAGGCTGGCTCTCACTGTGTTGCCCAGGGCTGGCCTCCAATTTGTGATTCTCCTACCTCAGCTTCCTGAGTAGCTGGGATTACAGGTGTGGGCATCACCATGGGCAGCTGAGTATGACTATTTTAGATTTCATGTTTCAGTGGGATCATACAGATATTGAGGATTTGGACAAGGGAGATTATCCCAAGTTATCCAGGGGGCCCAGTGTGATCACAAAGTTCCTCATGAGGGCTAGGATATAGCTCAGTTGGTAGAGTGCTTGCCTCGCAGACACAAGGCCTGGGTTCAATCCCCAGCAACACACACACACACACACACACACACACACATACACACACAAGCTCCTCATGAGAGTCAGGTGTGGATGCCTATGGTCCCAGCTGCTCGTGAGGCTGAGGCAGGGGCCCAGAAGTTTGGGGGCAGTTGGGCAACATAGTAAGACCTCATCTCTCAAAAACTAAACATATAAAAATTAAAATGTAGATGGGTATGGTGGCACATGTCTATAATCCCAACAGCTTGGGAGGCTGGACAGGAGGATGGCAATTTCAAGGCCAGCCTCAGCAACTTATCGAGGTCCTGTCTCAAAAAAAAAAAAAAATTTAAAAAGGACTGAGGATGTGGCTCAGTGGTTATGCACCCCTACGTTCAATTTCCAGTACCAAAAAAATTAATTTAATTTAAAAAGGTCCTCATCAGGCTCAGTGGTGCACTCCTATAACCTCAAGAAGCTGGGGCAGGAGAATCACACATTCCAAGCCAGCCTCAGTAACTTAACAAAGTCCTCAGAAATTATCAAGACCATCTCAAAATAAAAATTTAAAAAAAAATTAAAAGGGCTGGGAATGTGACTTGGTGGTTTAGTACCCTGGGTTCAGTCCCTGGTACTGTTGGGTTAGTTAGCCATGAATAGATAGGTAGATGGAAAGGGCAATGAAGGACAGACATCAGGCCTATACACCAAGAAAAATTCGGGAGTCACAAAACTGAAACTGTGGGGAACCTTATCTAAATAGGCAAGCTTTGGGGAATGAGATATTCAATGCCTAACTTACCCCAAGGTGTAGAGAAAATCCCTTGAGGGAATTATTATTTAAAGTCCTGGGGACCCTAACTAAAACAGATAAGCATCAGAGAAGTTATCTGGTACCTCAAGGTACCCCCCTAGCTACAGCTAATTATAACCCCACAAGGGGCACCATGATTTCCAGAAAAATGCCATCACTGTCTCTTGCAACCAACCCTCCCTTATTACCAAAACTGTCACAATCACACTGTCAACCAGAATACCAAGACCCTCCCAAAGAAAGCTTGCTGATGGCTATCCAAAGGAAATAAACCAATGGAGTAGGAATAGGGAAACTGAGGCAAGAACAAAGGACTCCGTTTCCTTAAAAATCCAGCCTCACCGTCCTCTCTTGAAGGCAGTCCCCGCAGTCCCCATGCTATACATTCCACTCGCTTCTCACTCCATTAAACTTTTGCTTACTACTCTGTGTCTCACTCAAAATCTTTCCCGCAGAGTCACTAGAACCAGCACCTAAGGATTGCAGTGGCTGCCCCTGCTCCGCCCAGCTGCACAACAGTACCCAAAAATAAATAAAAATTTCAAAAAATAAGAAAGGATCCTTAAAAGAGGGTCAGAGTGAGCAAAGGCAATGTAATGACAGGAGCACAGATAAGAGGGAAGAGAGAGAGAGAGAGAACACAAGCAAGCGCACGTCTTGGAAGAGATGTGCTACCTTTGAAGGCAGAAGAAGGGGCCATAAGCCAAGGAAAGCAGGAAGCCTCTAGAAGCTGGAATAGACAAGGCAATAGGTTCTCCCCTCAAAGCCCCCAGAAGGATCTGACCTGGCAACCCCTTAAATTTAGCCCAGTGAGACTGGTTTTGGATTTCTCACCTCCAGAACTATAAAAATAATAAATGTGAGTTGTTTGAAGGCACTAAATCTATGTTAGTTTGTTATAACAGCCATAGGAAACGAATACACAAACCTCTTGAACACAATTCTGTAAGATTCGTTAGAATGATGCTGTGATCGGGATGCATATTCCCCTTCCCCACAAATTCACATATGGAAGTCCTAATCTATAAAATTATGGTTTTAGAAAGTGTGGCTGTGAGACGTGGTTAGGTTATGTGGGTGGGACCCTCGTGAATAAGATTGGTGCCCTTATAAAAGACCTTAGCGAGCTATCTCATCCCTTCCACCTTGTAAAGACAGTTACAAAGTGCTGTCTATGAGCCAGAAAGCTGTCCTGACCAGACACCACATCATGGCACCCTGACCTTGGACTTCCAGTCTCCACAACTTTTGCTTAGGAGCCACTCAGTCTATAGGACATTTGGTTATTACAGCCTGGATGCACTAAGGCATCCTTCTTTTGTTTTCTCCACTTTCCGACTTTTAAAAAATGTGGTAAGGGGCTGGGGATGTGGCTCAAGCGGTAGCGCGCTCGCCTGGCATGCGTGCGGCCCGGGTTCGATCCTCAGCACCACATACAAACAAAGATGTTGTGTCCGCCGATAACTAAAAAATAAATATTAAAAATTCAAAAAAAATGTGGTAAATGTATCAAAATCAAGCGATCATGAAAAGACACAGAGACTTCCTGCATAAAACTGAGATTTGAAGTGAATGCAGACATTCCAATTATTTAGGTGGCAAATCCAGGCCTCCATGCACAGCTCTGGTAGCTGTGCCGGTCTCAAAGATGGATGAGGGTTTGATTAAGTAGAATTGACAAGGTCTGGGTTTCTACCAGGGATTCTGAGCCAGAAGGTTTCCCCTTTGCTAAACAAGTTCTCGTTCCTGAGAAAGGATGAAGAATAAAAAGGGGAGGGGGGACTTCAGCTAGGATCCTGTTTTATTGCAAGAGATTGGACTCCTTTTTTCTGGCACCCCCAGTGAGTAGGACGTATGATTTACCCTGAAGACAAAAATGGACTTGCCTTCCCCCCGCCCCCCCTTGACTTGCAGGCACTGCCTAGATGGCTGAAACTTGAAGAATTCCCCAATTTCTGGCGCCAAGACCTCTACAAACAGATCATAACTTTGCTTTTCATTATTTAAAATATGAACAAGGTCAAATGGAGTTAAAATGACCAGTGTCTTAGTGACAGCCTGGTTTTTTTACTCAGGGGTGCTGACTTTCAGGCACTGGCTGGCCAAGTCTGCCATGTACAGTTGTATGGTTTGCATACTGCGCCAGCATTATAAAGCCTTGGGTCCTGAGAAGACTTTGTCAGCCACAAGGAGGGGACTGTTATTCTTGTTTCACAGTCTGCATAGAGATATCAGTTGCCAGAAAAGACCCTGGTGCCCCTCTGCCAAGAGCTTAGACTTCTGCCACCGCTGTTACCCTTTAATTCTCTGGGCAGCTTAAATGGGACCTTTTCAAAGCTGCCTTCTCAGCCACAAAATCAAAGGCAGATCCTTTTTTTTTCCCCTCCATCAATCCTGTTTGCTTCCTAGCACACATCACAGCTTCTAAGTATTTCATTGTTCACTGGCTCTTCATTATCTGATTTCCACACGGCAGACACAGGCTCTGATTTATCCACCCTCATGTCCTCCCTACAGTGCCTGTCACAGGGCCCTTGTTCAGTATATGGTGAGTCCACGAGGAAGACGTTCAGCATAACGCCAGTTGACGGCTTGGGAGTGGCTTGCTGTCCCTCTATATGGGTTGCACTCCTGGGAATCATGCCCAGTGAGTTGACTGTTCTCAGCCTTGTGTGACTGCCTATGTAGTAAAGAGCTTGACCTTGCCACGGAGAGGTCAGCCTTCACCCTCAGCTTCCAGAAGGTCATCTCTAAGTTCCTGCAGTGTCATGCTACATACAAGAATCTTTATTTAAGGCAGGAGCTGGCCACACCCCCCTCAGCCAACAATGTGATTTAGGGTGGGGACTGGCCCCACCAGATAAACCAACGGTGTGATTCAGGGTGCGGGCTTTGAGTCAGACATGATCCTCTGGACCTTGGAAGGACTCCAGACTGATCGAAGCCACATGGACGGTCCACTGTGGAGTCCCAATACAAACTCCAGGTACAAAGGCTCAGGTGGGCTTCCCTGGTTGGCAGTGCTCCCTGTGTGTTGTCCCACATCGTTGCTGGGAGAGGTGAACAGCAACTGTGACCTCTGGGGAGAGAACAAGGGCAGCTCTATCGGGAACCCTGCCTGTGCCCATCCTCCCTCCGATGATTTGATTGTATCCTTTCCCTGGAACAAACCATGATGTGAGGCCAGATCTCAGTGAGTTCTGTGTATCCTTCTGATACCAAGGATGGCCCAATGGACTGTTCCCTAACCTGGCCATTGGCGTCTGCCCTTTCGCACCTGGCACTGTGTCCCAGGCAGTCATACGCATGCGCACATTCACACGCGTGCTCTGGTCAGGGGGGCGTGGCTTCTGGTTTCTCTTTGCGCCGGGAGTACAGCGTCAGGCCTGGCACCTGCCCAGGCTGAGACCACCCTGCCCACCAGTTCTTACTCCCCAAAGGTTACCAAAACTATGTCGCAACCACCCTGTCAACTAGAATATGAAGACCCTCACAAAGAAAGCTTGCTGCTGGAGCTGCAGAGTGCTGGCAGCTTCACAGGTCCCTCCCCAATGCCTCCCACCCCTCTCCAGCCCACCCCCTGACTCTACTAAAGGGGAGGATTTTCTGTTTGTTTGTTTGTTTGTTTGTTTGTTTATTTGTTGTTTTTTGAGAGCCAAATCAGGTCTCACTATGTTGCCCAGACTGGTCCTAAACTCCTGGGTTCAAGTGATCCTTCTGGGGGCTGGGGATATAGCTCAGTTTGGTAGAGTGCTTGGCTTGTATACACAAAGCCATGGGTTCAGTCCCCAGCACCAAAAAAAAAAAAAAAGCGATCCTCCTGCCTCAGCCTCCCAAGTGCTGGAATTATGAGCATGGCACCCCACCAGGCTAGGGATTTTCTTTCTGACATAGGCAGTGACAGGTAGACAACAAGTCAGGAGCCAAGTTGGCCACAGAGTCCCACCCATCCCTGCCTTTGTCCCCAACCCTACCTGTCATGACAAGTGAGACCTACCTGGCCTTTGGTGCTGGAGGAGGGATGCAGGGTTGGGCTGACCTCAGGATTTTTAGGAAATGCTGTGGTTTTCCTAAAACCCATCAGGTCCTTCCTTCCTCTCAAGCCAGGGTCTCCCCACCTGCCAAGGCTGAGACTATTGAACCCCAGACCCAGCCCTTCCTGCCAGAGGCTGCAGCCTTAGATGCCTCTCGTGTTCAAAAGTTTCAGGTTTGAATCTAAATTTAGCAGCCCTGCTGCCCTGAAGTTATAAAACAAGTTCTTCCATGACTCTTACATAAGAAGATTAGGCCTTTAGTCCTCCCTCAACCTCCCACCCCTGGGGAAATACCTGTTTTCCTTAACTATGCTCAAAGCTCCCCCTTGTCAAGGACCCCACCCTTTCTCTGCAAACCACAAGCCCCAAACACAAACTCCACAATCCCACACTAGTAAATCTAAAGTGGGAGAGAACCTGGTTTTATTTCTTCCCTACCTGGTCTGGCTTCAGTGTGATCCTGCCCAGCCCCAGGGGACTGGACTATATGACCTCTCTGTAGCCCACAAAGGTAAGTAGATACACTGGTTTTCCTAGGATTATAGAACAGGCTGCTTGTTCACAAAGCCTTCTGGGGGAAAAACTAAAACCACCAAGTTTCTAAGAGACACTAAGCATCCTAAAGGAAATGCCAGCCCAAGAAAATCCAAACTTGGAATATAGAAATAGAAAGACAAAGATTCCCAAAACGTGATGTGCCTAGGAGTTACCTGGAAGGCTGGGGAGCCCTCTGGCCTGAAGGTTCCCCATGAATATTTCTGGGGCAGGGAGGGCACTGGCAGTTTTCATAAGCACTTAGAGTAAACCTGGAGCTACAGGCCCATAGAAAGTCTGTGATCTTACATAATCACAGAAAGAAATTCAAAGTGTAGCTGTTCTAAGCACTAGCTCCCTGGGTTGGGGGTTGGTGGGCTGGTTGGTTGGTTTTTGTTGTTTTAATCAATTTGGAACATTTTAATTTATATCCGTCTCTTGGCCATTTTGCACTGCTACAACAGAATGCCAGAGACAGGGTAATTTGTAATGAATAGAAATTTACTGGCTCACGGTTCTGAAGGCTGTACAGTCTAATATCAAGGTGCCAACGTCTGGCAAGGGTCTTCTTGCTGCATCATCACATGGCAGAAGGGCAAAAAGAGGGCAAGAGAGGAAGGGGGATGAGACAGAAATACAGAGAGAGAGAGAGAGAGAGAGAGAGAAAAGGGGGAGAATACAAGTTTTTTTTTTTTTGCCTTTGAATATATAAAATGATGTAGTCCCCTTCCCCAGACCTCTCACAGTAAATGGGCTATGGTCTGTTGTGCTAGCTGTATTTTCATCTCTTTGTTATAGAAGGTTTAGCAAGTTACAATAACTAAATTACACTTGAATTATAATTAGAGAAATTGCTAGTGCAAGAATAAACATTTACAACAAATCCACATTCAATAACAGCTATAACAGAGGGTGTTTATAATCCATTCTTGAATGGAGATCCCTTATGACCTAAACATCTCTTAAAGTTCTCACCTCTTAATACTGTTACAAAAGAAATAAAACGTCAACATGATTTTGGAGGAGATGAACATTCAAACTGTTAGCACAAAATGACCGAGCCAGGTGCAGACTTCATGGGCCAGCAAAGCCTTTATTCAGCAGTGGAGCCATGCATGTGGTGGACACACTTTTTTGATGGAAAATGAGCCACTGACCGAAGGAGGAATCTGTGCTTATATATGCTACACTCCGAGGTGATTTAATTATTGACAGAGTGTATCAGTTTGGGCACTCAGGAAACGGGTTGTGAAATTTGAAATTTGTTTTCACTGGGCAATGTTTTTTGGAAGAATGGAGGGTCTGGGGTCAGCATTCAGTGCTAATCTCTTTCTCTTCAGGGTCCCATTGTACTGTCACTGGGAAAAGAATTTATTTGGGGAAGAATCAATGCTTTGGCTTCCTCTTTTTTTTTTTTTTAGAGAGAGAGAGAGAGAATTTTAATATTTATTTTTTAGTTTTCGGTGGACCCAACATCTTTGTTTTTATGTGGTGCTGAGGATCGAACCCAGGCCGCACGCATGCCAGGCGAGCGCTCTATCGCTTGAGCCACATCCCCAGCTTGCCATTTTAGTCTTGATGGGTATCTCTTTCCCAGGGAATATTTTGTCTCTGGATGATGTTTGCTTCCTTTCCAGGGATTGTCCTGTCACTGGGAAAGGATCAATGTTATCATGTGTTGCCTTCTTCCTCACTCCCTCTTCCCAGGCCACACTACTTTGGAGTTTGTCGTTTTTCCATATCTTACACAAACTATAGCAATACATCTTCTTCAAGACCCAGCATCTGTGTGCTGTGAAGAGAGACGCCTCTACCATGATGCTTCACATCTTGGCTTCCTTCCTGTTCCTCTGACTCAGAATTCACTCATTCAGCCAGTATTCCTCGAAGGTCACTATGTCCCACACAGTGTACCAAGAACTGGGGATAGACTGGGTAGGAACAGACACTGTTCCTTCCCTTGTGGAGCTTAGAGTCAAGGGAGAAGATAGACTTTGCTCAAATTGCCATACAAATAAATGTGCAATTATGGACTCTGATAAGTGCTATGAAAGGAAAGCTCTTGAGAATATTCATTCATTTAGGGGCCAAGGATGTGCCTCAGTGGTAGAGCGCTTGCCTGGCATGTGTGAGGCCCTGGGTTCAATCCCCAGCATATTCAGTCTAAGCTTGATTATTCACATCCCCAGCCCATTTTTAGTTTTCATTTTGAGACAGAGTCTTGCTAAGTTGCTGAGGCTGACTTTGAACCTGCAATCCTCCTGCCTCAGCCTCCTGAGTCTCTGGGATTATAGGCATGTGTCACCGTGCCTGGCAGTGACTCAGGAATTCCCACAAGAGTCCTTCCTCAAGGTTTTCAGTGCTATCCAGTGGAGCCTGGATGCCAATGAGGATGAGCAAGGTGTCTTCATCGTCCTTGCTTTGTACACTGTAATCAGGCTAAGAGCTGTGTCATGCTTCACATGAAGGCCAAGCAAGAGGGGATGGCGGGAGTGTAATATAACCTGGCTTTTGACAGAATCACTTAGGACAACTGGGGGGCTATTGGGGTTTTTTTCTCTTTGAATATATAAAATGATGTAGTCCCCTTCCCCAGACCTCTCACAGTAAATGGGCTATGGTCTGTTGTGCTAGCTGTATCTTCATCTCTTTGTTATAGAAGTGTAGCAAGTTACATTAACTAAATTACACTTGAATTATAATTAGAGAAATTGCTAGTGTAATTTGTTGCAAAATAAACATTTGCAACAAACCCACATTTAATAACAGGAACCTTGTTTATAAGCTTGTGTATTTTAAAAACATTTTTCCTAAGGTTGTCATCAGTTGTACCAGGTACTTCTGCTAAGTGGAGTTAAAACGTGCATTTTTGTTTCTGGAATGTTCTTATCTTTCTTATAAATGGATAACTTACATCATTAGCTAGTTAAGCTTTATTTTATTTATTTATTTATTTACTTACTTACTTACTTATTTTGGTACTGGGGATTGAACCCAGGGGCACTCTACCACTGAACTACATCCCCAGATATTTTTCCTTTTTGTTATGAGACAAGGTCTTTCTAAGTTGCTGAGGCTGACTTTGAACTTATAGTCCACCTCCCTTAGCCTCCTGAGTGGCAGAGATTATAGGTGTGTAACCAGGGAACATCAGAAAGGGCCATTGTGCCAGTTGTGGGCCTGGATGCTCTTGTAACCCTGAGGCCCTCACATGACAAGTCCCTGCTATAGAGAAAAGCCCAGCTGCTGCTCCAGCACCCTCACCATCTGAGCTACCAGACTTGTAAATGAGGCCATCTAGAAGAGTCCAACCCTGGCCAAGCTCCTAACTGAATCAGCCATGTGCATGACTCCAGCCAACAACATAGAGGACAGAAGAATGACCCAGTTGAGCCATTGCAGGTGGATTGGGATACAGGTGGCTCAATCTAAAGTGAGAATAGCAATGAAGTGAGGAGAAATAGAACTAATTTAGGAAACAAAATTAGTGGGACTCAGAAATAGATGTGATGTTTCTAGCTGTGGAACTCCAGGGCTGGTGCAGGCAAACTGAGCTGGAAGCACCAGAGGACATGTGGGTTTAGAGAAGGCTGGTGAGTTTGGGTGTGGTCACTGGTGGTGTCAACCTCCTACCTTTTCCACCAGCCTGGAATTACCACCAGCCTGGCCAAGGAGAGTTATTGACAGAAACCAGCCATATTGCCAACCATCAGGGTTCCTGCTCTGATTAAAATGTGTACAGAAAAGACCTAAATCAGAGGAATTCTAAGGAAAAGGGATCATAGTGTCTGCAGAAAAAAAAGGAGAAGGAAATAAAGGCCTAGTTTTTCTGGGTTTTGTTGGTGGTTGGTTGGTTGGTTGGGGGGCGGGGGTTTATACCAGGGATTAAATCCAGGGCACTTAAGCTATTGAGCCAATCTGCAGCGCTTTTTTAGTTTTTATTTTGACACAGGTTCTCACTAAGTTGCTTAGGGCCTCACTGAGTTGCTGAGGCTGGTTTTGAACTTGTGATCCTCCTGAGTCACTGGGATTACAGGCGCGTGCCAGCAAGCCAGGCTGATTTTATTTTATTTCTTAACATTGCCAAATATTTGACCAAAATAATAGGAAAAGTCCCATTCCCGTTAACTCTCCTGGCTGCTGAACACCCTGGCTGTCCTTATTTGGGGCTTCCCTGGCCCACTCTTGGTGGCAGGGCCTTACCAGCCAACACATCTGCTTGCTACCTCTCCAGGCAAGTTGTTTCACTGAGGCCCTGAGAGGTTCGCCCAAGGGTGCATTCCCACACACTTACCAACAGGTGGCAGCACTCTCCAAGTCTGTCACTCCAAAACCTGCAAAGCCTCTGAAAAATGAATTGTGGTGTCAGTCTCTCTTACTGCTGAGGAAACCAAGAATGGTGAGGAAATACTTCTACACCTAAGTGCATCTTTGTGCAAAAAGTTAAGATCTGACCCGGTTCCTAATGCATCTCAATCCTTGACCTCTGGAGGCATTTGGCAATATCAGTAGATATTTTTGATTGTCACCAGTTGTGAATAGTGGGTGGTGCTACTGGCATCTGTTGGTTGGTGGCCAGGGATGCTGCTAAATATTCTCCCCAGGACAGTTCCCAACAACAAAGAAATGTCTAGCCCAAAAGAACAATAGTAATGAGATTGAGAAACACTGATCTAATCACATTCTCAAGAGTCAATGGCCACGAAGAGACAGGAGAGGGACTTCCATTGTCTCCTTCACCTTCATCATTTCCCACATTTCCCTCAGACTCAACTCATTCCTGTTTCTGATGACGCTTCTGAGCAGCATATACAAGGCCCTGTGCTGGACCCTGGAGAGACCCCCAGGGACAAAGGTGATAGTCCCTGCCTTCCTTTCCAGAGCTCAGACTTCAGGGAAATGCATTACACATTTGCAAATGTGACAAGTGCAATGTGGGGACAAAAAAGAGACTAAGAATGATACAGAGGGAACCAACTTTAACAACAATGGTGGGGGACTGGAGGTGTAGCTCAGTGGTAGAGTTCTTGCCTAGCATGCCTGAGGCCCTGGGCTCAATCCCAGTGCTGAGGAAGTGGGGGGAAGGCAGTGGGAAAGGCCTCTAAAAAGTTGACAATTGAGCTAAAGTCTGAAAATAGAATGGCCTCTTGAAATATAACAAGGGTGGGGCTGGGGATGTGGCTCAAGCATAGCGTGCTCGCCTGGCATGTGTGCGGCCCGGGTTCGATCCTCAGCACCACATACAAACAAATGTTGTGTTTGCGAAAAACTAAAAAATAAATATTAAAATTCTCTCTCTCTCTCTCTCTCCTTACTCTCTCTAAAAAAAAAAAAAGAAAAAGAAAAAGAAAAAAAAAGAAATATAACAAGGGTAATATAACACTAAATACATTTCTTTAAATAACTCAGTCTTTTCTCCCCACCAACTATAACTGTAATTATATTCTTTTGCATAATTAATTCATTTTTAGACCCAGTCCACATATTTCTGTAAGCATTTTAACCATCCTATATGTATGTATCTTAAATCAAGTTTTTTCTCCAATGTTGCTATGGAATTTGGTGTTGATCAATAGTACTCAATGTTTATTTATTTGACCTGAAGGCCTCCTGATGGAGGTGGAATGACTGCCACCTCACAATGGGAAGGGACCCTGAGGTTGGGCCACCTCATCAGTGAACTTTGATCAAGCATGGATTCTGGGACCCTGCCCCATTTGCCCATTCAGAATCTCAGGTATGGACCAGTGAGGAGAGTTTAAAAGAGATGTTTCAAAATTCCTCATCAATCCTCCTTTTGAAAGGGGGATCCTAATTCCTTTCTCCTTGGATGTGGATCAGAGGACCATTGCTTCCAATGGGAGGAAAAAAGTAACAAAAGTAATACAAAGTGACTTCTAAGGTGGGCCAGAAAAGATATTGGAATCTTGCACTCTCCTGGATCACTCACCCTGGGAGAAGCCAGCAGCCATGTTGTAAGGACACTCAAGCAGCCCAGAAAAGGCCTGTGTTGGAAGAAACTGGGCCCTCTGCCAATAGTGATCAGACATTCCATGTCGTCTAGAACAGTCCCATGTCCCACGGCATCTCTAAGTCATGGAAAGCAGAGATGGGTGACTATCCTAACAGCCAGCACCAGCTTGGCAGGCATGTGAGGGAGCTGCCTCCAGGCCCAACCAACCTTCCTGATGACTGCCACCTGAGGAACAGCATGACTGCACTTCAGTCAGCTCCCGACTTACAGAAAGCATGTGAGATTGTAAAAGTTGGTTGTTGTTTGAAACCACTACATTTTGGGGTGATTTATTATGCATAAATAATAAACACAGGAATCTATATTATGTCATACTTTGGGGTAACGTGGTCCATGAAATCAGCATCTGTGAACCACAGATCAGGTCTCAGTCCCAAAGCCTCACCTTCCAATAGAATTTTCTGTAATGGTGGAGCAATCACAGATCTATGTTGTCTGATATAATAGTCGCTAGACATAGGTGGCTGTTCAGCATCAGAAATGCAGCTGATATGATGAGGAACTGAATTTTTAATTAAATCTTAATGGATTAAACTTAAAATTTAAATAGCATGTGTGTACATTTTCATTTATATAACATTTTCCAAACAACAATATTATGGAGATGGAAAACAGATTAATGATTACAGGGGTTAGGGATGGTGGGTAATCATTAATGCAATTAAGATACTTCAACAGTGTAGCACATAGGAGATCTTTGTGGTGATGGGGTAGCTCTGCATCGTAATCAGGTGGTAGTTAACATAAATATACATATGTGAGGAAAATGGCATTGAACTGTACACACACACTGTAGCAGCATCACTTCCTGACTTTGATGTTATAGTAGAATAATATAAAATGTAACCATCAGAGGAAACTGGATGAAGGGTACATGAGACCTGTCTATACTATTTATGCAACTTCCTGGAAATCTATAATTTGAAAATAGAAAGTTAGGAAAAAATGTGAAATGAACACAAAGCATTAAATAGCACGTGTAACTAGTGCCTACCGTGTTAGACAGAGAGGTCCTAAGCACACAGGTCCTCTTCATCCTGATCTTTCTGAACCAGTGGTTACAGGGAGCTCACCTTCTCACAAGTTGGTTGACACCTCTAATAGTAAGAAAGTTCCAACCAGCAGGCTTTTCTTTCAGGATAGAAAATTTCCTCCCCCCCCCCACCCCCGTTTTCTACTTGGGCATGATTTGTGAATTATACCCAGATTTTCTGGAATAAGGCCCTTTCCCTGGGAATCCCAACGACCCAGGAGGAATAATTTCCCAGCCACACTTTCTTCCCATTATCTGTCACTCATGAAACAGACTATATGGACCTTGCACTTTGGCCTCAAAGGAGTCTTGGATGATCACCTGGTATGCTGATCATGTCAGCCTTAGAAGTAGCCATTTCCAGATCATTCCAGCTGACTAAAGCCAGGCAAAGAATTTTAGACCTGGAGAGCCTTGAAGGTGCCCTGATATTATGCCTGCTTTTTATTCTTAGGAAGACTTGAAGTAAACCTACAGGAATTAAATTCACTCCATTCTGAAAATCATGTACTATCTGTGGCAGACTGATAAGGCCTCCCAAAGATTCCCAGATCCTAATACCTGCAATCTGTGAGTGTAACTCTGCTGATGCTACTAAGTTAAGGATTTTGAGACTGGGATTATCTAGGTGGACCCTAAATGCAATCACAAATATAGTCATGTCATTTAACAATGGGAACACATTATGAAAATGTGTCTTTAGGTGACTTTGTAGTTGTGTGAACATCAAAATGCACTTATACAAACCAAGATGCTCTGGGTCTACCACTTGATTTGGTGCCTTGATGCAGTTAAGATACTATTGAATTTAATTTAATTATTTTGGTAAGAGGCATTGAACCCAGGGTACTTAACCACTGAGCCACACTTCCAGCCTTTTAAAAAATTTTTTAAATTTTTAAAATTTATTTTTTAGAAGTAGTTGGACACAATACCTTTATTTTGTTTATTTATTTTTATGTGATGCTGATGAGCATTCTACCGCTGAGCCACAGTCGCAGCCCCTATATTTTCTTATTTTGAGACAGCATCTTGCTAAGTTGCTTAGGGTCTTGCTTATTTACTGAGGCTGGCTTTGAACTTGTGATCCTCCTGCCTCAGCCTCCTGAGCTGCGCCCAGCCAGATTTTTTTTTTTTTTTTTGAGATTATAAAACTGTTACCAATGTAATCTGGGACAGTGTTTTACAGTAAACTTCTTTTTTATAAGTAGGAGCACACTTTGAAAATGATAAAAAGCCAGGTGTGGTGGCACACACCTGTAATCCCAGCAACCTGGAAATCAGAGGCAGGAAGATCTCAAGTTTGAGAGCAGACTCTGCAACTCAATAAGGCCCTAAGCAATTTAGTGAAACCCTGACTCAAACTTAAAAATAAAAAGCACTAGGGGGCTGGGGTTGTAGCTCAGTGGTTGAGCACTTGCCTTGAATGCACGAGGCACTGGGTTTGATCCTCAGCACCACATAAAAAAATAGATAAATAATACAAAGATATGGGCTGGGGATGTGGCTCAAGCGGTAGCGCGCTCGCCTGTCATGCGTGTGGCCCAGGTTCGATCCTCAGCACCACATACAAACAAAGATGTTGTGTCCACCAAAAACTGAAAAATAAATATTAAAAATTAAAAAAAAAAGATATTGTGTCCATCTACAATTTAAGAAAAAAGCTTTAAAAAAATGGGAGGGTGCTGGGGATGTGGCTCTGTGGTAAAGTACCTCTGAGTTCAATCCCCAGTACCAAAAAAAAAAAAAAAGAATGATAAAAAGATAGCATGGTAAATACATAAACCAGAAACATAGTAACTTGTTATATTATCGATTATTAGAGACTGCACGTAATTGTATGAGCTATCTCCATGCAATTGGCAATGCATCAGGTTTGTTTACACCAGCATCTCCACAGACACTAGACATTTGTTGCAATGTGACATTATAGCAGCTAAACAGCAGGAATTTTTCAGCTCCATTATCACCTATGTGACCACCATCATGTGTGGCCCGTTCTTGACCAAAACATCGTTGTGAGGCACAGGAGTCTGTCCTTAAAGGCAGAGCAAGAAGGAGATTTAAATATATTTATATTTTATTTAGAGACAGAGTCTCATGGAGTTGCTCATAGGGCTTTGCTAAATTGCTGAGGTTGACTTGGAATTTGCGATTCCCTGCTGGAGTTACATGTATATGCCACCGCACCTGGCTGAAAAACATTTTGACTATGTATTATAAGACTAAAGATAAAAAGATCTCCACACGTATGTATTAGTATTGCCACCACCGGCTTTTCACAAGCCTCTCTCTCCCACACAAGCTTCTCTCCACCTCCCACAATCCTCAACAGTTGTTTACCCAATTTAAATTAAACCATATAAATCACGTGAAAAAAAAAATTTGGATCCATTTTATCATGAGCGCTCATCATATATGATATATGGACATACGTACATTCAAACATAAAACACAAAACACAAGTGTGCACATATAATATAATACATACAACACATAACATTATAGTAAAGGCCTTATAACTTTTTACAGGTGAAATCTCCATTGCAATGTTTAAAAACTCTATAGTCAAAAAATAGAACTGATCAGCAAAACATTAACCTAGGTCTGTATGAGCTCAAAAAACAAAATAGAACTTCATGATATGGCAAAGGGCAATAATAAAATAGATATTAAAAAAGGCATCCTGGTTCTGTTGCAGATGTAAGAATAGCCAAACTGGAGTTTTGGATATCAGTTGTTATGGATTTGAGCCAAATCATCTTCTTTTTGGTCTGTAGAAATCGCTTTAGTTAATCTTTCTGGAATCCAAATCGGCTGCTGTTCTCCCTGTGGAAACACATAAACAGACCCCCGACTCCAGACAATCACTGGGTCAGGACCTTGGTTAATCTCTCTGGAATCCAAATCGGCTGCTGTTCTCCCTGTGGAAACACACAAACAGACCCCCGACTCCAGACAATTACTGGGTCAGGACCTTTCCATTGTCCTGTTAGAATATCCTTCCAAAGTACCTTGGGCTTATGTACATTTTTTGGACACATATGCCTTTCCGCAGCACTAAGTCCTGATGAATCCAAATTTAAAAAGTTTAGAGTAAAAAGGGTTATTTTAAGTTTATCTTTGGGGAATATATACCCCTTCCCAATTCCTTCTTTTTGCTTTAATAAGTACATTTTAATAGTTTGATGAGCTCTTTCAACTATGCCTTGTCCCTGTGGATTGTATGGGATTCCTGTTATATGAGTAATGCCAAATGTTGAGCAAAATTGTTTAAAAGAGGTAGAAGTATAACCAGGGGCATTATCTGTTTTTAACTGTTTTGGAACACCCACAGTGGCAAAATTTTGTAAGCAATGAGCTATAACATCTTTAGTTTTTTCTCCGGCATGAAGGGAGCCCATCAAAAATCCAGAAGAAGTATCAACTGTAACATGCAAATATTTTAATTTTCCAAATTCTGGCAAGTGTGTGACGTCCATCTGCCAAATATGGTTAGGTATCAATCCTCTAGGATTGACTCCAAGATTAACTTGTGGTAAAAAGGTCACACAATTTTGACATTGTTTTATTATTTGTCTAGCTTGTTCCTTAGTTATTTTAAAACGCTTTTGTAAAGTATTAGCATTGACATGGAACTTTTTATGAAAATTTATAGCTTCTTCTAGTGTAGAGAAAATATGTATGTCATGTGTAGTTTTATCTGCTAAATCATTGCCCAAACTAAGGGCTCCAGGCAATCCTGTATGTGCCCTGATATGTCCTATAAAGAATGGATCTTTTCTGTCCCAGATTAGACTTTGTATAGTGGAAAGCAAAGAGAAAACAGTAGAAGAAGGGGAAATCCTACCAGCATCTTCAAGAGATACTATAGCATTAACTACATACTGACTATCAGAAAATAAATTAAATACAGAATCTTTAAACATCACAAAAGCTTGTAAAACTGCATTAAGCTCTACCTTTTGAGCTGATTGTTTGGGTACTAAAAATGTAAAAGTTTGATCAGGGGTAACTACTGCTGCTGTACCATTATTTGACCCATCAGTGAATATATTTGGAGCATTCATGATAGGTGTTTTTCTTGTCATTTTTGGAAAAATTACAGGATGCAATGACCAAAAAGACAATAAAGGATTAGATGGTAAGTGGTTATCAAATGAAACATTAGATTTGCACATGATTATTGCCCAAGTATTTAACTCATTAGCTAACTCATCAATTTGATTCATAGTATATGGAGTAATAATTTTATTGGGAGAAATTCCAAACACTCCCTTTGCTGCTTTTATTCCTTTGAGTATTAATTGTCCTACAGCCTCAGGATACCTAGTAAGAATAGTGTTAGGAGAATAAGATAAATGTATCCATAATAATGGACCTTCTTGCCAAAATACTCCTGTAGGAATATTTTTTGTTGGTAGTACAATAAATAATAAAGGCAAACTTATATCAATTCTATCCAAATGCATATTTTCCATATATGTTTCAATGATTTTTAATGCCTTTCTTGCTTCAGGCGTTAACATTCGGGGTGAATTTGGATCTGATGGACCTTTTAGGATATCAAATAAAGGTCCCAACTCTCCTGTTGGTATACCTAAATAAGGCCTTATCCAATTTATGTCTCCTAATAACTTTTGAAAGTCATTAAGTGATTTGAGTTGATCTACTCGTATTTGAATTTTTGGTGGACGGACCATGGTTGAGGATAATAGAACTCCTAAATAATTAATTGGAAAATTTAATTGTACTTTATCTATTGCTATCTCTAGATTATAATTTTTTAATAAGTTTGTAAGTGTGGCATAACATTCTAGCAATGTGTTTTTATCTTTGTGTGCTAATAATACATCATCCATATAGTGAAATATTTGTAGTTCAGGATTTTGATTTCTAAGTGGCTGGATTACTTTGTTAACATAAATTTGACACATAGTTGGGCTGTTAGCCATCCCTTGAGGGAGTACTTTCCATTCATATCTCTGATCAGGACCTTCATGATTCAGTGCAGGGATAGTAAATGCAAAACGTGGACTATCCTCAGGATGAATTGGAATTGAAAAAAAACAATCTTTAATATCTATAACTAAAACATACCAGGTTTTTGGCAAAGCAGACAATTGAGGAATCCCTGATTGAGCAGGTCCCATAATAACCATCTCATTATTAATGGCTCTTAAATCTTGCAATAATCTCCATTTACCAGATTTCTTTTTGATGACAAAAATGGGAGTATTATGGGGAGATACAGAAGGTTGTATATGTCCTTCTGCTAATTGTTGTTTGACCAGGTCATGGGCTGCTTGTATCTTTTCTTTAGTCAGGGGCCACTGAGGAACCCATACTGGTCTTTCTGATTTCCAAGTAATTTTTATTGTCTCAGTGGCCCTTTCTGAAAATCCAACCCATGTCTGTCTGTTCCTTGATCTATTTGTATTGGTGCTGCTATACCTTGTTCTTGTTTTTCTAATCTTTTTCCTTTCCTAAAACCTTGTCTAGTCATAATAGTGGGTGCATTTTGGTTGATGTTATTTGTTAATGTCAAACCTAATTGATCTAGGACATCTCGTCCCCATAAATTTACGGGAAGATGATCCAATACATATGGCTGTATAGTTCCTTCACATCCTTCAGGATCCTTCCAATCTAATACCATTGCACTTCTATGGGGATTAGTCGCCACTCCTAGGCCTCGAAGCGTTTGAGTGGCTTGTTGTAATGGCCAATGTTTTGGCCATTCTTGACGAGAGATGATGCTAAGGTCTGCACCTGTATCCAGTAGCCCATTAAATTCATGTCCTTGAATATTTAGTTTTAGCATGGGGCGAGAATCTAAATTTAAAGAAAGCATAGCCCAATCTACACCTGTGGAGCCTAATCCCTTGGAACCTCTTTCTACAGTACGACTGGAAAATTTATCATGTAGGCTGGGTATTATTAGTAACTGTGCTATTCTATCTCCTGGTGAAATTACTGATATACCCTTTGGAGAACTGGCTATAATTTTTATTTCACCTTCATAATCGGGATCAATTACCCCAGGACTTATCATAAGTCCTTTTAGAGTAGAAGAGCTGCGTCCCAATAATAAGCCTACTGTTCCTTTGGGAAGAGGTCCTTTCACCCCTGTGGGAATGATTTGAACTCCCATCTCTGGAGTTAGTACTGCTCTGGCGGAGGCGCAGATGTCCAACCCTGCGCTCCCTCTGGTTTGTCTGATGAGGGATCTGATGGACAATGTGTCCTGGGCACTACCCTGATGGGGTTGCTGGGTTCCTCCAGTGCTCCGTATATTTGTGGTTTTGGGCCCCGGAGCATTGGGCCCCCCTGTCCATTTTTTGGCAATGGAGCCCGATGCCTTTCTCCACGATATCGTGGATAAACACCTGGTCCTTGTTCGTTTTTTGATAATGGAGTACCCTCTATGGTGGTTTGAGAACGGCATTCATTAGCCCAATGTCTCCCTCTACGGCATCGTGGGCAAATACCTGGTATTCTACTCCTTTGATACCTAGTTTTGTTAAACCCTCCTCCAATGGGGCAATTCCTTTTAAAATGTCCTGTTTGTTCACAATTGTAGCATGTTCTTGGCCTGGCATCTAAAGCCTGTTTTACTGCAGCTGCCACAATTTGCCCTTGTTCATTAATGTCTCTGGCATCTAAAGCCTGTTTTACTGCAGCTGCCACGACTTGCTCTTGTTCATTAATGTCTCTACATAATTTAATATATGTGTTTAAATCTTCATGTTTCCATGGTCTAATGATATCTCTGCACCAACGATTCGCTTGCTCATAAGCCAGGTGTTTTAGTAATGGCATTGCTTGTTCTGTATTCCCAAAAACTCTGGTAGCTGTTTGAATAAGCCTATCTACAAATTCAGCATAAGGTTCATTAGCTCCTTGTATTACCTTAGATAATTGACCTTGTAAACCTCCATGTCCTTGTAAAGTCTTCCATGCCTTAATTGCATCTACAGCAATTTGTGCATATACACCAGGATCATATGCAATTTGTTGCTGCTGATCCTCATAAGGTCCCTTTCCTAACAACATATCTAGATTTCTCTGAGGATAACCAGCTGCTGCATTTCGCCTAGCCGTCTCCTTGCAAAATTCCTCATTGGCAACCTTCCATAACAGGTATTGTCCTCCATTTAGCACAGCTTTACACATATTAGCCCAATCTGCTGGCGTCATGTTCAAGTTGTTAATGGATTCGACCATGCTTACAGTGAAGGGTGCTTGAGGACCATAGGTTGTTACAGCCTCTTTTAGCTGCTTCACTGTTTTGAAATTTAAAACTTGGTAAAATCGCTGCCCTCCTGCCTCAAATACAGGGCATGTTAATATTTGAGATCTTGTCTCAGGATCCCAACTATCAACTGCGGGGGTTGGGGACCTCCCAGCATATGGAGGTGGCCTTGTTAGTTGGACACTTACGTCCTCTGGTGATAGAAAGGTGTTAGTAGCAGTCTCCTGTAGAGGTGGTGCTGTTGGTTGGACACTTACACCCTCTGGTGATAGAAAGGTGTTAGTAGCAGTCTCCTGTTGTAACTTTCCCCCTGATGGCTTTTTCTGTTTTACACTTTCTTTCTCTGTCTGACTAGCTTGAGAGGCCTTCTCTTTTACTTGAATCTTTTCCTCTGTCTGACTAACTTGAGAGACCTTCTCTTTTACTTGAATCATTATGTCTTCTTCTTCCTCTACCATTGTCTGAACTGAAGGCTTTGGACTAAGCAAACAAGATATGAACGTCCACAATGGCAATGTGCCAACTGGCAGAGTCCCTGGGCTTTTCTTTTCTATTCTTTTTAAATCTTCACCATGATGGTTCCATTGTGATATATTTAACAACTCCTCCTTAAAAAGCCATGGGCTACATTTTTGTATTGTATCAACGTATGCCCTGATTGTTCTTGATTTTACTGAGATGCCTCCTTCCTCTAACAATTTACTTAACACTCTTTCAGTTTGTTTTTTACTAATTTCTGATCCCGTATTTCTACTATAATACAACCCAACAAGATAACGCCTAACAAAACTGAAACAGAGTGAAACAAAATTGGAACAACACAAAATCATTATAATAGCCTCCTGAAATGTCCATCCGTCCTTTCTCCCTATCTGTTCCTCAGATGTGAGCGGTTTTTCTTCCATCTTACACATCTCCAGGGACAGGCAACTTAAAACAAAAGTGAAACAAAATAACAAAAGAAGAATCTTAAAATGGCTACCCATCCTCTTGCCCTGCCCTCAGGGGCGAGCAGTTCACTTACCCTCAGTCGCTCCCCGTGCGAGCCACCAAATGCCGCAGTCTGGCTGGGCACAATCAGGAGCCACTTGTCAAAAGAAACTAACTTTATTTTTAGAACCACACACGCCAAACAAAACAGCCTCTCAGGAAAAACCCTCAGAGCCTCAACTGCCACCACCGGCTTTCCACAAGCCTCTCTCTCCCACACAAGCTTCTCTCCACCTCCCACAATCCTCCTGCTCTTGAGGCCCATTGGCTGGGTCACATGGGCGGAGCCAAAAAAGTCCCCCAATGAGCAGCTCCGTGGTCTGAAAGGGCAGGGAAACAGCCCAATGAGCATCACCGCAGAGGAGCCAATCAGCTAGATGTTGCTGGGGCCGCTGTGAGCCAATCATCAGCCGGCAGCTGGAAGTTTGCTGGGGCCCCTTCGGCTGTGGCTCTCAACAGTAAATATGTATTCCAGGGGAGTACAGGTCAGCAATTCAAAACTATTTTATGTATAGTAGTCTGAATTGTGTCCCTCTGAAATTATGTCCATGTCCTACCCCTCCATACAGCGAATGATGCTTTATTTGGAAATAGGGTCTTTGCAGATATGGTTAAATTAAGGGTCTTGAGATGAAGGTGGGCCCTGAAGCCAATAGTTGCTGTTTTTATAAGAGAAGAGAGAGAGGTCACACACAGGGAGAAGGCCATGTGGCGAGGGAGAGAGAGACTGGAGCCAGATGGACACCAGCCAAGAACTTAGGCTGGCTGGCAGCCACCAGGAGTTGCAAGGAACGATTCTCTCAGAGCCTGTAGAAGGAACCTATTGTGTCTTTTGGATGCCTTGATTTTGGAACCAACCTTCAGAATTATGAGAAAATAAAATATAGCCGGGCGTGGTGGCGCATGCCTGTAATCCCAGCGGCTTGGGAGGCTGAGGCAGGAGGATCATAAGTTCAAAGCCAACCTCAACAAAGGCAAAGCACTAAGCAACTCAGTGAGACCCTGTCTCTAAATAATATACAACATTGGGCTGGGGATGTGGCTCAGTGGTTGAGTGCCACTGAGTTCAATCCCCGGTACCAAGAAAAAAAAAAGAAAAAGAAAATGTTGTGTTACCCTCCTCACCCCCCTGCCAAAGGGCTTTTTGTTTTTCTTTTTTAGGGAACCCAGGGGCGCTCTACCACTGAGCTACATCCCCCATCTTTTTTACTATTATTTTTCTTTTCAGACAAAGGCTCACTAAACTGTCCAAGCTGGCCTCAAACAAAATTGCAATCCTCCTGCCTCAGCCTCCCAAGTTGCTGGGATTACAGGTGTGTGCCACTGTGCCTGGCCAAAATGTTGTCTTAAGCCACCCAGTTTGTGATGATTTGGGGGGGGCATCCCTGAGAAATTAAGATAATGTGAATTCTGGGATTGAGCAAATAAATAAGTAGACATTATGGGTAATGAAAACCAGTTTCTCACTATTGAATAAAAGGAGTTACAGATAAAAAAAGGGGGGGGGGAGGTTAAACCCTGTGGTAATGAACTGCAATCAGAGATAATAGTAAAAATTCGTGATTTTTACTGTAGATAGAGAGAGGGAGGGATGTGGAGCAATACACATAGATGTGTATGGTCGTATCTATAGGTACATGTGTTTCCAAGCTCTGCCCACTGAGAGGGCCTTGAAGCAATGTTGCTCCAATAACAATGAATATAGCCAGCACCCAGGTCTTGGTTTCTAAGTTCTGTGCTCCAATCTATCTCCAGGAACCAGAGCTCTTGGAGATATAGCTGGCCACTGGGCCGAGTCAGGGAAAACACAAAAGGAGTCTGGTACATCTTATGGTTCCAGAAACTAAGATTGTACCTGGGGGGCGGGGCGGGGATTGTTGGCCCAGTACAGTGGTGCACACCTGTAATCCCAGCAGCTCGAGAGGCTGAAGCAGGACAATCATAAGTTCAAAACCAGCCTCAGCAATTTAGTGAGACCCTGTCTCAAAATAAAACGTAAAAAGGGCTGGGGATTAGCTCAATGGTTAAGCCCCTGAGTTCAATCCCTGGTCCCCCCAAAAATAAAGGGCATATGGAAGCCCACAGGAACCTGAAGGAGCTCCCATGGTCAAACCTGGGATAATCTGAGCAACAAAATAAATAATGAGAGCAATGGATTATAACCCACAGATTAAAATAGATGTCCGTGAGTCCATACTGATGTAAATAAATAACCAACTAAATAAATAAGTGGGGAAGAAGGGACAGCTCTTCCTTACATTAGAATTCCTATCAGTTAATGTAGAAGAAGGGACGGAGATAGAAAACCATCATTATCTCAACAACAGAGTAATTGTTGCACGCAAGAACCATAAACAGATAATGAATGAGCCACAGTATGATAACAAACAGAATATTTGCATAAGTTTCAACATATTTCCTCACAATGTATTTATTAATTACAAGGAGAAAGAATAACAGCTTAAAATGGAGAGACCTGGCAGAGTCCACCGTAACCAAATAACACTGTTAAGGAGACATATAAACACTGCGTGCCTGCTAGTGCTACACTCTGAGAACACAATGTCCCTTCTGGGGTATTCCTGCCAAAATCATAATCTCAGACTAATCACACACACACACACACACACACACACACACACACACAAAAACAAATCAACNTACAATGCATGGAGTTCACAAGCAATAAAAAAAGAAATCAAACACATAAATGATGTCATTCAAATAGTGAAAAGTGCAACAGAGAATTAGGCAGGGGTCCTAATTTAATGGCCATGGTTAGGAAAGGCCTCTGACACTAACCCTGGGGCATGAAGACCTCAGAGAGAAAACCACGTGAACATCTGGGGGCAGAGGGAGGTCCAGATAGAGCAAAGAGCATCCTCAGGGGGCTTGGCATGTTTGAGAAGCAGCTAAATGCCCGGTATGGCTGGACTGGAGCCAAGAAGGGTGGAATACTAAGAGGGGAGGTTGGGAGGTAGGTGGGGCAGGAGCCCACAGGGCTTTATTTCTTTGGTTTATTTCTTCTCCAAATGCCAATAACTCCTCCATCACACCCCAAAAACTCTGACTCATGATCTATGGGCTTGCATGGGGCAGGTTCTTAGGAGTTTAAAAATAACTGCAGCATTGTTTTGCAAACCGGAAAAGACTTTTGAAAAGATGACCCCCCCAAGTCTTTTCTTGGTTCAAACTGCTATAAAACCTTTGTAGAATGTTCTGAATGTTCTGCAAGTCTTTGCCTGACTAGAACACATCCTTTACCAGTTAAGTCCTTTCGCCCTTCGATAACTGGCCCGAGACAATGAAATTAGTTCTGATAATGAAGATAAGATGATACCTGAGATGAGATCTTACCAGAAATTGTGTGGTGTTCTCAGCTCTTGTGTTCTTATGTGAGGGGATTTCAAGCAAGGCACCAGACTTAGTAAAAGTGTAACAAGGTTTATTAGAAGAGAAAGAAGAAGGGGAGAAACACCCTCAAGGGAGAGAGTGAGTCCTCTCAGAGAGGGGAGTGATGACCCTCTTCTTTGTGTCCCAGCTTTTACTGGGATAGGAGGGAGATTGTTGGATGGCCCCAGCCAAATATCATCTCTCAGCTCTATATTGACAGACTACATTAGCTGAGAAACCTAAGGGCAACTCTTGGTCATCTTGGTTTGGTTGACAGGTCCTACCTACTTGGAATGGTCAGTGGGCTCCAGTCTTAATCATGCGGCTTTCCTAGGTCTGGGTTGTTCACGTAGGGGTCTTGCCTAAAAGGTCTTAGCAATTAAGCCCTTTTGAGCAAACATATCCTTGCCCCTTGTTTCTTACTCCTCAAATTCACCTATCTTCCTCCTGTTGTGAGAGGCATAGTTTCTAGCGCTGAGATCAGGTGAGGGTATTCTGTATTCTGAAATACAGGAACTTGAAGGAGCTCCCATGGTCAAACCTGGGATAATCTGAGCAACAAAATAAATAATGAGAGCAATGGATTATAACCCCACAGGTTTTACAGGTTAGCAAAGGTCTATCTCAACAGACCTTGCAATGACACCCAGGGAGGGCTGTCCATTAGCTGATTTGTTCTGTTCTAGGTATTTTCTTAAACTCCTGCCCCACTGCTCACGTCTAACTGCTACCTAACATTTCTGTTCCACGTTAATAGGGTAGTAAATATAAATAGGTAGTTTTTTGGTGTCTGCTTACCTTGGACACCAAAACATGCATAGAGAATTGGGTTAAGAGCCCTATAGGTAAGCCAAGATGTGTTTATGTCGACTTAATATTATCATTGAAATAAAGACACAAAATGAACAAATGCCCAAGGAGGACATTTGGATCTTCAATGAAATGTCCACAAGCATAACTCCTGCATTATTAGCAAGGTTCTTCATTAGAGTGGTCAGCACTTGCTGACCTGTGTGCCTCTGGATTTCAGAGCAGTGTAAGCGTATGCACAGGGAAGTGAAGACTGCCTTCAGAAGGGCTTTGGAATGTCTCCTACCCACCCTTTTTTACAGGTTAGCAAAGGCCCAGGGAACTAACCAACCGGTGTTACGGTAATTCGCTGGTATCAACTGGAGATCGCTAATAATCACGGATGCTAAGCCTCACACCAGATGATTCTTGTCATCATAATTGGTCAAGCATGGAACCTGACCCTGGTACTTTTTAAAGCTCCCTCTGGTGATTCTGAGATACAGGTTGCCATTAGAGAAATGACCACTAGGTGGCGCTTGAAGGTGGCAAAAGAGGCGTGATGGGCTATCTCCTGGTTCCCAAAACCTAAAAAGAGATGCAAGTCGTAGCCCTTGGATTAAGGAGAAAGTACTAGTCTCTGGCTTCTTTAACACTAGGTGGGTGGAATGTAGACCTAGAATAGTTTACAAGTTTCCAGACTTCTTCTGGTTGGAGCCTTGGCAAGACTTGACAGGCTGCAGGGGTCTCCCAGAAGCAGCGCAACTACACAGGTACAGAGCACCTGCCCATGCACCTATGGGCTGGGCAGCTAAAAAAATTTTTAAAAACCCAAAAACAAAAACATACACAGTAGCCAGGTGCGGTGGCACATGCCTATAATCCCAGCGACTCAGGAGTCTGAGGCAGGAGGACCACACGTTCAGAGCCAGCCTCAGCAATTTAGCAAGACCCTGTCTCAAAATTAAAATAAAATAAAATAAGAGCTGAGGATGTGGCTCAGTGGTTAAGTGCCCAAGGGTTAAATCTCTGGTGCAAATAACTAATAATATAAATTAAAATTTTTTTTAAATAACAAGGACTGGAGATATGACTCAGTGGTAGAGCCCTTGCATGCCAGGCCCTACTTCAATTGTTAGTTGTGAAAGGAAAAAAAGTGCCACCCCTTTCATGTACAGGAGCTTCAGGAATCCCAAAATAGGGCCTTCTAAGCGTAGGGGGAGGGCTTTGTTTCCTTAAGTCTCCACAAAAATTACCTCCTGTTTTTCTTCCTTTCTTCCTTCCTTCTTTTCTTTCTTTTCTTTACCAGAGATTGAACCCGGGGCATTTAATCACTGAGCCACATCCCCAGTCCTTTTTATTTTTTATCTTGAGACAGGGTCTCACTAAGATGATTAGGGCCTCACTAAATTGCTGAGGTTGGCCTTGAACTCCAGATCCTCCTTTCTCAGTCTCCTGAGCTTTGAGTTTACAGGTGTATGCCACTGTGCCCAGTGGTTACCTCCTCTTAGAAACAGAGGGAGACCTCTGAGAGTAGCACCCCCATTCTGTGAAAAGCAACTGATTCCTTATCACTTTAAAATGTCCTTTGAAGTTTATCCAATAACATCTCCTTTCAAAATGAAAGATGGGGTCCCTCAACAAAATCATGCTCTTCAAATTTTCCCAGTTGCCCAAGAATTAAACACAGAAGACTGTGAACTCCTTTAAGTCTGGTGCAAAATTCTGAATGGCATTTTTCCTCCCGAGGAGAAGGTCTGCAGCTTTCATTCATTTGGGTTAACAATACAAAAGAGGAAGAGCTGTCAACACAGGTGAACTTTAACAAAGAAATTTAAAATATTTGGGAGCTAGTTCATTTGTTCTGAAGTAAAGGTATTCTCTTTGCTTATTCCCCTGCCTGGTTCCACTGGAGGAGAAGCACTGTCAGCCTCTTCCCTTAGTGGCTCAAGATCTTGGCTGGCCCTGACTTCCTCTGACATCTCTGGTCACCTGCAAGCTCTGGGCAGGACAGAGCTCACCTTGGTTAGAGGAGAGGTCAGGAAACAGCTTGCTGTCCAAAGTTCCTTGACCTCATCTTTATTGTCATGGGTGCCCGTGCACCCCATGGGAGGAGTTCCAGGCCCAGTGGGGGTACATCTATGGATCATGTACCCCAGGTAGTGAGGGAGCCTCTTCCTGACCAATCTGTGGCTGGGGAAGACCAGTCCCCATAGCCAAGGTCCCAGCAGGATATGAAGTACTTTTCCAGTGGGCTCAGGACCTGCTGTTCACAGTGGACCCTAAAAGTCAACACTGTGAATGGCACGGGATTCAGTAGAACCAGAAGGAAACTGAGAAATTCAGTCCTTGCCTAATGTCACACAGCAAGAGCCTCACAGGCATGACTGAGACTAGGTCTGCTGCCTTCCACAGGGGGCCTGGCCCCACAAGGAGCCCCCAGCTCCAAGCATCCTGTTGTGAATAGGGAGCAGGGCCCACCCAGGGTGGGCCGGCCAGCCAGTCCTCGAGAGTGAGGCGCCATCCTGGCCACCACCCTCCCCTCCTTAGACACCCTCCCCCTCCCTGGCTGGCCTGGCCACCCTCGAAGCTCCTGAGGTGACCCATTTCCTTCACTCTCCTCTGCAGCTTCAAAACAAACCAAAATGCAGACCAACATCCTCTGTTTGTTTTGGGGGATCGGAGAACGGGGAAAGCAGCTCTGTGGGTTTGCACTTAAAAACAAAACTGCTCTAAGCGGCCTGAGCAGAAACCAAACCAAAGGTGAAGTCAGAGGCCAGAAACCCTGGTGGCGATGCTCTCTCAGAATGAGTCAAGGGCGGGCGTGGGGGGGCTCGGAAACAAGGCCGCCCACTGACCTGGTGCTGATGGGGTGGGCTCAGAAAGCCTCCACGGGGACTCAGAGACATGGCCACCCCTCATTCACCCTGGTAATGTGGACTTGGAGGGGGACCCGGCCTGGATAGGGGCAGCTTTCCAGGTACACCAAAGGGAAACAAGATTAGCCCAACCTACCCTTAACCCCAGCCCACAGGTCCATGCTGGGTGCCCAGGACCTGGTGCCCCGCCCCACAGGAGCCCCTGGACAGCAAGTGAGACACCAAGAGCCTTTAGCACTGGGGTTGGACTTGTGTTTCCTGATGAAACTGGGGTTCCCCAGGTCCCTAGCTCCAGGAGAGAGCACTCAGGAGAGCAGAAACCCTCCAAGTATGGGGGCTCCCCATTTTCAGCACCCACAGGGTGTAGGCCTGGGCCTTTTTCTGAGTTGGGACAAGGGAGTGGGAACAGATGAAGGCAGACTCATGGAGGTCGCCTGGCTTTCTTAGAGCCCATCAATAGCCTCACAGTGAGGGAGGGAGGGGGGGTGGCAGGAAAACAGTGGTCACGGAAGTAAGTGTGAATGGCAGGTCGGCAGGCCTGGCAGAATTAGAGCTCAACGGTGACCGAGTGAGGATGGCCAGAGCTCCCACCCGATTCCTCACCTCTCGGAGCAGTTTCAGGTGTTTGAGCTTTACACAATCCAGGCTAGAGAAAATGATATTGCTGGATTCAGAGAGGTCATGCAACTTACTTAAAGGTCACACAGCAAGCCAGCACCAGAGGCCAAGCTAGGACCAGGCAGGTCAGCACTGGGCCACACACCCCCTAGGAATTAGCCCACCCAGAGCAGGATTCTGGATGTGGGACTGCCTGGTGGGAGGTGGCTGTAGAGGACTCTTGCCTGCTTCCTGGCTGTCATGGCCTAGGATGCATTGGGGAGGCTTTTATTGAATGCCACCATTTTCTTAGGCTACCACTTTTAGTTTGGCAATAAGTGGAGCACTTGAGTTCCTATTGTCTCATCTACTCTCACTCTAGTCCTGCAGGTAGGTACCTTCATGACATTAGCTTATTTCAGAGAGGATGAAGTTGAAGCACAGAGACACTTTTCAAGCAGCCCAAGGTCACACAGACCTTGGTAAGTGACAGACTGGGATTCAAACAAAAGATTTCTAACTCCAGAGTCGGGGGCTCTTTTCTGCTCGATGCCCTGCCTCCCACCCCAATCTCTTTACTAGAGAAGATTGAGTTTGTACCCCCTTGATTCTACTAGAGTTGCCCTAAAGCTGAGCTTCCTCCAGGTCCAAGGAGGATCATAATTCAGGGCCTTAAACTTTAGAGGCTCATCTCCCCTCACTTCAAGGCCCATTCAGACATCTGTACAGGGCCCCAGCCCCCTCTCACCTCAGCTCCAGCTCCCATACACACAGGTGTGTGTGCAACGGCCCCACCAACGGCAGCCGACACCTGGGTACCCACTCGCCATCCGTGAGAGATCTGCCCCATCCCTTCTGCCTGGGTCCTCTTCAGCTGCTGGGAAGCCCCAGGTGGCCATGGGTTCATAAGGACTTGGGAGGTGCTGCTAAGTCAGCTAGCACTTCAACTCCCTCGAAGGACAGGCACTTCCTCTCTGCCTTCAGAATAGAGTCCACAGCACGTGTGTGCGCATATCTGTATGTGTCTGTGTGCACATTCCTCCCTGAACGCACATAGTTATCTGTGTGTCTTATGTATACACATATGTATGTCCTTTCCCTCTCCCTCCTTCTCTCTCTCTCTCTCTCTCGGGGATCAAACCCAGGGGCATTTTACCACTGAGCCCTTTTTATTTTTTATTTTAAGACAGAATCTCACTAAATTACTGAGGCTGACTGGCCTTGAACTTGGCAATCCTCCTGCCTCAAACTGCATTTCCAGCCCTTTTTATTTTTTGAGACAAGTTCTCACTAAGTTGCTGAGGGTCTTGCTAAGTGGCTCAGGCTGGCCTCAAACTTACCTTCCCCTCCTGCCTCAGCCTCCAGAGTCACTGGGATCACAGGTGTGTGCCACCATACCCAGTGAGGTACATCTCTGTGGGTGTGTCTAGTACAGAAACAACTGTGATGTCCCAGGCTGTGTGGACATCGTTGGGTCCTCTACTCATTCCATAAACATTCCATGAGCAGCTGCTCCTGGTCCGTGCCAGAGCTGGGAGCACAGGAGAACTGGCCACAGAGAGCTCACTGCCATAGGAGGCACCCTTGTCCCCAGGCATTCTGGGAAGGGAGGCCCCTGCAGGGAGCCAGAGGGCAGTGTGGGCCTTTTGTGAGCTGTTCCTTTTAGGGAACGAAGCAAGTAGTGGGAACATGAGGTTAAGGGAATAGTTCTATATGGGCTCTGTGTGCTGACCCCCACATGCTTTCTTTTCTAAGAAGCAATTTACCTTCAACCCTGCCTGGCTTAGTGGACAGGCTGTGTCACATTCCTCAGCAAACTACCTGTTACCTACAGGAGAAATGCAGACCTGAAATAATGTTGATAAGAGGAACCCAATTTATCCTGAAGGGGGAGACTTTTTGACCCTTTTCATTGACTAGATTCCAAATGAAACTCAGAGAGATAAGGATAATTCCTCCTAACCAAAATTCATGAAGTATTCATGGTTAAGAATCCAATTAGGATAGTCAGCATAGGCCAAGGTGACCTAGAGTTGTCATGGCAGTGGGGACTTGAAAGCCTAAGGTCATCCTATTGTCAGTCAAAAGTCAAGAGGTGTTGGGCTGGACTTGTGGCTCAGTGGTAGAGCACTTGCCTGTCATGTGCAAGGCACTGGGTTCGATTCTCAGCACTGCATATAAATAAATGAATAAAATGAAGGTCCATCAACATCTAAAAAAAATAAAAAAAAAAAAAGTCAAGAGGTTGACCTGGGTGGGACTCTCTGGAAACTTCTCTGGAATCCCCAAAGAACTGGAGTGCAGGAAAGGCACACTGTCCCTCTCTTCTCTGAGAGGACCCACTCTCTCCTTTGAGTTGTCCCCTTTCCCTTTCTCTATTCCTTCAATAAACTCATTCCTGTTACTCTAAGCCACAGGTCTGAAATCTTTCTGACTTGATCACAAGAATCAGGTTTTGGGGCTTGGGATGGTGGCTCAGTGATAAAGCGCTCACTAGCATGTGTGAGGCACTGGATTCGATTCTCAGCGCCACATATAAATAAATAAAATAAAGGTCCATTGACAACCAAATACACGCTTGAATACACACACACACATTTTAATTTAAAAAAAAGAATCAGGTTTCAGGGATGGGGGTGTCTTCGTACTGCCTCAGTTTCCTGGAAGGCCCCAGGCCTGTAACAGCCCTAAGATAAAGCCAGGACAGGATCCCAACAATTTCCAACAAATTGACCCTACAAAATCCTGTGCCTTGTTCTCCCCAACCATACAGGTCAAACTCCCCATGAAGGCCAAGGTGGACAAGGCTATCACTCCTCCATGGAAGAGAAAGAAGTGCCAGAGACAGAGATTCACAAAGAAAGTTCACTAAACCAGTCAATAGAAGCAGCGTACGGCAAGACATGATTGTAATCCCAGATGCTCAGGGGACTGAGGTAGGAGGATTGCAAGTCTGAGGCCAATCTGGGCAATTAAGTGAGACCCTGTCTCAAAATACAATGTGCTGGGGAGATAGTTCAGTGGTAGAGAGCTGGCTTGGCATGCATGAGCCCCTGGGTTCGATCCCCAGTACTGCAAAAATAAAATAAAAACTCAGAGCCTGCTGGGATTGCAGGCTTTGTGTGACTATGCCAGGGAATCCACTCTTCACAGCAAGGACTACTGAAGCCCAGGGTATTGACTTCCTGTTGCTGCCCTAACAAATCAGCACTCAGTGACTGACAGCATGAGTTATTATATCACCACCCTGGAGGACAGAAGTCTTAAAAGCACAGTGCCCGCAGGGCTGCCCTCCTGGTGACTTCAGGAGGGAATTCTTTCCTTGCCTTTTCCTGCTTCTGGAAGTTGCCTGAATTCCTTTCTGTGACAACCTCATCTGCAAAGCCAGCGGAAACTGGCCTCTGTTTCTGTTGTCACCTCTCTTTTGCCTCCACTCTCCTGCCTCCTTCCTTGAAGGACCCTAGCGATGACATCAGTCAGTCCCACCTGGAGAAACTCTGCCTCTCAGTTCCTTAACTTATATCTGCAGACTTGTTGGCTGTGTGAGGTAATATAGTCATAGATTCTGGGAGGTGGGAGGTGGACATCTTGGGGCTGGGGTGTTCTCTGTCTACCATGCCCAGAAATGGAGGGAAATGCCCAAGATTTGAAGATCTCAGGCAAAAGTCCCCCTAGTTCTAGGTCCTAGAGGCCAGCACCTCATTAGGAGGGCCAGGAGGGCTCCCCCCAAATCTCAGCTGCTTTCTAAACAGTGCTATACACATACTGGTGGTAAGATCTGGTTTGCTTTTTACCTCAGTTCTACCACCTACCAGTGGGGTGACCTTGGGCAGGTGGCTTCGTGTCTCCAGGCCTCAGTGTTCTCACCAATGAAGCAGGGATAAGGAGTCACCACATACCCAGTTTCAAAGGCACCGTGAGTGTATGTGGTGATGACACTCCTGTGTGTGGGAAGCTTGGCCACAGCTTAGCTGCCCCCACACCTATGCACCTCAATTTGTATAGAAATTGGTGAGGGCCAGGAGAGGGAAGGGACACCCGTGAACCTAGCAGGTTTGTAACTGAGAAAGTGTCCTTGACCTTTGGGGGCCCTTCTCCTGCTCCTCCCTAGAGCAGTGGCCCAAGCTGGGGGAGCCCCGGCTTTCCTGGGAACTCACCAGTGAATGAAGTCTTTGATACCTAAGTGGGTCATAGAAAGGGAACAAAGGGATGAAAAGCCACCTGCTGGTGGAGGTTAGAAACTCAGGATAATAAAGGATTTGGTGTCACTTGACTGTAGAAACACAGGCAGGTGGTACCTGGGGTGGATGGGGGGAGAGGCCACAGAGAGGGACCAACATCAGTGGTGGAGATGAGGTGAGAGGAGGGTCCCAAAGGACTGGGCATTTTCTATGTTATTCCTGTAGGAGACAGAGGATATTCAGTGTCCATCTCCAGGCCACAGAGTCTCCACACAGCTTCCCCAGGAGGAAACTCGGGGCCTCCTGGGCCCCTCTCCTGATGCTGCCTCTTTTTTTTTTTTTGTACTGGAAATTGAACTCAGGGACACCTAACCACTGAGCCTCATCCCCAGCCCTTTCTATTTTTTTTACTTAGAGACAGGTTTTCCCTGAATTACTTAGGGCCTTGCTAAGTTGAGGAGCCTGGCCTCAAACTCACACTCATCCTGCCTCAGCCTCCAGAGTCATTGATATTATAGGCATGTGCCACCACATCCAGTAAATCTCTTTGTCACATATCGGTGTTTGTGCTCCATGCATACCTTTTGTGTTCTCACTGAGAATTTACTTACTGCTGTAGCTAGCTCTAGTAGTGAGTGCAGTACTTGGTACAAGTAGGACCTCATTAAATAATTGCTGAATGAATGAAAGAATGAGCACAGATCATTTTCTATGTTATGCAAAAGTAACAATAGTCATGACATGTGGCAGTTGAGGGGATTATTCTGTGTTAGGACCTTTATGTACTTTATCTCATGAAATCCTACCCCATGATACAACTCTATCATTATCCCCATTTTACAGATGTGAAAACTAAGGCTTAGAGAAAGAAAATTCCAAAGTCACACAGATAGCACTGGGTTTCTAACCAAACCAGACTGATGTCAAACCAGTATTCCTATCTGTTTCTCAGTGAGTATTTTTAGGAACAGCATTTAAAATGATTTCATACTACTCTTTTTTTTTTTTTTTTTTTTCATACTACTCTTTTATGTGGATTTTGCCATTCCTCAATCACAGCAATTTTAGATTATTTTCTGGTAATATTTTTCACTGTCAAAAAATAAAATTCTGTTGTTTGTTTGTTGTTTTATTTGCAATGCTGGGGATCCAACCCAAGGCCTTGTGCATGCCGGGCCAGCCATATCCCCAGCCCTATCAGAAATATTTCTGCAATAAACAACTTTATGCATAACCTAACTCCATAATTAAGGGTAATTTATTAGCAAAGTCTCCCCAAACACTGAATCACCAATTCAAATGATACAAACATTTTTTGAAGCTTCTCAGGGGTGCCTTTTCTATTCTGTTTCGTTTAGTTTCATTTTTATTTACATATGGAGATTCAGATGTACTAAATCTGCCACCTTCTCTCCTATAATGCCCTCCACAGTTCCCGGATTTGAAACAGTTTCCCTTTCCAGAGAAGTTAATCATTCTATTTTCCAGCGGTTGTACAGGTTGCTTTTAAATTATTCAACTCTAGGTCTTCCGTGCATCCTTCAGGGGATGCATGGAAGAGAGACCCCGTTTACACTTCCAGTCCCCCCAGGAGCTCCCCTCCTCTCTCCTCCGGGCAGGGGGAGAGATGAAAGAGAATGTGGAATAGGGAGAGAATGAAATTGGGAGGTGGGTGTCCTCCCAATTACAGGAGAAAGATTGCTCCATCTTCTCTGCAGGAATAATTTTCTCCTAAGCTCCTCCATGTTTTTCTTGGAAGCTTCTAAAGTGTGCTTGTTGGCTCAGAGTTAAGGCAGAACTGGCTTAATGAGAATCAGCTTAAAGAACTCCTTGAAAACCTCCAAGCACGTAAAATTCTTGAAATGAAATACTAAAAATATTTCAAGATCATGTGCTCCTTTTCCTAGACCAGGTATACACCTTGGCCTGGTAGGGAAGCTGAAGCTATGGCAGTCTCTCTCTGTCAACCTCAGGATCCCTGACTCCCAGGAGGGCATGTCCAGAGACCAACATGCCACCAGTCCTGAACCCAGAACAGGCGTGGGCCTGGGCACTGGATAATTTTCCTGCTCTGAGCCGCCACTCCTGTCAGTGCCTCCAGAGCTATGGAGATGTGAATTTTCTGGAGCAGAGAGTTGAGAGGGGCCAAAAATAAGGTCTAGACCTGAGCATCCAGGAGCCAATGGATGAATCCACTCAGGAGCTCCAATCACCTCAAGAAGAAGCAAGCACTACCATCAGTGCAGCCCAATGGGCCCTGAACCTCCCAGGTGGTGATAGTGCTTGGGCTATTGGACAGACACACACTCAGTCTGTCTCTTGGAGCCCAGGTCATCCCTGGAAGCTGCTGAAAACTGAGGCTTACATCCAGAGGAACCCAGAATGGAAAGGAACCCCAGTCTGGAGGATGCCTTGCAGTACAATGCCCAACAGCCAATGCCCTGGAAGGAGCCTGAAGGACTCCAGTGGGGACCCTTATACTGTCCCTGTGGACTCATGCACTGGGACTGTGCCCTGCATGCCTAGGAGCCTTGAAATTTTGCCTGTGTTGATCATTCTTATTGTTCTTTTACTCCTGAGTGAATTAAAGGTTCTTCAATAAGAAAAAAAAAATTCAAATTGGGGATATGGGTGTCACTAAACATATCCAGGTTTTCTTGTTTTGTTTTTGGATTTGGGTATGTTCTGTAGGGGATTAGATTGGAGACGGGATGTGACCCAGGTGTATAAAAAAAGACACCCTACTCTCTCCAGCAAAAAAGCCACCAGCAGCAGGGTAAGATGGCACAAGCCTATAAACACACTCAGTGACTTGAGAAGCTGAGGCAGGAGGATCTCAAGTTCAAAACCAGCCTCAGCAACTTAGCCAGGCCCTAAGCAATTAAGCGAGATCCTGTGTCAAAATAAAAAATGAAAAGGGCTGGGGATGCGGCTCAGTGGTTAAGCACTCCTGGGTTCAATCCCCAGTACCAAAAAAATTTAAAAAGAGCCACCAGGAGCTTCTGGCAGAAAGGGAAGCCTATGGTAGAAGAGGTCTCTGCTTCTTGAGGACAGTTGTAATCCTGGTTGCTCAGGACATTGCACGGCACACCATGGTGTAGGTTTTGCCTGAAAGGGGTGGCAGAACCAGGACACCAGAGCAGCTGAAATCAGCTTATGCCCACTAGTGAGGAGGGGTTCTGGATTGTATTAGTGGGATGTACAAGGAGCACAGGATCAGGAGCTGGGAAGTGTGGCCAGGGGTGGGGGAGACATGTGCTCTGCAGGAGGGACCTGAATTAAGCACCCATCTGCGTGGTAAGCTACTCCCTTTTTTTTTTTTGGTACTGGAGATTGAACCTAGGGCCACTTTACCACTGAGTCACCAGTGGTATTATTTTTTATTTTGAGACAGGGTCTTGCTAAGTTGCTAAGGCTGGTTTCAAACTTGCAATCCTCCTGCTTCAGCCTCCCAAGTTGCTGGGATTACTCTGCAACTCAGCTAGACCCTGCCTCAAAATAAAATATCAAAAGGACTGGGGAAGTAGCTTAGCAGTAGAACACTCCTTGGGATATTGATCCAAGTACCAAAAACAAAATGAACAAACAGACAAAAAACAAACTTCTATTTAATAAACTAGTGCGTTTTCCTCTTGTTAATCTGCCTTTGTTACAGGGGACTCAAACACCTACCAGGACAGAAGAAAAATGTATTTTTCTCGTCCCCTACAGAATCCATTTCGTGAGTGCAGGCCACGTGTCAGGCATGATCCTTTCAGCCCTGCGGCCACACTCTGCAAAGCGGGGCAGGTACTGCTGTTCTTCCCACCTGCCAGAGGCTCCCCTCTCCCACAATACAGAGCAAGCAGGATTCAAACTGATGTCACCAGCCTCCAAACCCAGGCTCTGAAACACATTTGCCCCTTTTGTAAAGGAGGAAACTGGAGCAGGGAGCCTTCACACCATTTGTTCCTGCCATTTGTTCTTGAAAGGAGCTCTCTTGGCTCCTTTCAAGAAGGCCCCTCCACTTCTAAGCCCCACAAGCCTCATCCAGGGCGGGGGTGAGTCTGCATTTTGCCAATTAGCTGTGGATCTGTGGACCCACTGCCCGACCCTCCCCCATTCTGTAGGCAACTCCATCCCAAAATCAGTGCAGGGGCAGGTGCTTCAGGGAAGAGGCGAGTCCTGAGGCAGGAAGCACTCAGGATAGCCCACAGGGAGCCAGGCCTGGAGAAGCTGGCCCTCCCAGAGGGCTGGGCTGGGAGGAAGCCAGGGGAATAGCAGGTGTGCACACCCACCCTGCCTGCCTTGGGCCTTCCCAGGTTATCCCTCATGGAGGGGCAGGACTTTCTCCCCAGCCTCCACTGTGCTGGGCGACTCCCTCAGCATCTGTCCCTGGGCTGCCCCCATGCCACAGCCCATACAACATGGCCTGTGGCCAGCCGGGACCTGTGCCTCACCTAGAAAGGGTGCATTTTTTCTAAACCACAAGTCAACTCGGCAGAAACAGGGCTTCTTTTCAGTCTCTGTCTTTATGGTGGATTCCTCCCCGAGCTGGCATTTACTCACACTCATTAAAAATGTGAGGAACGAAGTACATCAACAGAGGAGTCTTACGTTATAACTTCCTGTGGGTTATGGAGCCAAGAGGAGGGAACAATTAGCTCCTTTGTTGGGTGGCTTGCTGTTTGTCACTGACAATGGCATTCTTAAGGAATTATGATATTAAGGATTTAATAACCATTTGATATATGCCGTAAAACATTTCAATTACGGCGCTTCTGGAAAGTGCTGTCCTCATCTGTTACAGGAATTTACCAAGTGTCTTTTAATTAAGTCGGTTCTAAATGAGACACCTCCTCAGTGCGGTAATTTTCTGAATGAAGCTACCCTGAAGTACTAATTAGTTTGTTTTTAATGCTTAATTTACCCTGCCAACGTGGTGGTTAGGGTGGAGCTGACCTGCAGGAACTGGACCAGACCTCAGGAGACAGGTACAATATGTGGCAGGTTGGGTCCCTCCTGGCTGCAGGAAATGGGGGCATTTCACTTCACCCTGAGAAGCTTCTAGACTCGACCGACTGGCAACTGACCACAAACTTCAAATTCAACTGGGAAATACCTCAACTGCCGCTCTCCGTCCTGATTAGCCCAAGAAGCCATTTCTCACAGGAAGGAGGGAATGAGCTGCCTTGTGAGGTAGTAGCTGCCCCATGACTCATGGTATCTTCTGCAAAGGACCTCTGGGCATTAGGTAGAAGAGTAGGCTGAGCATCTCAGAGGTCCTTCCATCCAGTGTCCCTCTGATGGCTCCTTTATTATTCTTCCTGCTACTTACCCTGAGGTACTCCCAGTGCAGCTGTGCAGGAAGGTGGGAGGTGGGTACCAGTGAGAAATGGCCATAAGGGAGACAGGCAGACGGCTCCGGGAGAAAAGGGGCAGGGGACAGGGAGGTCCCAAGGAAACCACAGGGAGGACTGGAGGGTGGACAGGGGAAGTCTCTTAGGAATGGGAGTCAGACCCCATTGTGGTGCCCACCCGGTGACTCTCAATCTTAGTGGGGACAGGCCACAGGAGGAGTTTCCAGCCCTGGGAGAGGCAGGAGAATATGGAACATGTCCCTGATCTCTCAGGCTTGCTCATATGTACTCCATATACACCGGATTCTCATGATGCATAAGAATAATTTCTTGTTTTTTTTTTTTAACTTTGTTTGTTTGTTTGTTTGTTTCTATGTGGTGCTGAGGATCGAACCCAGTGCCTCATACACGCTAGGCAAGCGCTCTGCCACTGAGCCACAACCCCAGCGTGCTTGTTTTCCTTTTAATTGCATTTTTCTTTGTCTTCCAAAGTAAATAGAGGGCTGGGGATGTGGCTCAGAGGTAGAGTGCTTGCCTAGTGTGTATGAGGCACTGGGTTTGATCCTCAGCACCGCATAAAAATAAAATAAAGGTATTGCATTCACGTACAACTAAAATATATATGTTTAAAAATGGGGCTGGGGCTGGGGCTCAGTGGTAGAATGCTCATCTTGCATGTGTGAGTGAGGCCCTGGGTTCGATCCTCAGCACCATATAAATAAAAAAAAAAGGTATTGTGTCTACCTACAACTTAAAAAATATTTTTAAATAAAGTAAATATATACCTGTAAAAAGGTAGAATATAGGAATTAGAAAGTGAAAGTGAAAGTCACCAGGTATGGTGGCACACACCTATAGGAGGCTGAGGCAGGAGGATGGCAAGTTTGAGGCTAGCGTCAACAACTTAGTGAGGCCCTAAGCAACTTAGTGAGCCCTGTCTCAAAATAAAATTAAAAGGGTTGGGGATGTAGCTCAATGGTGAAGCAACCCTGGGTTCAATCCCCAAGACCACAGAAAAATTAATTTTAAAAAAATTAAATTAAAATTATAAAATAATAGCAGATACTGCCAAATGGCACTTCAGAAAGAGGCTGGCCCTGTGCCCCATGGATGTGATTGTGTTCCCTACATTCTAGTCAACACTGGATATTATGAGTTATTTACATTTGTTGCCAGCCCAACGGACAGAAAAAAAGAAAAGGAAAAAGGTGCTCCTCTCTGCTTTGATTTCTGTCCTTGTTTTTTTTTTTTTTTTTTTTTTTTTTTTTTT
>NW_025999869.1:24995739-25037220 GCF_001458135.2 Marmota marmota marmota
TTTTTTTTTTTTTTTTTTTTGTTTGTTTGTTTGTTTGTATTGGATTTTTTTTTTCTTTTCCTTTTGATATTGAAGATTGGACCCAGGGGCATTTTGTCACTAAGCTACATCTCCAGCCTTTTAAAATTTTTTTATTTTTATTTTGAGACAGGATTTCTCTAAGTGGTTAAAGGTCTTCCTAATTTTCACGGGCTGGCCTCAAACTTGCAATCCTCCTGCCTCAGCTTCCTGGGTCACTGGGATTATAGGTGTGTGCCACCTCACCCAGCAACTTCTGTCCTTGCTTATGCTCCAACAATGGGAAAAGGCTGAGTGAGCAGCCACCAGGCCACATATGCAGCCTGGCTGTTCCCCAGCTGCTGGCTTTTTATTTTTTCCCAGTGCCTGACTGGCACATGCTTGGCCAGCACTCTACCAGCTGGCTACACTGGCACTGACTCTGAGGGCCTCTAGAGAGGCCTTGGGCAGACCACCCACTGCACCAGTCTTGATTATTATGCAAAGTATTTTCCAACCAGGGTGGGGTGGAAAACAAGGGGAAAAAAGAGGCAGTAATTCCCAGGGACTGAGGGGATCTGAGGACCTTCCTGAGGCAGAAGTTAGTGGCACCTGACACACTACAGTTGGCTGAGCCTTTAAAATCTCTCAACCCGCTTCCCTCCAGGGACCTGAACCCAGCAGACAGGCCCTGGCCCCACCTCGCCCTCTCCCCAGGAGCTGCCCCAGATCCACACGGCAGTCCAGGGTGGGCTTTTCTACGCCCCCCACTCCCCAAGCCCACAAGGAGGCCGCACAGAACAGGCAAGCCCTGTGACTCAGCACTGCCTGGTGCGTGGCTTGCCAACCCATGGTCGGCGACAGGCCATGAGTCACAAATTATAGGCCTTCCATCCAAGCAGGCTTTGCCAGCCTGTGAGGCGGCCGCACTGGCAGAGGGCTATGGAGTGCTGGGCTTGGGGCCGCAGGCAAAGCAGGGCTGAGACAGGAGCTGCACACTGGGCACTCTTTCAGCTTCCTTCCCCACCAGCCAGTGTGAGCTCTCAGACTGCAGAGCCAAGGCCCAGGGTCGATGGTGTGGTCTCAAGGGAAAGGCACTGACATGCTCTGACCCAGCTCATCCTTGGCTTCAGACCAGGAGGAAACTGGCTGTGGCAGAGCCTAGCGGAATTTCACAGCCTGCATCTTCCAACTGAAACTAAAGAGAGTCTAATGCCAGGGCGTGTGCCTTGTTCTGTAGCTGATGGGTCCTGGGAGGCGCTCCTCTATCCTCCAAGCCATCCCCACGCCCCAGACCTACAACAGCTTTGCCCCAGGAGTGCCAGGAGGCTCGAAGGCCAATACCCCATTTCATAGGCTTCCCACAGAACGGGAGCTGAACCAGATGCCTTAGGAGTATCCACACATCCCCAAGCCATCTTTGCATGCTTGGCTAAAGCAGCAAGGGCTTTAAGAGTTTTCAGAGAACTGGGATGTTCTTTTGTGCTAAAATAACAAGGCCAAGCCATACCCTGCTCTCACCCAACCCAACAAAATTCCTTTAAGTTCAAGAACAGATTCTCAGCAACTGCAAACTTAAATACTACCCAAGTTTGATGTCTTGTTTTTGTTGTTGTTGTTTATTTGTTTATTTGTTTATTATAAATGTTTGATTGGGTAGTGGAAGTTGATGAAGCAGCAAAGAATGAGGGCTAGAGCCAGGCTGGGGCAAGGGCCCAGGGAGACTTTGCATCTTCTTCAGGAGTGACCATACTCACCTCCAGAACTCTAGGGATCCCTGAAAACAACCAGCCCTGCACGCTCCAATCCTCCAAAACCTGCTCTGCTCCACAAAGGCTCTTTCTCACCCTCCAGGACTGGGCTGCTGGCCTCAGCAACTGCAGGGAACAGGCCAAAGTCAGACTCCAATGAGCAGGCATTAGGCACAGTGAACACAACTAATGGGAGGCTGGCCCTTTCCAACCGCAGCTCACAACTTGGTGCCATTTCTTAGAAACCAATAATAATAATGGACATGGTAATAATGATGGTCACCTTTGAGTGGCAACTGGGTGCTAGCTTCCATGCTGATACACCTCACACACCTGGTCCCAGGCAGTGCTCAACTGTCCACTCAGGGCTACGTACCTGCCTCCCCAGTGTCTAGCAGAGTGCCTGGCACCAGGAAGTGCTCAAGAAATATGGACAAATGAATAGCAAGGTCAGCACACGTAAGGAAACCAAAATGCTTCCCAAAGTACCCTTTCCAACCCCTTCTTTTTTTTCTTTTCTTCTCTTTTCTCTCCCTCTCTTCCTTCTTTCCTTCCTTTTTCTGCAATACTGGGGATTGAACCCAGGGGAGCTGCAGCACTGAGCTGTGTCCCTAGGCCCTTTTATTTTTTATTTTGGGACAGGATTTTGCTAAATTGCCCAGGCAGTCCTCAAATTTATAATCTTCCTGCCTCAATCTCCCAAGTAGCTGGGATTACAGGTGTGCACCATCCCATCTGGCTGAAATTCAATTTTTTAGGTTAGTTGAAGGGATCACAAAGCTATTTTGAAATCACACTTCACAAATTACATATATCTTACAAATGTATATCATTCTGAATGTAGTATGTATATTACATAGATTTTTTTTTTTTTTTTTTTTTTTTTTAATTAAGAAGAGGCTGGATATAGCCCAGTGGTAGAAAGCATGAGGTAGCACATATGAGGCCCTGGGGTCCATTCCTAGCACTGAAAAAAAAAAAAAAAAAACTTTTTTTAAAAAGAAAATGATATAGCAGATATACTTCCATTTATCATTCAGAATTAGCAAATAAGATTTTATCTTATTTGTTTCAGATAGCCACTTTCTTCACTTCCTCCAGAAATGAATTGTACATCTGGTGAAAGCTCTGTCCCCCATCTTTCTTTGCTCTCTCTCTCTCTCTCTCTCTCTCTCTCTCTCTCTCTCTCTTTTTAAGGTGCTAGGGAGGGAACTCAGGGCCTCATGCATGCTAGGCAAGTGTTCTACCTTGGAGCTACATCTCCAGGCTGTGGATATAATCTTCGGTTTCCCTGTAGATGTTCTTGAATTTTTTAGACACTCAGGTCATCTTGCACATAAAATTATAATTTTTCTTTATTGTAGTTTTTAAAATATTTTTTAGTTATACATGGACACAATATCTTTATCTTTTTTAAATATTTTGTTTTAGTTGTAGTTGGACACAATACCTTTATTTTATTTTTATGTGGTGCTGAGGATCGAACCCAGTGCCTCATGTGCGAGGCAAGCGTTCTGCCACTGAGCCACAACCTCAGCCCTCTATTATAGTTTTTATTTTTTTTAATTTTTCCTGTCTAATTGTGCTAGTTAAACCATCTAGTACAATGTCAAGTGATATCACCAACAGCAGATAAACTTCTCTCATATCTGATTTCAAAAGAAATGCCTCAAATATTTCACCATTAAGGATATTGTTTGCTATAGGTGTTTGATAGATGCTCTTTAGCAGGTGTAGGAACTTTTCTCCAATTATGATTTGGTGAAGAGTTTTTGTGAGTGATATTGAAATTTCAACAAATGTATTTTCTATTTTCATCTATTGAGATGACTATATGATTTCCTTCTTAACTTTTTAGTTTGGCAAATTACATTAGGTTTTCTAAATTTAAATTGTCCAGGCTGTGTTGTAGCTCAGTGATACAGTGGCATGTGAGGTAAGTACTCTACAACTGAGCGGTACCCTATCCCCTCTAGTCTTTATTAGTATTTCATCAGTTTTTCCACTAACGTTCTTTTTCTGTTCAGCATCCAATGTGGAATACCACATTTTACTCAGGGAGTGTTGATTTTTCCCCTTAACAATTTGAATTGGTTGGTCTAGTAACAGCCCCTCCCCCACCTCCATGAATCCCTATCCCTGTGTCCTCACCTGCGCATAATCCTTCCCACACGGATTCAATGGCTTGCTTTGACCAAGACGAGTTATGATTTGGTCAATGAAGCATAAGCAAATATGACACAAGCAGAGGCTTGAAAAGCACTGTGTACCAGGGCTTGCCCAGTTTTGCTATTCAGTGGGAATTCTGTCTGGAACAACCTGAGGGAAACATGACTCAGCTGACAGCCAGGTCAATTGCCAGACACAGACAATGTTAGGGAGGCCGTGCCACCAGAGGCCATGCCATCAGATTGGGGCAAGTGTATGAGCGTCCCCAGGTGAGACCAGCAGAAGTGTTCAGATGCACCAAGCCTGACTCACTAGCCACAGAAATATAAGCACAGAGAATGGTTGTCCCTTCCAACACTTGTATGTTGAGGTGATGTGTTACTCAGTAGTAGATAACTAATACAAGAGATACAGAATCAAGAGGTACCAGCCAAAATCTTTGCCAGAGATTTGTCTTGGTCTCCTCCCGCCCCCAGTATTGGGAATTGAACCCAGTAGTGGGGCTCTACCCCTGAGCTACTTCCCCAGCCCTTTTTATTTATGCTTTAAATTTCCAGGCTGGCCTTGAACTTGCAATCTTTCTGCCTCAGCCTCCCAGGTATCTGGGATCACCGGCATTAACACCATGCTTGGCTTGTCTTTTCAAAGAACAGACTCCTGCTCATTTCTCTCTCCATTGCTTCTTTTTTATTTTATTACTTTCCATTCTTTTTTCTTTCTTTTGTCCATTTTTATTTCTTCTTTGCTACTTTCTTCATGTTATTCTTTTTTCAAATTCTAATAAACTGAACAAATTTTCTAATAAACACAATTTATTAATTTTTAGTTTTTTAAATATAATATTAATATTTTAACATTAATAAATCTTTTTAAATATTTATTTTTAAGTTTTTAGGTGGATACAATATCTTTATTTTATTTTTATGTGGTGCTGAGGATGGAACCCAGTGCTTCACACATGCTAGGAGAGCACTCTACCACTTGAGCCACAACCCCAGGCCCCTAATAAAATCTTTTAATAGTTTTGTTTCAAAGATAAAATTTCTCTCTGTTCGCTACTCTAGTTGATTTCCACAACTCTTTTTTATATGACATTTTAATTTCCTTCATCTTAATTTTTTGGTTTTTGTGATGTTCCTCACACATGCTAGGCAAGCACTCTACTACTAAGCTACACCTGTGGCCCTAATTTCCAAACTGTCTTGTAATTTTATTTATGGTTTCTTCTTTTCCCTATAAAGTCTTCAAAATACTTCCAAATGTAAGATTGGCTATCTCTTTGTTTGATTTCTAATTTTGTTGCATTAAAATAAGAGAATATGCTCCATATGATAGCTGTTCTTTGATATTTGTTAAAATTTGCTTATAAATTAATTCAAAGATCATCAAATTTTTTTTTTCTATAAAAGGCCAGAGAGTGACTATGTTTGACTTCGTGCAGTCTCTGTTGCAACTGTTCAACTCTGGACATGACAAATAGGTGTGGCCATGTTTATTTTGCTTTGTTTTTGTTTTATGTAATCTGAAAACTACTGTTTTTATAAGTGGTGAATCTACTCCATTTACTTTTACTGTGATTTCTAACATATTCATATTTGTACTTACTAAGTTAGTTTGCACACTGGTTCAGCTGCTTTTGCAAAGATACTAAATTTATAATTATTTAAACAGAGCTTGGTGTGGTAGTTCATACCTGTAATTCTAATGATTTGGGAGGATGAGGAGTTGGGTATTTAGCAAGGCTCTTAAACAACTATTGAGACCCTGTGTCAAAAAAAAAAAAAAAAGGCTGAGGATGTAGCTCAGGGGGAAAGTGCCCCTGGGTTCAATCCCCAATATCAATAAAATAAAAACAAAATGAAAGTGCTTAAACAAGATAAGAGATTTTTATCCCTCTCTTCAAAGTCCTGGCTGGTATGAGGGCTCTTATCCACCTGATTATCCAGGACCAATTCTCTTTCTCTCTTATTGCTTTGTCATCCTCAATACTCAGCTTCTATCTTCTGGTACAAGAGAGATGAGCCATCTCCTGCCATCACATCTGAATTCCAGCCAACCAAAAGAGGAAAAGAATCAAAAGAAGGGAATTTCCTTTCCCATTAGTGGCAACCCAGAAATGTCAACACCACTTCTGGCCACACACTGTTTGCCACATCTACTTAGCAAAAAATTCTATTACCTTGTGAGAAAGAAGAACAGATATCAAAGGTTAAGTAATAATTTTGGCCACATCTGCCACTGTTGTTTGGGTTCCCTATTTATACTGTGTTTTCTTTGCTTCTCCTCCACCCACATTTTCCTGCTTTTGATTGATTTGGTCAAATTTTCTTATCTTTATTTTCCCTACCAGATTAGAAGTTATCTCTTGTTTCTTGTGCCTTTAGTAATTGTCTTTTCATTTTTAACATATATAACTGTTCTAATAAATCCAAAGATAAAATATTAATTCTATCACAATTGATGGAATCTAAAGCTTTTCCAATTTGAGAGCTCTCTTTAAGAAAAGCTAAGAAGGGGCTGGAGTTGCAGCTCAGTGGTAGAGTGCTTGCTTAGCATATGCGAGGCACTGGGTTCAATTCTCAGCACCACATTAAAAAAATAAATAAAGATATTGTGTCCAACTACAACTAAAAGTATTTTTTTCAAAAAAATGAAAAGTTACAAGCCAGGAATGGTGCGATTACACCAGTAATCCCAGCAATTTGGAGGTTGAGGCAGGAGGATTGCAAGTCCAAGGCCAGCCTCAACAAATTGGCAATCACTCTGTCTTAGCAAGCCCTAAAAAAATAAAAGGAATAGAGATGTGGTTCAAGGGTTAGGTACCCCTGAGTTCAATCCCCAGTACAAAAGAAAGAAAGAAAGAGAGGAAGGGAAGGGAAGAAAAGAAGGAAGGAAGGAAGGAAGGAAGGAAGGAAGGAAGGAAGGAAGGAAGGAAAAGTACAAGATTTCTCTTGAAACTCATGCTTCTGTAACTTATAACAGGTTCACTTTCTTTCTAAAACAATGAATGAAGCATAGAAGGCTTTCCTCTTGCAACCCTACTTCATCTTCTCAATTATTGTTAACTAGTACTTTATTCTTTCTCTTTTCTCCACGATTAGTTGCTATTATTATTGTTCTGTACGCAAAGCTTATTTAGATTTACCCAACATATGCTTCTTCCACCTCATCGTTGCTTCTTCCATTCTATTTCTTCTTTCAGAGTTTAATTTCCTTCTTACTGAGGAAAACACTAGCAGTTTTGATGCAATGAGGACATATGTATGTGAAAATTTTTTCAGTCCTTTTTTCTCTTTTGTCTGAACTGTCTCCCTGTGCCCTCATGTTGGAACAGCATGTAGTTTACTATAGAATTTTAGGATGACAATTATTTTCCTTCAGCACGGTGAAGAGATTATTCTGGCCTTTTGTTGTTGAAGAGATGGCTGTTATGATATCTTTGTAGGTGATTCTTCCTTGTTCTGTGGTTTCTTTTAGGATTTTCTCATTGTCTTTGGTGTCACAAAGTTTCACTACAACGTGGCTAGGTATAAAGTGATTTCTGCTTTCTCTGCTCAGAAATCACTGTGACTTCTCCATCAGTGGATCCACATTCCACCAGTTCTGGAAGATGAGCTGCTGGCTCTTGGCATATTGCTTCTCCAGTCTCCCCATTATCTTCTGCTGGAACAAATATTAGACATATTTGACTGTCCTATCCTCTTTCTTGATCTCAATTTTTTTCTTTTCCTCCTCCTCCTTCTCTTTCTTTGTTTTTGTGTTTGTTGGTTGGTTTAGAGAGGGACTCTCACTGTGTTGCCCAGAATGGCCTCCAACTTCTGGGTTCAAGCAATCCTCCTGCCTCAGTCCCCTGAATAGCTGGGCCTACAGGTATGCACTACCAAGCCTGGCTTTTTTTTTTTTTTTTTAAACCTAGGCACTTAACTGCTGAGCCACATTTCTAGCCATTTATTTATTTATTGTGTACTTATTTATTTATTTATTGAGGCAGGGTCTTGCTAAGTTGCTTAGGGCCTCTCTAAATTGCTGAAGTTAACTTTGAACTTGTGATCCTCCTGCCTTAGCCTCCTGAGCCACTGGGATTGCAGGTGTGTGCCACCACACCCCGCTCATCTATTTTCTTTTCTTTTTTTCAAGATATGGTATATTTATTTTATTTTATTTTTTTTTTGTACTGGAGATTGAACTCAGGGGCACTCGATCACTGAGCCACATCCCCAGCCCCTCACCAGTCCTCCCCTAGGAGTATTTTATTTAGAGATAAGGTCTCACTGAGTTGCTTAGTGCCTCACTATTGCTGAGGCTAGCTTTGAACTCTGGATCCTCCTGTCTCAGCCTCCCGAGCTGCTGGGATTACGAGCATGCGCCACTGCACCCAGCTAATTTTTCAATCTTTTGAAAATCTCTATGCTGCCAGGCTTGATGGTACATGCCTATAATCCAAATAACTCAGAAGACTGAGACAGGAGGATTGCAAATTCCACGCCAGCCTCAGCAATTTAGCAAGGACCTGTCTCAAAATAAAAAGTAGAAAGGTCTAGGGGCTGGGGTTGTAGCTCAGAGGTAGAATGCTCGCCTAGCACATGCAAGGCCCTGGGTTCTATCCTCAGCACCACATAAAAATTAAAAAATAAAATAAAGGTATTGTGTTCAACTACAACTAAAAAATAAATATTAAAAAAATAGAAAGGTCTAGGAATGTGGCTCATTGGCAAAGCACCCCTATGTTCAATCCCTAGTACTGGCCCCCAGCCCCCAAAGCAAACTCTATGCTGAATTGGTACATTCACCAAAGCAAATTTAGAACAATGACAAGAAGTTCTCTGGGAGGTAATCATGTGTGCCTTTTTATGTACCGGGGAATGACCTAGGGGTGCTTCACCACTGAACCACATCCCCAGCCCTTTTTTATATTGTATTTACAGACAGGGTCTCAATTAGTTGCCTAGGGCCTTGATAAATTTCTGAGGCTGGCTTTGAACTCAATATCCTCCTGGTCTCCGCCTCCCAAGCCGCTGGGATTACAGGCCCGAGCCTGTAGTACCTGGCTGTATATGTGTTTTAGTAAAAGCAAATCTTACTTAGTAACAGTCCCCTCTGGAAGCCACAGCAGAACTCCCACCCACACAGCCACCCCCCAGGTTTTACTGTGCTTTCAGAAGAAAATCAAAATGAATGTTAAAGAAATCAGAAGCATAAAATGACTTAAAGTAATAAACTGCCAAGTGGGAACTTAAAAAGATTACCAGAGCTTACTAGATAGAGCAAGGGAATTTTTTCAGTGCTCTATCAACCTTATGGTGAAAGACTGAGGGGCAGGCTTCACCGGGTTTAGCTCATATCCTGGGAACAGCCCTCACCAGTCTTCCCCTAATAATTCAGTGTGAAAATGGGGGTGGGGTGGAGATGGGGAGCAAAGACCCACAGTGTGGAGGGACTCTCCTGCCTCCAGAGGGCCAGCACCTTTTGGAAAGGAAAGTGAATGTTTGACAAGACCAGATCCTGTAGAAGCTTCTTCCAGCATTCCAGGCCTCTTGGGCAGCATCAGAGAAAACAAGGGTTTAAAAAAAAACAAAAGCCACAACCTCTAGGACACCATACTGTGGCCTCCTGGGGGTGCGGTGCTTCTGTTTTCTAGGTGTCTCCTAACATCTCCACTTTTGAGAGTTTGGATTGGGATCGGGTAATTTGCGTGCTGAGGGTACCAGGGAAGCCAAGAATGCCTGGGTCCTGGTCACCTCTTGAAGGGGACACCGGGGACAGAGCCCCCGGAGCCTTGTAAGCCAATACAATCTCTGCACATCTCTGATTATTTTCTTAGCATCAATGGAGTTGATAGATCAAAGGCCTGTACGGTTTTTAAGTACTGGTACAAATATATTGCCAAAATGGCCCGTAGAATTTTCCTTTGAACCTGTCCCCTGCACTCCTCCTCCGCAGCCACCTCTTCGGGCCTTGGACCGACAGCCCTTGCCTCCTCCTCCAGAGAAACTTGAGAAGACTTGGGATGATTCCCGCTGAGTCCTGAAGAGGAATGTATCTTTACAAGGTTTTAGAGGCTAATCCTCCACATTTAGACCCTGCCACCCCAAAGGTGGATTCCCCCACAACCCCTCCATCGCTCTTCCTGGGGATGGGTTTACAAAGAGTGCCCACCAGGGGACCACCCGCCCATTCCTATGCAAAGAGTGGCCACTGCCAAGGTGCTGGCACAGCGGGGGGCGGCGCCGCGCTCTGAGAGGGCATCAAATTCCGCCACTTCAAAGCTTTGGGTTTGGGGACACTGGAGGAAGGGGCTGGGCTGGAAGATCCCCAGAGAGAAGCCTCCCAGGGCTGCACCCCTTCCCCCACCCCGTGCGGAAAGTGGGATTTGCAGCCGGGACAGGTGGCGAGGTCCTCCTTGCCCAGCCCCGAGGTGGGGGAGGGACACCCGTCCTTTGTCCGGGTCCACCCCTCCTTAAGATGCTCAGCGCCCCCAGCCTTGGGCTCTTTGGGTCTGAGATTCAAGTTGCAAATACTGGAGCCCAGCTCCGCCCAGACCAAAAGTAACACCTGGAGCTTTTCCACCGTGCAGAATTCCCCCTGAGCCCTGCTTTCGTCTTTTGGGTTAGGATCGAGAGTCTTGAAAGAAATGAGAAGTTAAGTTTTGAGTATGAAAAGATTTACCTTCTCTCCCATCCCCACCCCCACCTTAGTTCCAGTATCACTGCAAAGTTGGAGGGCACAGGTGGGTGAGGGGTAGGGGTGGGATCCTGGACAGCAGTGGCCTTTCCTTGAGCCTGCGTGGGCGGACCTGGGGCCCCAGCAGATCTACTGCACCGGCTCCTCCCCGGAAAGGGAGAATCCAGGCCCCCTCTGCATGCTTCCCTAGGTGGTTAGACCTGCTTCAGGGTAACCTTGGATAAGCGACTGGAGGTTTCTCCAGGGCCCACTTCACTTCCAAGGTTCTGCAGAGGTTGTTCCTGGTCGTGGGACACAGCCCCTCTACAGCTGCAGTGATGCCAAGGGGGTCTCATATAGTTATGTAAGTGGCCCTAGGTTCTAGCCTGCATTTCCAGGGAATATGCAGTCAGAGGACACCTTCTAGAATCTTCATGTATTTATTTATTTATAAGGGGCTGCTAGGTGCCTACTATGTGCTAGATGCATGGATTACCACCAAGAACAAATGAGAGGAGACTTTAGACATAACCAAATGAGCGAGAAAGGCTCACAGGTAGTTCCCTACTCCGATATCATCGCTGCCAGGGTTAGAACAGGATCCAGGTTCTGTACCCACAAAGGGTCGGGATTGGAGCAGCTCTTGGCAGCTCTTAGCAGCTCACAACCCTCTTCCAGCACCTGTTCAGAGAGTTGCAACAAAGAAAGGGGCCAGCAGACCTGAGGAAGCCTCCTTCTGTGATCAAGGCTGCTGATGGTTGTGGACCACGTTGCAGGGGTGTGGGGGAGGGGAGCACAGAGCAAGGAGCCTGGTAACCTGCAGGGTGTCCTGGTTCTGCTTTGGACAAAGGCACTGGACAAATGCCCACTGTGTCTGACTCTCAGCCTGCAACTGGAGCATCGTTAGGTACAGATGTGTCCTTCCCCAAATCCACCAGGGAGGTCTTGGAGAGGCAGTGAATCCTACTAGATGGTTTTTAGTTCAAGAATCCAGGCTTCAGGTTCTCCCCACCTCCACCCAGAGATGCTTTTCCCCACCCCAGTAGGACCTCCTGTGATCTGGCTAGGAACCAACAGCCTCAGGGTCCTAAAGCCTCAAGACCTTGAGAAGCTCCTCTCTGGGAATGTGGTCTCCTGCTGTTTCTTTTATGAAAACCCAAGAGCACTTCCCAATCTCACAGTGTGTAAACAGTTTGCCACCAGGCTAGAGCCCTTCATTAGACTCTAAGCAAGAACAGGGTGAGGTGATGGACAGAGGTTGAGTAGTAGGCTGCCCGGCAGGATCTGTCTGATCCTTCAGGATCTGTCAGGCTCTGTCAAGGCCCAGGCAGAACATCTTACCAAATCTTTGCTTACCAGGCCTCTGGCCTGTCACTTACATCCCAATAGAGGAAGGGGCCCAGGATGAATTTTTCATGAACATTGTCTCTAAAGGGTGGTGTGACTCCTTGGGTAGGTGGAGACTGAGCAAATCACATTCTGAGGTAGTGATTCGAATTCAGTCTCTGGCTCTGTAGTATCACCCAAGTGGGAACTTGCTAGAAATGCAAATTCTCAGGCCCCACCCCAGACCTCCTGAATCAGAAACTTCAGAGGTCTGTCCCAACAATCTGTGGCTTTAAAATCTTTCCAGGTAGTTCTCATATGCAACAAAGCTTGAGCACTGATGCTTTGGGGGTGAGGAAGGCGTATCATTTCACCTTTTACTTGAATACTCCTCTGACAGAGATGTCATCACCCAGTAAAACAGTCATCCTTGAGTTAAACTAGGCTTAGTCACATATAAGGACATTCGCTACAGTGATGCTTATGATGGTGACAATTGTAAATAATGGGAATATTCATCAGTGAGAGAATGGGAGCACAAGTTGGAATGTTATGGGCAGTTTACTGAAAAATAGGAAACGGATTTATGTACATTGACATGCAAAGTCTCCAAGGTATACTGTTAAGTGAAAAAGAAAGTTGGTAAATACTCTGTGTAACTAAGATTTATGGAAAAAGAAAAAAAGGTAGATATATTTCCCAAACAAATCTTTCCATCTACATACCTACAAGTAAAAATGTGCTTAAAAAGAAGATAATAATAAAAAGTCTGAAAAAAGACTTATCTAACTGATATTTCCCAAGCAAGGGACTGGGAGGAAGAACTCTAGCTTTGACAAGATTGTTTTATTTTCTCTGATATCTGTATTTTTATGACATTAAAATCAATTTTTAAGTATAAATTTAAAAAAAAACTTTGAAATTAACTCTCAATTGAAAAATGAAGTTTAACCTCTGAGCAAGCTTGCCAGCACCAGAGTGTCCTGTACCCTGGTGTCTGGTGGGAGGCGAATGCCACTTGACCCTGACTCCCAACACCAGATCACAGCACAGGTGGAGGCGGGAGGTTTGTTTGCCCACTTGCCGGTGGCATCAACCTTACCTGTAGGGTGTCTGCAGGAGCCTTAGCCCTGCTGGGGCCTTTACTCCTTGGGTTCTGCAGTCACTCATCAGTGGGAGGACCATTGGCTCTTCCTTCCCAAGAGCATTAAGAGTTTTAAAAAGAAACCTGGAGAAGAGTGGGTTTACCCAGCCCTGCAAGGGGTCATGTCCAAGGGAGGGAATCCGTGGAGGTGAGGGGAGATTGGGTACCTGGTACCGGATAATCCTCACATATGTTATGAGGACATCGACCATCAAAGCTTGTTCCCCGTGGGAACCCAGACAGGGTGAACGAGGACCTGGGTCCCAGCTCTCCTCTCCAGTTCACCCAGAGCTTCCCTCAGTGCTGCAGCTCCTGGGCCTTCTGCCTTAAAACAGGCCACAGGTCTTTTCATACACATTCCACAATACCGTTGTCACAGTCACACACTGTATTCACACACTACTCACACTGCCATTCTCACAATATTTATGATAGTATTTAGAAACTAGTCACAATAGTACTTACTCTGTTATTTGCACTTTTTTGCAAATATTTGGTATGGTTTGGATTTTTTTTTTTTTTTTTTTTTTGGTATCAGGGACTGAATCCAGGGGCACTTAACCATGGAGCCATATCCCCAGCCTTTTTTATTTTATTTATTGTTTTTGGGGGTAGGGTCTTTGTGAGTTGCTTAGGGTCTTTCTAAATTGCTGAGTTTGACTTTGAACTTCCATTTCTCCTACCTCGATCTCCTGAGCTGCTGGGATTATAGGCATGCACCACCGCACCAGGCTATTTTAGCTCTTGAGTGTGCCTCAAAGGCCCATATATTGAAGGCTTGGTCTCCAGCCCATGGTATATTGAGAGGTGTGACACCTTTAGGAGCCAGAGCCTACTGGAAGGAAGTTAGGTTATTGGGCTCGTGCCCTTGAAGGGAATACTACAACCCCATTCTCTTCTTATCTCCCTCTTTGCTTCCTGGCCACTATGAGGTGAGAGGCTCTTTTCTACCCTGTGCTCCTCACCATGATGTGCTGCCTTACCACAGGCCCAAAGGCAACCGAGCCATCTGACCATGGACTGAAACCTCTGAAACCTTGAGCCCATAACTCTTCTCATTATAAGTTATGTCAGGTATTTTGCTGCAGTGACAGAAAGCTGATGAATACACTATTTCATGATACTATTAACGTTACTCTTCCCACACTATTCTTTTTTTTAATATTTATTTTTTAGTTGTAGTTGGATACAATATGTTTATTTCATTTATTTTATTTTTATGTGGTGTTCAGGATCGAACCCAGGGCCTCGCATGTGCTAGATGAGTGCTCTACCGCTGAACCACAACCCCAGGCCCCCACACTATTCTTACTACTTAACTCTCCACCCTTTCTCCTGAGCCCCACTCTATGCACACTTCAGGTCTCTGCTGAACCCTCATCCTCTGGGTGAACTGGAGAGGAGAGCTGGGACCCAGGTCCTCGTTCACCCTGTCTGGGTTCCCACGGGGAACAAGCTTTGATGGTCGATGTCCTCATAACATATGTGAGGATTATCCGGTACCGGGTACCCAATCTCCCCTCACCTCTATGGATTCCCTCCCTTGGACATGACCCCTTGCAGGGCTGGGTAAACCCACTCTTCTCCAGGTTTCTTTTTAAAACTCTTAATGCTCTTGGGAAGGAAGAGCCAATGGTCCTCCCACTGATGAGTGACTGCAGAACCCAAGGAGAAAAGGCCCCAGCAGGACTGAGGCTCCTGCACACACCCTATAGGTAAGGTTGATGCCTCCCTGCAAGTGGGCAACCAAACCTCCTCCTGGGCCCCCCAGATCAGGTCTTTTCCCATGAGATCAGCCCTCCCTGTCATCTGGGAGATATCTCCTTTGTTGCATGTATTGTGATGATGAGCTCCTGTAAAGTTCATGTCCCCACCTCCCCTCTCAGACCTTGAGTCCTGTGCAACTAGGTTGAGTCTGCTCAGCACCCTGCTGTCTCCCCAACACCAGCATAGTCTGGTACCCAGGGCTCAGGTCCAGGGGAGATCCAGGCTGTGTGTGAGGTATTCAGGCCCATCCTTGCTGAGGAGTTCTTACACTACAGCAGCCTTCAAAGGGCTACAGACATAGATTTCTAGGTGACTATGAACATCTGGCTTTAAGGCAGGGGGCTGGGTCAGATGACCTCTAGGGGTGCCATCCCATGCAAAGACTCCAGGAGGTTTAGACAGGATCTTGATACAACAATGTGCTCTCTGGAAGCCATAAGGTTATTTTAAATTCTGCAGTTTTTCTCCTCTTAGCCTCATCTGAGCCTCTGTACAAACCCATCAGGAGTTCCCAGAGGTCTGAATGGATGGTCGGGCAATAATTATTACTCATTAATATCCTTGGTAAATAAGAACCTAAAGATATTCTTCTCTTACGAGATTAAACACACCTTTTAACATCTTTACTTTCCTAACTGCCTAGCAAAGACTTCCTTCCCTGGCACAGGAAGAAAAGCAAACAAACAAAACAAAAAAGCTTCGGTTCAGCCTAATCTGAAAAACCGAAAACTCTAAATCCATTCAACAAATTATTAATGTACACCAGCTGTGGCCTCTACCTCTACAGAGCCTGCTCCTCCTGAGAGGCTTGGTGCCATGTGCATGGGGCCTGTCCTCCCAACCCAGTGACTATTACACTTTCTGCCATGCTGGCATGCTCCACAAACCAGTGTTGTCCTTATCATTATTGTCCTCAGAACTAGCAAATGTGTGTCCAGCTCTGTTTAATAGTTTTATGCATATTCACCTACTCAATCAACAGAACCAGCCCATGAGGCAGGTATACTCTCCATTGTGCAGATGAAGACACTGAGGCCCAGAGATGAGCCAGGATTCCCTTTTGACTTCCCAGCATCCACCCAACCTAGGGAGTAGGCCTGTTTCTCCAAGACTCCAGGAATACTTTCTCTAGTGTAACAGAATGTGGAAGCCGAGCTCTGTGGCACACACCTGTCATCCCAGCAACTCAGGAGGCTGAGGCAGGAGGATCACCAATTCAAAGTCAACCTCAGCAACCCAGCGAGACTCTGTCTCCAAATGAAAAATAAACTGGGGATGTGGCTCAGGGTAGAGCGCCCCTGGGTTCAATCCCCAGTACCAGAAGAAAAAAAAAAAAGAAGCCAGAAGGGGTTCTCTGAGTTTCCAGCCTCAGCCACAGGCCATATCTCCAGCTAAAGCCAGGGAAGGACATCAAAGGTGCTCAATGTCCAAGAAATTCCTCTGGAAAGAGTCCAGTTCTTTTGAACTTAGGTTCAGTGCCGCAGGACTTGTTCCTTACTAAACCTAGCTATATCAGGGAGCCTGTGGGCTCCCTGTCACAGGCTTGGGTCTGATCCCTTGAGGTTACGGAAGGCACAGAGAGATGACTCTCCAGCACACATGTTGAACACCTGCTCTGTGTTGGACTGCCCTCGACGAGGCAGGGCTGGGTTGGCCTGTGACATAGCCAAATCAGAACCCTGCCACCAGAGGCCAGAGACCCCTGTGGAACACATGATGCATGCAAAATGGACCCATGCATAGAGAGGAGGAGGAAGACCAACTCTGGCTGTGGTCAGGTAGGTTGAGAGGAGCCAGGCCAGGGCAGTGGGGAGGAAAGGATTCATTGGAAGGATGAGAGTCAGTGGACTCAGAGGTCCAGGGACTGAGGAGTGGGGTCTATTCCAAGTATTGCATGGAGCCCTGGACACCAGGAAGACCATGGCTTGTTTAAGGACCCCCAAGGGGCCAGGCATCCTTAGTAGGAGCATAGAGAGCATGCTGGAGAGCAAGGCTGAGGTTGTTTATGTTTTTGTTTGGGCAGTAGCAGAAGTGGAACCCAGGGTCACTTTGCCACCAAGCAAATAAATAAAATATTTTTATTTATTTATTTATTGGTTGGTTGGTTGGTTTTGGTGGTACTGGGAATTAAACCCAGAGCACTTTAACATTGAGCTACATCCCCAACCACATTTTTTTTTTTTTGGAGACAGAGTCCCACTAAATTGCCCAGGCTGGCCTTGAAATTGCAATCCTCCTGCCTCAGCCTCCAGGTATCTGAGATGACAGGCCTGTGACACCACTCCTGGCTGAGTTCTGAGAGGTAAAAGGCCTCTTTCAGAGGTGGGAGGTCAAGGCAGGGACTTTAGACTTGCCAAATATCAGGTGTGAAGAAGGGAAGCAAAGAGGATCCATTTGCCACATGTTCCCTCAAGCATCTAGGAAAGATGCTGTGGCCAGTGTGAGGTCTGTGGATAGAGAGAGGGACCAGGCGTGACAGTGAGGACAGAGTAAACGGAGTCCATCACCGAGGGCAGGGGGATGGGGGGCTGCATTTGAGAAACACTGAGAAAGGACAGATATCTCTTCTGGGACAGGGAACAGGGAAGGCAGGTGACTCCAGGGTAGCTGGCCCAAGGGGGCAGGAGAAGGCAATACTTGTTGAACTAGGAACCTAAGAAGGGTTGCGTTTGTCTGGGGACTTGTTATTTCAATCTAGATCAGTTGAACAAATAAATTTCAATCTAGAGCAGTTGAAGGCCTACTATGTGCCTAGTAAGAGTCCACAAGACTGTAGATGAGATAAGTTGTCCCCAAGGCCTGACATGAACTCCTGGCTGGGCCTCACTGCATGAGTTGGTTCTGCCTAGACATCTGCTGGTAGGGCCCCAAGGTTCACGAACACTCAGACTTTCACCCCAGAAACCTAGTCCACAAGGGAGCCCAGAGCTGAATAGAAAGACAGAATACAGGCTGTTGTCGACCTGAGAGGAAAAACCAAGCTTCCTGTTTGAACTCACACAGGTACTGGAAGCTCTGAGTAATGTCGAACCTTGGCCCGCCCCAAAGACAGCCTGTGGTGGGGGCTTCTCACAGTTACTGCAAAGAGTGGCTTCAGAGCACTCGCTGGCAGGGGACCAGGGGCCCAGCCAGCGAGGAGTGTGTGGAAAGAACGCCACAGGCCGCAGGGTGGGTGACATCAAAGCTGGCCAAGCAGGGGCCTCTTTCATGCTGCTCACTGTGGTCAGTCCCCCTCAGTAAGGACCCAGTATCAAATGCTGAGGTGTCACATGTCACAGTCCCTGGTGGCCTTCACTCCTACAAGACAGACCACTTCCACCTCCTTAAAGACTAGGATTGTCCTCTTTTGCCCAGCCTAGGGTGAGGGACCCTCTCTGGACCAGGAGGGTGGCCTGACTGCATCAGCTCCCTGTGGAACCAAGGGCTGAGCCTTTGCCTCTCCCAACACCAGGCCCCTGTCTGTAAAGGGGCCTCTCAGTGGAACAAAAACTTCAAGGTAAAGTACCGCAGAGGTAAAGTACCCGTGCAGGCGAAGCGTGGGGACAGGAATGACATGAGCTGACATTTACAGTGCTCTTACCCTGCACCAGACTGAACAAACACCTTCCCTCATTTATATATATCTCACAATATTCCTGAGGCCCAGACCAGGAAACCATTCAAAACATACGTCTGTTCATATTTTTCAACATATCAAAGTGCAACTGAAGCATATTAAGTTGTATCTATTTAAGGCATACAGTTGATAAGTTTTGACACACTTATGCCCGTGCAACCATTGCTGTGATCAATTAAACAAAACTTTCCGTAACTCCCCAGTTTCCTTGTCCCTTTTCAGAATCCATTCTTTTAACCCATCCCACGCCACCCGCCCAAGTTCTCAGGCAATCACTGATCTGCTTTCTGTCAATATAGATAACTTTACCTTTTCTGGAGTTTAATATAAAGCAAATCATACATATGTATAACTTTCTTAATCTGCTCTTTTTTTCATTCGACATAATAATTGTGAGATTTATTCCTGTTGTTGCATAGATCATTAGTTAATTCCTGGACAGAACTGGGCACCGGTGTTAACTCCTGTCAATGGGTGACTGGCCAGGATCTCAGCAGATGTGTGAGTACCTTTGGCATTGCTGGTCAGGGAACCTAGTACCTCAAAAAAGAAAAAGTCAACCAATCAATCAATCAACCAATCAATAAAATACAATCCTGGCTTCAGCCCTCACCAGCTGTGATCTTAGGTAGGTGGCTGAGCCCGAGGACAAATTCTGGGCCTCACACACACTACACAAGTACTCTACCACTGAGCTTCGCCCCCCCCAGCCCTTGAATCAGGGTCTGAACCTTATGATTTAATTTAAAAAGCCGGACTTTATGCAGCCTACCACACTGACTTCTTTATTCCAGCATTAAGTGCAGTTAATTGCTGAGCACAACTCCATAGATAGACTGTTATTTATTGGTTCGTTCACTCACGGGTAGACATTCGAGTTGTTTCCAGTTGGGGGCTATTACAGATGAAGTTGTTATAATAAACATTTGTGTACAAATGTTTGCGTGAACTTGATTTCATTTCTCTTGGGTAAATATCTAGAAGTAGACTGTCTGGATCGTGTAACAGATATATGTCTAACCTTTTGAGAAGCTGCCTAACTATGATCCAGAGTGGCTTTATGTTCCCATCAGCAGTACCATTGCCTCTCATCCTTGCCAACACCTGGGATGGTCAGTTTTGTGGGGGCTATCGGAGCTATTCTAATGGATGTGATTGATATTAGTATCTCATTGTGCATTTAATTTCCATTTTTCTGATGATTAATGATGTGGAGCATCTTCTTGTGTGCAGATCAGCCATTCACATATTTTCTTTTCTGAAATGCCCATATGAATCATCACATCTCCGAGACTGAGATGTGTCTTACACTCATCAGCTTGTTGGTAGCTGCACTGGCAGGGAATGTTCTTCCTTTCTTGGTGGGACATAAAATATGGGGTACTTTACAATGGATGGAGTCTTATACTCATGAAATACCAGGTCACTTGCCCTGGGTCACACAATGGATAGGGAACAGAGCGTCCAACCCTAAGCTTGTACTTTTAAATATTGCATTATTCTGCATGGTTAGAAAAGTCAGGACCAAGTTTGTGGTGAGGTGGGACAAACTGCAGTTCTGTGCTATGAGGACTAAGGCAGAGAGCCCTGGAACGTTCGGCTCCCAGGCTTCTAGGCCCCAGCTGGGCATTGTACCCTCCACACGGCACTATTTTTACTCCCTGAGCCTTCCCCGAGCAAGGCTTACCAAGAACCACCATGTGCCAGGCTGGTTTGTGGGGCAGACGGAGCTGGATTGGATGCATCTACAGAATCTGCAGGACTCAGAATCCAGAGAGGGAACAAGAAAGACCCACTGCATCCACACTCAGCAGAGTCTGGGAGTGCTCCAAGTGAGGGAGGAGTGACTAAGGGCCTTAGCAGTCCTCCAGTGCTTTGTGAACAGGATAAGAAGTCAGTGTGGTATGGGGCATATAGTCCGGGATTTTAAATTAAATCATAAGGTTCAAATCCTGGCACCAGGACTCGGGGTAGATAGCTCAGTGGTAAAGCACTTGTGTAGCATGCTTGAGGCCAGGGATCCCATCTCCAGGCTCAGCCACGTGCCTATGGTCACATAGCTGGGTGAGGATTGGAGCCAGGATTTTACTTTTTTAGTTTATTGATTGACTGACTTTTGTTTTTGACAAAAGAGTGTCCAGCTGCCAGCTTGCCATGGTTCCTACAGCCACTTAATCTCTCTGCACCACAATGTCTCCATTTCTCAATGGGAATATGAAAATATGGCATGCCTGCCTGCCTGCCCACCCTAGAAAGCTGTGGTAGAGATCAAATGGGCTGCTGAAAGATTTGCAAAAGTGCTTAGAAACCTATAAGATTAAGTTGTGCTTATGCAAATCCAGGGCACTTCAGAATCACAGTTTCACAGACTGTCATGCTTGGCAAGGACAGTTACACCTAAAGAACTTTACTGAAGCCAGGCATGGTGGCCTGCACCTGTAGTCCCAGCAACTAGGGAGGCTGAGGCAGGAGAAGCACAGGTCCAAGCCTTGACAACTGAGTGAGACCCCATCTCAAAATTAAAAAAACAAAACAAAAAGGGGGGCTGAGATTGTGGCTCAGTGGCTGAGCGCTTGCCTCATCCATATGAGGCGCTGGGTTTGATCCTCTAAGTAAAATGCAAGTATTGTGTCCATCTACAATTTAAAAATATTTAAAAAAAAATAAAAAATAAAAAGGACTGGGGCGGTAGCTCAGTGGTAAAGCATCCCTGAGTTCGATCCCCAGTTAAAAAAAATAAAAATAAAACTTTTACTTTTGAAACCTGCATTTTCCTGATGAAGTTGAGGCTCAGAGAGCAGAGAGTTGAAGTAACTCACCCAAAGCACACAGCTATTAAGTCGGGCTTCAGGCTTCTGTTTGTCTGATCTAAGCCAGCTCTCACCCCAACCTCATAGACACAGGATCTCTGGGGTCCCTGGTCACAAGAGGAAGCTGAAAATGAAAGCAAGAGCCAAGATGGTCTCTCTTAAGACACCTGGGAAGCCACTGATTCCTATCCAAACTTGGAGGTCTTTGAAAATGCCAGGTCTCTACAGACACAGCTAAGGGACCTCCCCCAGAAACCCTCTCTTGGTCTCAGGGTTTCTTCTGCAGTTACTTCTCTATCACCTCATCTGTAAAATGGGCACAGGACACTTGATGGGGTTGGTGGAGCTGCCATATTTGTGTCAGCCTTTTTTTACGGAAAGGGAGATGGGATAACAGACATCAAAATGCACTAGAAAAACAAAACAATCCTTGTTGAAGACACACAGGGTCTATTCCTACTGTGTTGTTATGACTCCAGGTAGCGGCAGTTGTTGGCCTGACATTGATGAGCCAAACAGAAGAGCTTAAATTCAATCATAGGACACATTGGCTGAAGGATGGGCCACACACTCAAGATAGCTCATACATTCCAAACTTGTGGGGACTCTGGGCCACTTAACAGCAGGCTCATGAAGTTTTCTAGTTAAAACTGATGGGCATGACTGTGAATCTTGGCAATTTTTGCTGAAGCTAAAACAGCAATTTCTAGGACTTTGCTCACCCTATTCTCCTTTTCCAAACCCCCTTCTGATAGGTACCTGTCCTTCCTTCCTTCCTTCCTTCCTTCCTTCCTTCCTTCCTTCCTTCCTTCCTTCCTCCCTCCCTTCCTTCCTCTCTTCCTTCTTTCCTTTCTTTTTCTTCAAAATCTCCAGTGCAGCAGAGAGGACAATCTCACAGACTCAGCACATTCCCATCCCACTTCTTATAATTCTGGGTGCCTGATTTTCCCTTGTGACGTGCACCCTAATGGTGTGCACGAGGTACAGTGAGTGGTTTTGAAGGCGGGTTCCTTATCAGGAAGCGTTATCTGAGCCATCAAAGTACACTTAAAAAAAAAAAAAAAAGCAGTTTCAACATCAAACTTCAAGGTTTGACTGTTGAAAGGAAGAGCTGGGACAAAGCGACCACAGCTTTTATCGCACGTTTATGAAGGCGGCATGCGGTGGGAATACTATATTTTGGGCTTGCTGCTGAGAAGCCTCCATGGGCTTTGAACAAAAAACAAACCATGCTATGGAAATTGCCGGTAATTGTCTTTACCTACGGTTTCAGAGGGCGCACACCGGGCCTTGCGGTTGTGGGCGCCGTTTCATGCTGGGGTTCGCGTCCCCGGCTCTGCTTGGCATAGAGTGGAACAGATCAGGGCCTCAGATCTTTGTGCACCTGTGGTTGCTGCAAGGAGGCAAAGCGGACTGCCACTAGATAAGGCAACAATGGAAAGTTTCTCACCTGACGGGGGCTGAGGAAGAGCCAGGAGGCCCAGGGAGATTCATGTGCCCCAGAAAAATAAGGAGCGTGGGGGAAGCCAGCCTATGGGGCCAGCCCCCGTCCCACACGGTTCACTTTCTCATTTGGTTTCTTCAACCTCAACAGTGAGGGATTCCTTGCACCTATTAAAAGGCAATGCTTGTCTTTGTATGTCAATAGTTCTTGAAGAAAATAGAGCAAACAGAACTTTGAAGATCAGAGATTTTTTTTTTTTTTTAATGTTTATGTTCTAAAGATATGCCCTTCACTCACAGCCAGGGCCCTCCTGGGTGTCCCTCAGAGAGAGTTGACATTGCCTGGGCAGGCACGCCACTGGAGGCCTCCTGAAGGCTATGCATGAAGGACCTCTGGGTCCATTTACTCAGCCTGTGGGCAGTGTCTGTCCCTGAGGAACCCAGGCGAGGGAATGTAGGCCACAGTTTTGATAGTTCTGTATTTCACAAGAGAAAGTGTCAGGCTAGGCCCAGGGTGGGCCAGGAACTACTGAGAAGGGTGGTTCCCATCAGCCCCTAAACTTCCAGGATCTCTCAGGGGCAGGAAGCCCTACTAGCCCATGATTCCAGCAACCCCAAAGCAAGCTGTCTTAGTCTATTTCCTTTTTTGCTGCTATAACAAAACACTTAAGGTGGCATAAATTATAAAGAATAGAGGTTTATTTGGCTTACAGTTCTGGAGGCTAGGAAGTCCAAGAATATGGCATTGGCATCTGTTCAGGATTTGGTGGGGGTCTGGTTGATGCATCATAACATAGTAAGGGCATGACATGACAAGACACTAGCTGGGGGTCTCTCCTCCTCTTCTTTTATTTGTACAGGATTGAACTCAGGGGTACTTGACCACTCAGCCACATCCCCAGCCTTTTTTTTTTAGGGTCTCACTGAGTTGTTTAGCACCTCGCTTAATTGCTGAGGTTGGCTTTGAACTCGCAATTCTCCTGCCTTCGCCTCCCAAGTTACTGGGATTACAGGCATACACCACTGCACCCGGCTCTTCCTCTTCTTATAAAGCCATTAATGCCATTATGAGGATCCCACTCTCATGACCTCATCTAATCCTAATTACCTCTCAATGGTCTCACCTCCCAATATCATTAACAGATGAGTTTGAGGATTAAGTTTGCAACACATGATTACTTATTCATGTATTTATTTTTGCAGTACTGGGGAGTAAGTCCAGGAGTGCTCTATCACCAAGCTACATCCCCAGTCCTTTTTAAAACTTTTTAATTTTGAGACAAGAGTCTCACTAAGTTGCTCAGGCTGGCTTTGAACTTGTGAGCCTCCTGCCTCAGCCTTCCGAATAGCTGGGAGCCACTACTATTGCTGGCTGAATAGATTAAGCCACCACAACCTGCCAACACATGAAATTTGGAGGGACACTTCAAACCATAGCAACAGATCTAGGCCTGAACCAGGTTGGGTAAGACAACTGGAAGGGGACTGATCACCAGCATGGACAAGGAGCAGGAGAGCATCCCAGGGGGTGAAAATGAGACAGAGAAAAGAGGCAAATTAGGAAGAGCAGTAGGTACTGAGCCCAGTGATTCAATGTCTCCATTTTTTGTTTCTTGAATTTTTTTTTTTTTTTTTTTTTGGTGGTACTGGAGATTGAACCCAGGACCTTACAAATGCCAGGCGCTATGCGAGTGCTGTACCACTGAGCTATATCCCAAGCCCCTCTTAACTTTTTTTATTGTGAAAAATAACATTCAAAAAAACATAAAGCGGGCTGGGGATGTGGCTCAGAGGTAGATGCTCGCCTAGCATGTACGAGGCACTGGGTTCGATCCTTAGCACCATATAAATGTAAAATAAAAATATTGTGTCCACCTAAAACTTAGGAATAAATATTTAAAGCAAAACATAAAGCATAAACGTACAGCTTCAGGAATTTTTACAGTGTGAACACTCATGTAGCTACTTCTAGTATCAAGAAACAGAGCAAAAAGGACTGAGGGTGTCGTTAAGTTGCTGAGGCTGGCCTCAAACATGCAATCCTCCTGCCTCAGCCTCCTGAGTCACTGGGATTACAGGCATGTGCCACAGCACTAAGGCTTCCGTGTTGTTGCATGTACCCAGGGTTCACTCTGTCAGCACAGAGGCCTTCCTTGCCTATTTTGGTGGCTCATTTGAAGTTTGCAAGAAGCAGTGTCAGGGGAGGCAGCATCCTTACTGCTCGGCACCAGCCAGGGGCCCTGGCCTGAGCTTTGCCTGCACTGGGTTTTCTCCATTTGGCTTTGCTCTGTGGGGACAGGCAAGGATAAAGAGCATAGTGCTCCCAACAGTCTCTATAGAGCTTTGCATGGGGGCACCCTGGAGGCTGAGTGGCTCACCCCAGCCTCAGCATAGACGCTGAGGAGAGTAACCCACAGCAGATCTGCCATTTCCAAAAACCAGCTGAGCACTGGATCCAAGCAACAAACTGAGGCACATCCCAAACGAGAAGCAGGTGGCTTTCAGGACCGTATTTGTTAACATCCCCTCCTCTCACTTTACTCCTCTCCAATGTGGTTCCCATTTGAAGGAGTCTGAGCTTTGGAGCCTTTAACCATATGAAAAATGATATAAATTACAGCTCACCATCCCAGCCTGGCTGCTGGGGAGTTTGGCATAAACATTAAGACAGAGCCACCCTGATTATAAGGTAGAGGCACTGAGGAGAGCTGGGGAGGGCCAGGCAGCCCCTGACACAACTCTCTCTGTTTGCTCCTGAATAGACTCTAGCCAGTTCAACTCAACCAGACACCTTTGCAAATAAGGCTCATTAGCAGCTAGTGAGGTGCACTCTGAAGTGCCCATCCCCTGGTCTCGTCCACTCCACGGATGACCCACGCTCCTGCCCCCCTGCCCCAGTCCCCACATTCAGGCCAAGCTAGGTCTCAATTCCTAGTTTTTGTCCATTCTGCCCGACGGTCCTCTCATCCACCCAGGGCTTCCCTCTCCTGGACCCCAAGGCCATTCTAATTCTTTATGGAATATTCTTGGGCAGTTTATTCAGAGACCCACTGATGTCCTACCCCCAAACGCCTGGCATTCCTCCTCCTCTGAACCACACCAATTAGCCCTGATTACAGAATGCTTGCATTGTTCTCAAACGGTTTCATGTGTATAAGCCCCGAACCCCCAGATCGGGAGGGTGTGTGTATATTGATGGTGGGTTTGGGAGGCGGAAGGTGGAGGTTGGTTGGCCTCTGCTCTTCTCTGGGCCTCAGTTTTCTCATTTCTTTTTATTTATTTATTTATATTTTAAATTTATTTATTTATTTTGATACCAGGGATTGAATCCAGGGGCACTTAACCACTGAGCCATATCTTTAGCCCTTTTATATTTTATTTAGAGGCAAGGTCTCACCAAATTGCTTAGGGCCTCACTAAATTGCTGAGTTTGGCTTTGAATTCACGATCCTCCTGCCTCAGCCTCCCAAACTGCTGGGATTACAGGAGTGCACCAGTACTCCCGTTTTCAGTTTTCCCATTTCTGAAAGAAGGAGATGGAGCTTGAGGCCTCAGAGCCCCATTGCCTCTCAGCTCTGAAGTGCTGTGGCCCAAGCATTCTGATCTTCATGAAGGATAAGCAATGATGGGCCAGCCTCCCACCCTCAGCCTCTTCCCTTGGGTCTGTGCCAGAAAACCCGTTCCCACCAGCCCTCTGCTCAAGGTTGAAGCCCTTGGCCTCCACCCCCAGCTCCACCCCCTCCACTGAAAGGCAGCATTGGGGCAAACATCCTAAACCACTGAACGCTTCTAAAAATATGATGTTTTTGTCAGAGAACAACCTTCTACTTCCTTCAGACTTTGATCTCCATGCAACCCACGGAGAAGACACAGTAACAGTTTGAAGTCCTCATCTTCCTTTGGGGGCTACCTCTCGAGGTCTTTGCATCTCCAGTGAATGGTGGTAACCCCTGGACCTTCTGAGCATGCTCTGATCTATCTGCATCTGGCTAAGAATGACACAGCTTGGCCTGCCCCCTGGGGAGGATGTCTGTGGTCAGGGAGAAAGTCCCGGACAGAGAGGTTGCGGGGCCCCAAACTGGTCATGGGGCCTCATGCAAGCTTATAAGGCCCTTTACTGTATAGACTCTAGAGAAAAAAAATTAGTTCTAGAAGACAGGGCAACAGAGATGGGCCGGGAGAAAAAGAATGGAGGGATCCATTCAAGCATGTCCTCAAACAGAGCAGGCGCTCAAGAGATGTTGGTTGAACTCTTCGTGAATGTTTCAGACTGGGCAAGGTCAGGGAAGTTCTTCCCATCACCCTGGGAGCTGGGTCTTGGATGGATATTGGTAGATGGGACAGAGAAGTAAGGGATTTCCTGACTAAGGGGACAGCATGGGCAAAGGTTGGGGCACGCACAGATCAAGAAAAGCACAAATACACACCATATTTGGCAAAAACAGAGCTATGGAAACTCTCCTGGTAGCTCTGCAGGCACATGAGCTATGGCTACCCTGCTGGACCAAGCAGAGAGAACAAGAACAGTGACAAAATGATCATCTAGGAGCACCGATGGCCTGCCAGGCATTGTTCTAAGCACTGAATGTGCAGGTCCTTGCAACAGAATGGTCACAATCCAGATTGTGGGAAATGAGGCCTCAGAGAAGGGAAGTCCTTGGGCCCCAGTCAGCCACAGAGCTGGTCTGAACCCAACAGCCCAGCTTCTGATGCATAAGCCTGAGCTGGTTCTGCTTGAGGCCTCCGGCGGGCTGGTTCAGAGCTCATTGAGACCTTGGCCAGACTGATTAATCTGGTGTCCAGGGAGTAACCCTTCCTCTCAGGCCTCCTGGGGGGCCAAGCATGCCTTGTTCATTACCTCATTCAGTCCCCCAGTGGCCCTTGAACTAAGTATTGCTGTTACCAAAACCAGAAGAGGAACCAAGGCTCAGAGTAGTTAACTCACACAGTTTCTAATTATCCAAGTAGGGATTCGAACTCAAACCAATCTGACTCTAAAGCCTGTGTCCCTGATTTCTGCCCTCTGCTGCCTCTCTCAGTCTCACCCCCTGCCTGGGAATTCCAGACTGTGAGTAATTCAAACATGTCTGAAAAACTCCAAATTACTATAATTTCCTAAAGACTTTAATAGAGGCAGAACATCTCACTTCAAAACAAAACAAAACAAAAAAAAATTATCAGCAAAACGACCAAGGGGGCTCTGAGTCACTGTCTTGGGCTTCTCCCTGGTTGGGAGAGTGAAGTGTGTGGGTGGGCTGCAGAGAAAGAACCAGGCTTAGAAGATCAAGGCTGGGGTCTCCCCGTTGCCTCTCTTGTGCTGCTCAGTCATAGGGTAGCTTCTTGACCCTTCTGGATCCATTTCTCATCTAGAAATGATGGGGGACCCTCTGACACTGATTCTGGCATCCCTTTTGTCAGATCCCCCAGGTACCCGCTGCAGCCCCATTTCCATAGGAACAACGAGGTACCATACTCTAGCACTGGTATACGGTTCAGTCCCCTCACCACCGGGGCTTATTTAGGCCACCATACATTTTCATTCACATCTTCTCTTTCCATAGCACCCCTTGCTGCTTCTAAGACTGCTAGAATTTCCTTGTCTAATGGTTCATAACTTTTACCAGGGTTTTACCAGAAATTCCTACAGCAAAGGTCTCTTTCAAGCTTAATGCACAATCATCCTTCCAGAGGCATAAATGTGATTTATGGATTCATGATCTTGAGTCATAAGTCACTAGCAACCTGCTGCAACTAGGAACAGCAGCTTCCAGGCCCTTGGCAGGCCTGTGCAGACTCATGAGTCATCTGGGCACAGGTGCACCTCACTGGAGAGAGCTGGATGTGGTCCTGAAATGTTGGATACAAAAGGAACCCCCTTTCAAATGCCCCGGGAAAGCTCTTAGCCTCCTAGTATAGATCATCTTACTGCCTGGCCTTTCAAATACAGTTGGGTAGCCCATGTTGGGAGTATGAGGTAGGGTGGGGAAGGTATGCACTGTGAAGCCTGATAGTCATGCATTTAAGAGTGTGTGTGTGTGTGTGTGTGTGTGTGTGTGTCCCCACACAGCCCATGCTGTGCTCCATGTGATCGGTGCCCTAGAGCTGTGGGTCACGGTAGCCCTGCACGTGTGTACAGCATCTCTATAAGAAAACATACCAAGCCACCAGACTCCAGGCTGGGGCAGGTTGGGGCTACAGGATGCAGATTTGAGGATCCCGCCCTAGCCCAAGCCCTGCAGACCTGAAATTGCACAATTGACTGATGATGTCCTTTCAAGGGGTCTGACTAGAGATTCCCAGATGTGACTTCAGACATACTCTGGTGTCAAGAGCCCAAGTCAGCAGGGAGAAGCATTCCAGATCTTCTTTCCATCAAGGCTCCTATCTCTGGCTCAAAGCGATGGGCTGGTAGGGAAGAACAGGCCTGTTGGGCCAGGGCTTGCAGGGTTGCACAGGTACCCAGAGTCCTAGGGGGTATAGAAGTGAGGGTATACGTCTTGCTGTCCAGGGAAGCCTAGTCCTTCTCCCAGAAACAGGTCGCTGAGTCAAAACCCTCCAGAGAAGGACAGAAAGCATTCAGGGCAGCCCTTCCCCCGTTGGTCATTCCCTATTCTGGAAAGCACTGTGGGTTATCCCTGACTGTCCTCCAACTGTGAATGCCCTGCTGGCCTCTCCTGAGAGTAATTGTTACTTTCCTGCCATCCTCAGCACCAATCCCACTGAAGTGCCTCCAGAGACCAGAGCCCTGACATCCCAGCTCAGTGGGGCCAGTGGGGTGGGTGGCTGCAGATGCCTGCTACTTGGCTTAATGCAGTCAACAGGCCTGGGCTGTTCATCCCAGAAGGCATGAAGCCCTTGCAGTTGGAGCTCTTGGATCCTTCCAGAGGGAAAGCTGGTCACTGATGTCCCAGCCAATTCTGGGCCTTGACCTCCAAACTGCCTACCTGGGCAGACACAGGGAGCACCTGACAGATATGCTCTGCCTCTTCTTCTCATCAGGGTCCAGTTCAGATACTAGAAGGATCGAGCTATACATTGATGGTCCTATGACAGGCTAACTATTTGGTCGGCCAAAGCAGCAGAAAATTTAAAAGACATGAAATGGGGCAGCTGCCTCTTTGCTCCTCACTGAGAGGCTGGTGTCCCAAACCCTAAGGCCAATGGACAGCTGATACCGGGAGGAGCTACCCTGGCCTCATGGCTGCCATTGTCCCTGGCTGAGCCTACCATGATAGAGCCTCCCAAGGCCATTGCTGGGTTCCTGCCCAGGCCAGGATGGGCCGGGAAAACTCAAGGAAATAGCCTCAATTTAACCCGGAGCTCTGGAGTCCCTACACACATGCTGCAGGAACCAGAAGTCACCCTGGTGGGAGCACCGCTTCCTCCAGGTGTCTGGCTTCCCTTCCCAGGATGTTCCCAAAGGGAGCCCCACAGAACACCAGTAGATGCCAAATAAGAGAGGCGCTGTGGTCAAACACATTCGGAAAATTTGTGATTAAATAAAACTAAGTGAGTTTCCCGTGGGAAGAATATCTGTGCCTTTATTAAACATGTTAATATGCATCTTAGAAATCCAAGAGAAGGGCACAGTGGGCCGTATTTACATATTTAACCTAAACTTTTTTTTTTTCAATGGAGTTTATCTCAAGACTAGGGTTTGTTGGAATCTCTCAGGGAAACTGCTTCTCTACCTGAAGCTCCTATCACCTCCCATCCAGGGAACCTAGAGAACTGGGAGAGGCCAATGAAACACAAGGATCTAGAATTGCAGAGGCCAAGTCGGTAGCCATATGGGCCTATTTACATTTAAGTTAATTACAACTAAAGCTAATTTAAAATGCAGCTTCTTAGCCACGTTAGCCCCATTCTAAGGGCTCCATAGCTTCACATGGCTGGTGGCTACCATATTGGACAGCAAAGAGAGCATTTCCATCACTGCAGAAAATTCTGTGGGAAAATACTGATCTAGCATCTCAGAGAGGCTAGGAGACAAGCCCAGAGCCACACACACAGATTCTAGGAAAGGGCTGACCAGTCCCACCCTCCTATCCTTGCCCTTGGAATCCTAGAACTAACCTCCCTTGAGCTCAAAGCACAGGGAATCGAACACCAAGTCTGACTCTGCCCAGCAGACCAGACAAGTTTCACTGAAATCCCACCTAGATACCCAGGCTTCCTTTCCCCAGTGCCAGGACAGAGCTGGCCAGCCCCATGCTCCCACACTTTGGTGGACACTAGGGATTCCTTCCCTGCACCTCCCCAGGCCTCCTGCTACTACAAGGAGAGGTGGGTCCTGGAAGAGGGTGGGGATATACTCCCCTCTGCTTTGTTCCTCAGAGGAGTCCCAGTCCCAGAGTACCCTTTCCCTCTGTGCCAAGAGACAAGGCATCTGCCCCATGGCTTCAGCTTGACTAAGCAGCCCCAGTTGTGGGATTCTGGGCAGTCTCCAGAAGCTGCCCCTGCCAGGGCTCTCAGCTTATCAAATCCCCATATTGGGGAAGGAGGCAACAGGCAACCCCATTCTCTCCTTCATCTAGCCTACCAAGGAGTCTCCGCTCTGCTGTTCCTGTCTTCTTCCAGGCAGATGCCACAATTGCCTGTTTGGGAGATGCAGGAAAGGGCCTGTCTTCCCCACAGACCCCCCAGGCTTCTTATTGCCCAGGACAGCCCTGCACCGAGGCCAGCTGGCTGGGCAGCTGGGGCCCTGTCTGGCTGGCCTCTGGCACAGAAGTGCCAAAATCTCCTGCCCACTGCTCCTCCCGGCTTGGGCTCCTGTGGAAGGACCAGGCACCCCTGGACTTCTGCATAGGGACACTGAGCCCAAGAACTGAATGAGCTGACCCCACTTCTCAGCTCCCTAGGGATCTGGGTCCCATCCAAAGATGGACTAGCAGACCTGATCAGGTCCTCTTTCCACCTGTCCTCAGGCTCCCCATAAGCCTTACCTCCCAGGTCTATCTGCCCTGCCCTAGGCAAAGGAGACCCTGGGTATTCCCCCTCCAGGTACACTTAGTAGACTGGGTAGGTAGTCTCTGTAGGAAACCATGCCCAGGCCAACACAGACACTCTGTGTGGGCTGTCCAGCTCTGCCCAAATGTAGCTCAAAGCACACTCAGCTCATCACTGACCCTGCCCAGACCTGGATACTCAGGAAGTCATAGGACCAGCAATAACAAGAAAGCAGAGACCAGTTCTAGCTACCCATAGCTGGGTCCATTTGGGTTGCCATTAGGCCACCACATCACCTAACTCCAGGGGGTAGGATGCCGTTCACATTAGAACCCATGTAAATGGCATTAGAACCCATGTAAATGTGCCATGTGATCCCAAGTGGCCACAGGCAGCAACCTGGAGCCAGGCTGATGGGATGACACCTCCTGAGGTGAAAGTTTTGCTTTCCAGATTGCATGACAGCAAGTCTGACCTTTCTCCCCACCAGCTCACTGCTGCATCAATCCAGAGCCAACCCAGAGGGGGCATTCCCAGGACATTTTCATGCTGTTCCCTAGTTCTGCATGAGTCCCCAACAGGGCTTCCAGCAGGAAGGGGTCTGGGCCTTGTGGCTCTACAAAGCCATTTGAATCATAGGCTTACTCCTGTTCATCATCCTTACAAACACAAAAGCCTACCAAACCAAAGGAAAAATGGGCAAAGGACACAGAGAGGTGACGTGAGGAATTGAAAGTTAAAAAAAAAAAAAGACTCTCTCATGTTCAGTATAATAAAGAAAATGCAAACACAGTCTCTCTCCTATCAGAAGGGAAAGATCAGCGTGTTTTGTAACAATACCCACTGTTGGTGAGGCTGTGGTGAACCATGAGCCCCTTGGCTGGGAGCTCCCTACCTGGTTATCACCATCACAAATCAAAGGCACATCCTCTTTGACCCAGTGATTCCACAGCTAGGAATTAGCTCCAGGTAGACTTTGCATATGTGTGAAATGATGAAGGTCTAAGATCATTGATGGTGGCATTTTTTATTGCCCCACATGTCAGAAAAAACCTGTAGGAGAGCCAAAAGAGGGCCAGTTAATTTAATTGTAGGTAAATTTAAATGCACACAATGGAATACTATGACATTCTTTACATAGAGGTGGATACACCTATGCACTGCTATGAAGCAATCTCCAGGATACAGTGTGAGGTGAGAAGACCACAGTGCAGAACAACGTGCTTAATGTGCTATTTGTGTGGTGGGGAGAGGGGATGGGGAGGCCTGTGTTTGTAGATATTTGCAAAAAAGACAAAGTAATAACAATGGACTGCATCAGGGAAGGAATGGAAATGATTTTTACTCATGTTTGCTTACACCTTTTGAACACTGTCCCATGTACCTGTAGAGGTTTTTTTTGTTTTTGTTTTTTTTTCCCAAAATATAAATGAGGGCTGGGAATATAGCTCAATTGGTAGAATACTTGCCTTATATACACAAAGCCCTGGGTTTGATCTCAGCATATATATATATATGATAAGATATAATTAAAGCCCCTTGAGGTACACTTTGCCTATTTTCATGTCCCCAAGCTGGGGCAAGCTTCACCCTCTCATAGATGTATAGATGTCCCCCAAGTTTGCTTCCATTTCTTTCTGGCCCTAGGAGCCTCCTGAAGATGACATGGAGACAACCTAGTAGAGGTTGGCCTCAATCCTTCTGAGGTGTAAGGGGCTGGCTGGGGAAGCACCCAGGTGGGGTGCTGCCCAGTTTCTGGGGAAGGAAGTAAGGCCAGAAGCATTCTTGCATCTTGCTGGGAAGGCAGGCCCAGGGCCATGGAACCCAGTGCTTTCTGGCAAAGTGTATGCCTGTCTTTCATGGCCCAGGCAAACACATCCATCCCCCCTAGAGGCAGTGCAGCTTCAGGGCTGAGGGCACAGACAGCCTGGCTCCAGGGCGTGTTTGGTCTTAGAGGAGAGAATGGAAGTACACACAAGGCTGTGTGACCTTAGGCAAGTCTCAGCCTATTTCCAGCTTGGAAAAAATGGCAACTCAAATAATGCTGCCTATCTCACCATGGGCTTGGGCTATAGCAGAGTACATTAGGAATGTAGCCTCTCTGTAGTAAGGCTCAGCAAATGTCCTTTGCTGGTAAAAGTTTGCTTTGATCAATATTATCATTGGAGAAGTTCCAGTGGTCTCCAATTGGTGCAGGTGGTCTCCTGTGCCTTTTATCCTTGGGTCTTGATCCCAGTTCTACAGCTCCATGCTTGCATGCATCTGTCTAGCCATTGCCCAGGACTGACACCACTGGCCATAGAAAAGGCCCTGCCTGTGTAACAGGGAAAGGCAGAAGTCAGAACCTTCCCAAGGTCTTGTAAAATATTCCTAGAAAAGAGAGGAATAAGTCTCTGGATCACTGGAAGTTCTCAGGAAAATCCTGGTACCCAGAAATTGCTAACTAGTGGAACACATAACTGGGCAGATGTGGGCCTTTTTTCCTAGTGCAAGGTCCCTACTTTCATCAGATGCTCACAAGTTTAGCGCTCTCTCCTACCTCCTTTCCGGAACATGAGAGCTTCTGACTGTCTTGGTCCACGCTGCAGCCCCCTGTTGCAAGGTGGACTCTCCACCAGGCCTGACCACCCAAAACCAAGGCCAGATGAAGATGGATGGACACTGGCCACTAGATGCTCTAGTGTGAGTGAGCCCCAGAGCAACATCACCTCTGGGTGAATGATGGTTTTGGTCTCTTGGGCCTTTTGTCCTTAAGATGAGGTCCTGCTGAGCTTCCTTTCACCATTCTCTTCAGCCCTCTAGCAAGCCACCACTGAAGAGGTGTTCTGCCAATGGAACTCAAGAAGAGATACAGCAGAGCTCAGGCCTGGCAGAGAAGGGAGATGTCCGCTGTGCACAGTACAGAGCTTAACAGGTTACAGGCAGCACACTTGGCACACTCGGGGCAGCCTCAGGTTTATAAAAAAGCAAAAATGCACTGAAAAGATAATGCAGAAAGAAGTCCACCTAAAGATTAGCAGGAGTTACCTCTGGTTACTGGAGTTGCTAGTTACTTTTATCGTATTTTCTACACTTGTCTATGTTGTTTCTACAATGAATGCACATTATGTTTAACTTGGTGGTTCTCCACTGGGGTAATTTTGCTTCCAAGAGGACATATGGCAATGTCCAGAGGCACTTTGGGTCATCACTTTTGGTGTGAGGGGTATGTTATGGGTGTGCTGCCGGCATCTAATGGGTCCAGCCCAGGGATGCTGCAAAACATCCTACAATATGCAGGATAGCTGAATGTATAAAACATTAGCTAGTCCCAAATGTTGATAGTGCCAAGACAGAAAGACATCAGAACCTGCTTAACAGAGAGCTGGGGCAAAGAGGCATGAGGCACTGCAAGCAGATCCAGCCTGTCCCACAGCCTGAGTGTCAATCTCTTCTCAACCCCCAACCCCCACCATCTTAGGATAGGTATTTATGGACTCCCCAGCAGGCACCCTGAGGCTTACCCAGAGACATGCAGCCCCCCTTTCAGGAAATGGGACCCAGCCCATGCCTAGAGGCTCATGGTCCTCAATGCTCATTCCCACCAACATCTCCAGTTTCACCTCTTTCCAAGGCACATCCAGTCTAATAAGCGACCTCCCTTTTATTATCATTGACTGTCAGGATCCTGAACATTGCTGTAATCAACAAACCCCAAGGTCCCCAACAGCCCATTTCCAATATTTTTTTTTTTAATATTTATTTTTTTTAATATTTGGCGGACACAACATCTTTGTCTGTATGTGGTGCTGAGGATCAAACACGGGCCGCACGCATGCCAGGCGAGTGCGCTACCACTTGAGCCACATCCCCAGCCCCCATTTCCAATATTTTGACAATGACAACTTGGTTTCGCTTTTTTAAAGGAAACTCTGGTTGGATTGATTAACAAATACAATCATCATTTAACCTTACAACTTGGTTTTGAAATTAACTCACAATAAAAGAAAAAGTCCCGGGGCTGGGGATATAGCTCAGTCAGTAGAGTGCTTGCCTTACATGCCCAAGGCCCTAGGTTCGATCCCCAACACCACATACACACACAAAAAAAAGTCCACACTAATCTCTCTAATTAGAGGTCAGAATGGAAAACACTGAGGAACAAAAGAGACCCAACCAGCTCGCCAGCTGTTTCTGCCATCGAGAGTTCTGGCCACTCCCTGAGGGTCGGAAAAAAGCTTCTTAAAATCAGTGTATCGAGAACTTCACTGAGAACAGTCACAGCTCAAAATGATTTTATTTATTTATTTTAATTAATTTCTTTCATTTGAAGCACTGAGGATTTAACTCAGGGGTGCTCTACCACTAAGCTACATCCCCAGCTCTTTTTTTTTTTTTTTTTTTTTAATCCGTAAGACAGAGACTCGCTAAATTGCCCAGGATGGCCTCCTCAAAACTTGTGATTTTCCTCAGCCGCCAGAGTACTGGGGCTATAGGTGTGCACCACTGCACCTGGCTGGAATGCTTTTATTTGTTCATCTAGACTTTCTAGATTTTATATTGAGGGCCCTCAGGTTGTACTGCTGTGTCCAAGAGGGGCCAGGGCAGGTCTCCAGGAGGAGGCGGGGGGCCAGTGCTCTCCCTGGGAGCAGCTATGTTGAGTATTTTCAGGAAACAGAAGGTACAAACCAACCAGAGCTACACAATCCCCTTTCAAGTCTCCCAGGGCACCAGCTCTTTGCATATCATTTGCATTCAATATATGTGACACAAAGGATGGAAAATCCCTCAACACTTGCTTTGCTCTCACGACTGCAGCACCCAGTGGCAGACAGGAGGTTCTGCCCTTCCTCTAGATCCGGGCTCCCCACATGCAGCCTGGGACCCAACCCACGGCCCCCGCCTCGAGGTGGTAGCTACTGTGAAGGTGGTGGTAGCAACAGACACAGGCCTAGCAAAACAAGATACTTTCACATGTGACTCACACAGAGGACCAGAAGCAAAGTTACAGTGTGAAAACCAGAGTGGCTGAGACTCCTAGGGGAATCCCCTCCAGCTCCTGCTCTGCTTTGCTCCTTTAAAAAGCCCTGGCCAAGGCCCAGCACTCTAGAACCCTGCAAGAAAGAGTCCACCTCCCATCTGTGATGGGTAGGGGTATGCCCCACACCCCATCCCTGGCCAGGTCCCTTGATTCATATTCTCTCTCCCTCTCTCTCTCTCTCTCTCTCTCTCTCTCTCTGTCTCTGAAAGTACCCCTAAGCAGAGAAATAGGCAGAAGAGTATTCAGCCCAGGCCCCACAACTGCTCCAAGCTCATATTTTTCTCAACCTGGCTTCTTCCTAATCCACTCTGCGAGCTATCCCACATGCTTCCAATAAATTCCTATTTTACCCAAGACCACCAGAGCCAATTTCTGTTGCTTACAAGCAGTCATTCTAGAACACACATTCCCTGTGATGGCAGGATGCCCTGAAGCCCTTGGCAAAGGCCACCTGAAGCTCCTGACACACCCTAGGATTTTCTGCCACCCCCAAGAGACCAGCCTGGCTTTAAAAGCTGCTCCTGCCAGCTACCAGTGGCCTGACCTGGGGCACTTCCTTCCCCTGAGCCCCTAGTTCCCTCACCTGTAAAATGAAGCTGTTAATTAAAATCATAGGATTGGGGTAGAGATTAAATGAGATAAAAGAAAAGCTAATATACGGATGAGGACTCAGCCAACCTTAATTTCCTCTAACTGTCATATTCCAAGTATACCGATTCTCTATTAACTTTATCTCCTGACTCCTTTGTTCCATTGTTATTGATGCCGTTGTTAGAAGCAAGAATAACATGGTCCATGCTGCATCACCCCGTTATGTGGCAAAGCATTCATTATCATCCCTGCTTCACAGACAGAGAGATTGAGGCCCAGAGTGTGATTTAGAGGGTGGACTCCCAAATCAGCCTCTCTGGGTTCACATCCTATCTCCAGCACTGCCAAGCTGTGTGAACTTGGGCCAGGTCACTTCTGCCTTCGGGTCTCTGCTTATCTGTAATATGGGTGCCTGCCTCACATACTAGGTAGGAATTATTAAGTTTGAGGTATATGACAGTGGCTTTGTTGTTATGTAAGAAATTGTTTATATTTTTAGGAATACATCATGAAGCATGTAAGAGTGAAATGATGTGATTCTTGGACTTGCTCTAAAATATTTAATTAAAAAGAAGAAGGAGAGAGAAAGGAGGAGTAATTGGAATAATTGTGACAAAACCTTCATAATGGCTAGATTGGGATGATGGAATATATGTGGGCTTGTTATATTATTATTTCTACCTTTGAGATTTTTTTTGGGGGGGGGTGTACCAGAGATAAAACCCAGGAGCACTCAACCACTAAGCCACATCCCTAGCCCTATTTTGTATTTTATTTAGAGATAGGGTCTCACTGAGTTGCTTGGTGCCTCGCTGTTGCTGAGGCTGGCTTTGAACTCATGATCCTCCTTCCTCAGGTTCCAAAACCGTTGGGATTACAGGCATGGGCCACTGCACTGGGCAGGGATTCTTTTTTTTTTTTTTTTTTTTAGTTATAGATGGACAGAATGTCTTTATTTTACTTTATGTGGTGCTGAGGATCGAACCCAGTGCCCCATGCATGCTAGGTGAGCACTCTATCACTGAGCCCACAACCCCAGCCCAGAGATTCTTTTTTTAATGTTAAAATCTCAAAGATATGGCCGGGTTCGCCTGTAATCCCAGCGGCTCGGGAGGCTGAGACAGGAGGATCACAAGTTCAAAGCCAGCCTCGGCAAAAGCGAGGTGCCAAGCAACTCAGTGAGACCTTATGCCTAAATAAAACACAAAATAGGACTTGGGATGTGGCTCAGTGGTCAAGTACCCCTGAGTTCAATCCCCAGTACCCAACCCCCCAAAGAATCCTTTTCTGTGAGCAGGTCTGAGACTCCGCTGGGCGTCTGAGGGTGTAAGTGGACACAGGAGGTATTCAGTAAACATGCACTAACGCTGTTATTGTCATCATTGTTATTATCCAACCAGCCTGAGCCACTGATCCAGGACTTCTAACTGCCAGGTCACTCTCAGGGACAACTTGCACTATCCCTCCCCAGGGCCTTACCAGCCATGTGTCACAGCTCTGTCACCAACACTGAAGGTGGGGCTAAGGCAGGAGACTTGGGAACAGCTGAGTGATTGCCTGGGCTCTGACGTGGCCTGTCACTCCTGTTAAGCCAGTGTTAGCATTTCATTCCAAAAGACCCTTTCTGGAGTCAGTGAAACCTATGTCTGGTCAGTAGGCACACTTCAGAGTCCAGGTGAGCATGCTTCCACAGCCCCCTGGTGAGTGACAAGAGACAGAGTATGCACCACCAGTATGTAATAGGGGTAGGTAGCAGGGTGGGGGGAGGCAAGGAGGAGAAGGGGTTTCCTTTTGAGGGACCTGGTGTCCAGACTTCACCTTCTTTACTTCCCACCCCTACAGTTGAGACTCAGCCTGTTCCAGAGCCAACCACTAGGGGGCGTGGGCACGCAGCCCCTGCTGTTCGCAGGTGGGATCACCAGCCTCCAGTGAACAGGAGAGGGGAGGCTGTGGAAGGGGCCACCTGTTCATGCTGGGCCAGGGCTGGTGAATGCAGCAAGTTCCTCATCCCCACTGTCCCCCACACACCAAAACTTTATTTCCATTTCCATTTTTCTATAATAATATTAAATGGTCGATTTTTTTTTCATTATGACAAAAGCAACTCAAGCCCCATACATGAAATGGGTGCCTTAGACTTGTTTGTTTTACACTGGTACATGTTTCAAGATTTCCTGAGTGTCGGGCAGGTGGCTACTCCATTCACCCGTAGAGGAAGATCCCTGACCCTGGGCCTTATTTTCCCCTGGGCACATGTCTGGATGTCATGGCATTCTCCCTAAGTCTCTCAGAGTTCTAGCAGTCTCTTCAGTGCTTTGGTTCCAGAGAAGTGAAATGGGGAGAATCACCCCCCAGCCTTGCCCCACAAGGCCCTGGATTTCCTTCCCTCCCCCCTCCACACACCTCCCCTCTCTCTCTCTCTCTTTCTTTCTTTCTTTTTCTGTTCCAGGAATTGAACCCAGGTGCACTTAACCACTGAGCCACATCCCCAGCCCTTTTTATGTTTTATTTTGAGACAGGGTCTCTCTAAGTTGCTTAGTGCCTCGCTAAGTTGCTGAATCTGGCTTTGAACTCGTGAATCTCCTGCCTCAGGCTCCTGAGCCACTGAGATTATAGGCGTGTGCCACCTCCCTTTCTGACCATACTGATCTTCTGCTGTTCTCCCTCTGAGGCATGTGCAGCGCAGTCTGCCATCAGGAGACATAAGGACCCCATGTCCTGTTCATACAGTGTTATTCTCCAACTTTTGGTTCTCTGGGTGTCCTGGCGGCAGCAGTGAAAAGTCAGGCCCTTCCTGCACCAGTCTCACAGTTTAGCTCCCCAAGCAGCCTACAAGCTGGTACCTGGGGCGCCTTTGGGACTTTCTGTGGGTGCAAAGGAAAGACCAAGAGAGCATTTCCCACACTGACAAACGCAGTCTGTCTCACGCACTGTAAGTCCCACGGCTGAAGGGGTTTGAGTGCTTTCTGGCTCAGGGCAGCACCTGGCTCTCAAACACAGAGCGAACGAGAGCAGCAGGGCCGCGTGGGCATGCGCAGTTCAGAGGCAAGCCAGATCCCACCTCAGCCTGGGAGGAGCTGGGGCAAGAAGCCAGTTTGGGGGTCCTAGGAAGCAGGGCTGAGAGAGAGACAGGGAGTGTTTCTCAAACTCCAGAGAGGCAGAAATTCAGACTGATCTCTGAGGACCCAGTAGCTCCTCAGCTTCTCAGTTCTTGCCTTCCCAGAAACCAAAGACCAAGCACTGGTCCCAGGGTCCAGATGGCAGAAAGCTCCAAGCCCCACCTCAGGCCCAAGCCTGGAGCCTGAATCCACCACAACAGGCCAGTCTCTGGGGCCCAGGCTTCTGCAGCTGAGGAAACCCCCATCTCAACCTATGAATTTCAGAAGGGGAGTTTTCTGCCACAGACCCAGTCCCACTATGAATCAGGATGAGCAGAGGGGCCCTGCTGACGCCTTTCCCATCCCTCACCTTGTCTCTGCCATGCATTCAAGATAAAAGGAGATTAATCAGCAGCCAGCATGTTCTGGGCGGCTAGAAGCACCCCCAAAGGGAGAGTGCCGCAGCCCGGCTGGCTGGGCAAAATAACCAGGGGGGTGACGAAGAACTTGTGTAGATTGATACAGCAGGAGTAGGAGCGGTTTATTGCAGGACAGGAGCAGTATTTATACATTCCACACAGCTTATCTAATTAGCATAAACTAGATACATCAGTCAACCAATAAGGAATCTCCACACTTAATGGCTTGTTTTTGTTACTTCTCAAACCACTCCCTCTGGCATTTTGCCAGGCACCGTCCAGACTTGTTTAAGAACTCTAACATTCCCCTGGCAAAATGCCAGGTGTTATTTTGACTTGTTTACAGACTCTAACATTTCCCCCTTTTGTTTAATTTAAATAATGACCATAGTGGTTTTTACAGAAACACCATAAATAACCTGCTACAAACAGAAAGGGAGGATACAAAATGCCACAATACCAAGCCAATTGATGGCTCCATGCAAGAAGCCCTTGGAAAAATTATACCAGCAATGACACTGTTAGCAAAGATACCGAGTTACAATTTGTTATAGATTACAGTTTGTTGTCTCAGTCCAGGTAAAGTAGTGTCTCAATAGATTAACTCACAGTCCAGGTAAATCACAGTCCAGGTAAGTTCTGCAGACAGCTAGCTTAAATCACAGTCCAGGTAAGTCCTGCAGGCAGCTAGCTTAAATCATAGTCCAGGTAAGTTCTGCAG
>NW_025999869.1:25037453-25043102 GCF_001458135.2 Marmota marmota marmota
TGGACGGGCAGCTTTTTTTCGTCACTTACCCCCGAGTGTCCCGGGGCTCCCCGTAACGGGCCACCATCTGCAGGAGTACGGCTGCAGCAGAATAATCAGGGGGGGTGACGAATAACTTGTATACGTTGATACAGCAGGAGTAGGAGCCGTTTATTGCAGGACAGGAGCAGTATTTATACATTCCACACAGCTTATCTAATTAGCATAAACTAGATACATCAGTCAACCAATAAAGAATTTCCACACTTAATGGCTTGTTTTTGTTACTTCTCAAACCACTCCCTCTGGCATTTTGCCAGGCACCGTCCAGACTTGTTTACGAACGCTAACATTCCCCTGGCAAAATGCCAGGTGTTATTTTGACTTGTTTACAGACTCTAACAGGAGAGAATGTTGGAGGGAATAATGTATGGGTCACTGCTCAAAGGGGGCTAGAAGCACCAAAGTGCCCGCATACAGCAGCAAAAGGAATCCCTAGTTTAAAAAGGTACCTTTTACGGGCTGGGATTGTGGCTCAGTGGTAGAGCGCTTACCTAGCACGTGGGAGGCACTGGGTTCGATTCTCAGCACCACATATAAATAAAAATGAATAAAAAATAAAGCTCCATCAACATCTTAAAATAATTAAAAAAAAAAAAAGTACCCTTTCTCCTAGACACTGCCCTCAGAATTGGCTCCACATATGGGTCCCTGAGCCCTTCTGGGGACAGGGACAGGGATGCAACTCTTGCTTTAATTTCTTCCAAAAACCATGGATGGACTCAGAAGAGAAAGAGGAGAAAAGAGAGAATGGACAGAAGTTCTAAAATTATAAAAACAAAAACCAAAGTTTGACCGGGACGGGGAAACCCTTTCAGATGTCGTTAATAATAGAGTTGTGAACGAAAATAAGAAGAGCAATGCTGACGAGGAAAACCGCAATCCCCAGCAGTGGCCCACTGTAAGTCCCACGGCTGAAGGGGTTTGAGTGCTTTCTGGCTCAGGGCAGCACCTGGCTCTCAAACACAGAGCGAACCGAGAGCAGTCCTAAGGTGAAGGACCCACTTTCACCATCAGAGCGGATACCGCTCCGAGGACCTAGCCCATCACTCTGCTCCCACTGGAGGCTGGAGCATGGGGACAGGGGCACCCCAAACAGTTCTTTGACATTCTGTCTCCAGGAAACAGAATGCTTTCCCCCGCAAATAAGGAAGAGGTTGCTACACCAGTGGATAACCATTGGCATCTGAGACACTCCATCACCCATCCAGAAGCCCTGGAGGCTGTGGCTCCGTTTGCTTGGTAGCCAATAGCACCATTTCCCCAGAACTTCCACCAATTGAGGGCTCCTGCTGTCCCCACTATCCTCAGCCAAGGAAGGGGGAGATGTCTCTATGGGCTGCAGAGCTGAAGTCAATGTAGAGCCCAAAGACCGGGGTTTGAGTTGTTTGACCTTGAACGAGTCACTTCCTCTTTGTGAGCTGCGGTTTCCTCATCTGTAAAAGAGGGTTAAAAGACGGTACTGTACCTCTCAGGGTTGCTTTGAGGATGGGATGAGATAACAGACGGGAAGGCACCTGTGAACAGCGAAGGCCTGGAATGTGTCTGGAGCCCAGAAAGTATTTATGGGCCATCTGCTCTGGGCCAGGCTTTGGCCCTGCCCAGGAACAGCCATGAACAAGGCAGACAAGTCCTGTGGGGGAAGAGGAGAAAGTGGGTGAGCAGGACACCCTAGGTCCACAGTCCCCACCCATGCCCAGAGAGCCTGTGCAGGGAACCCAGGTCTCCCCTGAAGCTGTCTGGGGTGACCCACCCCCTCAGCAGTGTCACCACCAAGGCAAACATAACCAGCCCCCTTCTGACTTTGGGATTGCCCAGCCCAGAAACCCCCTCCGTCCAGGTCCCTGCAGTGGAGATTACTCATCAGGGCTCCAATTTGTAACCAGAGTCACTCAGCAGTGAGTCCACAAATTAGAGGTATCTTTCCGCCTGAGGGGAGGGGAGGGGACTTGCTCTGACCCCTGGTTGATGGTGTATTGTCACCCTGCTTTGGAGGCACTCTCCCTCCCATAAGAGGCCAACAGCAAAGAGCTCAGGCCCTAAGACAGACTGCCCTGAGTTTAGACCTCAGCTCTGCCTTTCACCAACTTGTAACCTTGGGCAAGGAACTTGACCTCCTTGGATTCACTTTTCCTAATAATAGCAATCCCAACCTCACTAGGCTGTTGTGAAGACTAAACAGGTGACTGATAGTATTAGACATAGCTGAGTTGCACAGTTGATTTTTATCTATTTAGCAAGCACAGGACTACAAACTTTTCCAAACAATAATGCATTTAATCCTCACAAGAATCACCACAAGAGATAGGTAGTATCATCATTCCGTCTATAGGAAAGAAAAACAAAGTCCAGAGAGGTTAAGCAACTTGCCCAAAGTCACAGAGCTACCCATGTGGCAGAGTCAAAATTGAGAGCCCAGCTGTCTCCCTTTGTGTCTTCCCATCTTTCTCCTTCCAGTCCCGGATTTTAGAACAAGCTGAAGCAAGTGAGGAGAGGCTGATTTAAGAACAAGCCCTAGCCCTCAATCTCTGCCTTCCCTAACCCCAGGAGGTCTGAGGGAGGTACCTGGGCTCCAGGTTTCAAGCTGCCAACCACTGCACTAAGCTGCCTCTTCAAAAAAGGTGGGGTTGTTGGTTAAGATCCCTTCAGACCAGCCTCTACAGCCATCACTCATTCCCAGCTTCCAGCCCCAGTGTGGAGTCAGAGGAGTCCAAACCTTTGCCCTCGAACTCACCTCTGTGCCTGCAGATGGTTAGAGGCCTTGCTATGGGCTCATCTGGGTCCAAGGAGGGACAGGGCCACCTAGAAAGAAGCAGGAACTGCCCACAGCCCTGGAGGCACCAGGAAGGTAGAAACCCCCCGCAGCAGCTTCCCTCCGGAGAGCCCCTAGCCTCTGCTCGCACACCTCTGGGGACAGAGAGCTCACTGCCTCTGTCACAGACTGGGCGGCCACGGTTGGCCAGCTCGGCCTGGTAGATGTGCTTCCTCAAGCCGAGATGAAATCTCTCTGTGTAATTTCCTCCCATTAGCCCTGTCTCTGCCCTCAGGCCCCACAGGGCCAGCCGCTCCTCCAGCCCACAGACATCTGGAGATGGCCATCTCTTGGCAGGACGAGTCTCCACTCAGGCTGAACAGCCAGGCCTCAGAAGGCGGGGCTCCTGGTGCCCTCCCACACGGTCCCTGCTGTCCAGTAGTGACCAGCAACACTGCAGGATCTCAGGGGCAGCCGCTTGCTTAGACAGCACCTGGGAAGCACCTCTCTGGGCTTGGCTCCGCCTTGCTGTCTGGGAACAATACTTGACAATGGTTACCACTTAGCTGTTCCCTGCTCTGCACTAGACATTGTGCTAAGGTCATTACAAGCATGAATCATCCCATCTTCTCCACTCTTGGAGGTAAGTATTATTACTACAACCACTTAACAGATGAGAAAAAGAAGGCTCAAGAGGCGGGTAACATGCCCAAGGTCTAGGTCACAATGAGCAAGTGAAGAACCCCAATTGCACACACAACTGGGAGTTTCCGCTTTTGTTCAACAGGAGACAAAGACAGCAGCTGAAGATCAGGAGACTCGCTCCCAGGAAACAGCCCCTGGGCTCAGGATAAGCTGAGTGGCTTCAGTTCTCAGGGCAATGGGAGTCTGGAAGGGAGGGAAGGATTCCCACGGACCTACCTGGACAGGTGGGGAACTTTCTGGATTAGGCAGAGACCAGAGATGGGCCTTGAAAATACAGACATCTCAGACACTGCAGAAATCCCAATGAAAGCAAAAAAAGAATGGAATCCCTCCAGCCCAGGAATGTGAAGAGCCATAGTAGACCTTAATTCAACAACTCCATCCTTTGGGCAGTGAGCATTTATTAAATGCCACAGTATGCTTGGTTCATGCTAATACTAGGCACAGATGAAAGTTCCACGATCCCAAAAGGCTGAGTGAGAATCCAGGAGGGCAGGAGTGAGACTGGTTAGAAATGTCAAGAGCACTCTGGGGGTTCTGCTCTTACTAACTTCCTCCACAAGAACACCAACTGGGAACACCTCCCTCAGAATTCCTGTATGTTTTGGATAAGGAGAGCTCCTCACTGCCCCCTGAAACCAACAGCATCCACGTTCCCCAAACTTTCAAGGGAAATGTATTGGTTTGAAAATCAAATATGGAGCCAGGCACAGTGGTACATGCCTGTAATCCCAGATATTTGGGAGGCTGAAGCAGGAGGATCACATGTTCAAGGCCAGCCTTAGCAACTTAAGGAGACCCTGTTTCAAAATAAAAAAGAGGGCTGGGAAGTAGCTCAGTGGTAGAGCACCTGAGTTCAATCAATCACAGTTTCTCTCTCTCTCTCTCTCTCTCTCTCACACACACACACACACACACACACACACACATACACAGGGAACAATAGTTGTAGAATCAAATCACTGTGGGAGATGCTTGCCTGATGGAGGCTAGACAGGTTTCTCTTGCCCAGGACTTCCCAGACCCTTTACTGGCTGTGGACATTGGGACAGGCAGTGGTGACAGAATCTGGCACAGGTCTCTCTGCCCACCATGTCCTAGTTGCTCCTTTCCCACACCCCAACTGCCCTGGGTTGGAGGACAAATGAAGCTAGAAATGAGGTGCACTCTTCACAGGGCCCTCAGCTAGGAGAGTCTTGTTGCCCTTTGTGATATGGTGGGCCATGCACATGGGAGGTGGCCTGTTCTAGGAGACATAGTAAACAGGGAGAGTTGGGGTCCTGGGGAGGGGATCTTTGGGAGAAATTGTCCCATTACAAAGGATGGAGGGACTGCAGAACTGGGACATGAAGAGGTGCCAGTCTAGACAAAAGCTTAATGAAAAATCAAACTCTTCCCAAAGATGCCAGTTCACTGGGCCCCACGGACCCTATGAGGTCAAAGTCCACCATAACACCAAGAGAGAGTTACAACCCCACCTGAAGAAGGCCCTGTCCTTTTTTATATTATTACTTGTTATTTTTAGATATATATGACAGCACAATGTATTTTGACATATTATACATACATGGAGTATAACTTCCCATTCTTATGATTCTACACGATGTGGAGTTTCACTGGTGGTGTATTCATATATGAACTTAGGAAAGTTATGTCTGATTCATTCTACTGTCTTTCCTATTTCCATCCCCCTTCCCTTCATTCCATTTTGTCTAATCCAATAAACTTCTATTCTTTCCTCCCCATCCTCATTGTATGTTAGCATCCACATATCAGAGAGAACATTCAGCCTTGGGTTTTTTAGGATTGGCTTATTTTGCTTAGCATGATAGTCTCTAGTTCCATCCATTTACCTGCGAATGTCATAATTTCATTCTTCTATATGGCTGAGTAATATTCCTTTGTGTATGTATAGCACATTTTCTTTATCCATTCATCTATTGAAGTGCACCTAGGTTGGTTCCATAGCTTAGCTGTTGTGAATTGAGCTGCTGTAAACATTGATGTGGCTGAGTCACTGTAGTATGCTGATTTTAAGTCCTTTGGGCTATGTATTGGGTAATGGGATAACTGATTCAATGGTGAGTCCATTCCAAGTTTTTTATATATATATATATATATATATATATATATATATATATATATATATATAT
>NW_025999869.1:25043126-25049554 GCF_001458135.2 Marmota marmota marmota
TTATATATATATATATATATATATATATATATATATATATATATATATATATGCATAATACCCTTATTTTTACTTTATTTATTTTTATGTGGTGCTGAGGATTGAACCCAGGGCCTGGCATGTGCTAGGGGAACGCTCTACCACTGAGCCACAACTCCAGCCCTCCTGCCATGCATTCCAAGTTTTCTGAGGAATCTCCATACTGCTTTCTAGAGTGGTTGCACCAATCTGCAGTCCCACCAGCAATGTGTGAGTGTAATTTTTCCCCCACATCCTTGCCAACATTTGTTACTTGTATTCTTGATAATTGCCATTCTGACTAGAGTGAGATGAAGTCTCAATGTAGTTTTAATTTTCATTTCTCTAATTGCCAGAGATATTGAACATTTTTTTCATATATTTGTTGACCAATTGTATTTCTTCTTCTATAAATTGTTCAGTTCCTTTGCCCATTTATTGATTTTTTTTGTTTTGTTTTGTTTTTTTGTTTTGTTTTGTGTGTGTGTGTGTGTGTTAAGTTTTTTGAGTTCTTTTTACATCCTGAAGATTAATGCTCTGAGGTGCAGGTGACAAAAGATTTTTCTACCATCCTATGGGTTCTCTCTTCACATTTTTGATTATTTCCTTTTCTGTGAAGTTTTTTAGTTTGATACCATCCCATTTATTGATTCTTGTGCTTTTGTTTCTTGTGCTTTAGGAGTCTTGTTGAGGAATTCAATTCCTAAGCTGACATAATGGAGAGTTCAGCCAACTTTTTCTTCAAGTAGGTGCAAAGTCTCTGGTCTAATGCCTAGGTCCTTGATCTACTTTGAGGTGAGTTTTGTGCAGGGTGAGAGATAGGGGTTCAATTTCATTCTGCTACATATGGATTTCCAGTTTTTCCAGCACCATTTATTGAAGAAGCTATCTTTTCTCCAATGTATATTTATAGGCTCTGTTGTCTTAAATCCCACCTGTCTTCCTAACTGCCACAGTGCATGCCATGACATGAACCCCTGGCTCCCAGGACCTCTATTTGGCTTGATGTCAGTGTGCTACATGGCAGGTTCCAGGCAGCATGTTCTAGACCTGCTAACTCCTCCCCAGATTCCAAGTGATCACTGCTGTGAATAATCCATCTAACCATTCACTCAGCGGTCCATCCAAAAATTTCTGAGCATTGCAGTTTGCCAGCTCCAGGTTTGGCCCTAGGGATAAGCAGAGAACCCTGTCCCAAGAAAAAAGATGTACTAGTGTCTCTTTCCTAGTAAGACATTCCTACCCCAAGGGGCTGGGGCAGCCCAAAATGGGGTTAATGTGGGCACATTCCTCTGAGTTTGCAGGTGGTCCCACATCAACACAAGGGCTTGGCACACCCTGCTTCCTACTGCATCTGTGATGTCTCTTCACCGTCAGCTCTGGTCTCATGGCTGTGAGCTCCTCCTGGCATGCCCGGTGTTAGCACAAATAACACAGCAAAAGCAAACTTCAAATCAGCTAGCTTTTCTTCATTGGTCAAGCACCTGGCATGGCTCATTTTGGGGCAGAAAAAGGCAAAAAGCTGAAGCAAGGTCTGGGTTATATAGGCTTCCATTAGGGTGGAAGGTAATTCCTGGGGTTCATTGTATTAGGGTCCAGCAGATCCATTAGAGTAGGACAGGAATGTGAATAGGAAATTTCCAGGGGCTTATTGTATTGAAGTCAGCAGACCTGTTAGGATGGGGCGGGGTCAAGGTGCCAGTTAGGTGTAGAACCTTTTGGGTTCCTTCACTCTGGCTGAGGCCTGGGATTTTAATTTTACTTGGACCCTGCGGATAAGGGAAGAGCTGCAGATAGGGAAAATGTCCTTGGACTTATTCTCCATATCCTTCACCAGGAACTAGGTAAGGGACCCTTGCAGTTCTAGATGATTCTGGACCCAGAGAAGGCAGAGGATTTACTTGAGTTGCACGACAGCCAGTGGTGGTTTGGGTGTTCTTGGGTGACCAATGAACACTGATGGCCTGGCACCTGACAGCCACTCCCGGACCACCTTTACACCAGCTACTTTGGTGACTCTGACTCCAAACCCCTTCCTGTGGAAATCAAAGATGTTTTATCCTTTTGGTAAGTGAACCCTAGGCCCATTCATTGGGCAATGTTTGGTACAGTGTGGGAAATAGTCACAAGCTCTCTGAACCTACAGAGTGGATCTCCTTGTAATTCCCCCTCTCCTCAAGCCAATTTGGCCAAATGTTCTTGGGGTTTCATCAGGAAACACTAATTTCTAGCTTCATTGTTATATTTTAATTTTGATAGTAAGTCTTGGTATTGCATAAAATATGAGGGACAGGGGGAGGGGGAGAAGAGACCTACAGAGGTTCCCCTTCTTCTTTATAAAGGAAGAAATGGTCATTGGATGTTGCATCAAAGCCATCATGTGTCTGCCGACATACAGGTCCCAGCCACCCAGTCACACACACTCAAACACACAGTTTCTAGAGAGCAAACTGTGTTTGTAGCAACAAACCACACTGACTCTGGGACTTGTGACCCGACTCTGCCCTGAGAGAGACACTCCACGGGAAGCCTTATAGGAGCCTGCAGCCGGGCCTCTAGGCCTCTTTTGGCAAGTCCCAACAGGATGCCAGGCAGGCTGGCAGGCAGGAAGAGACGCTGCTAGGAACCTCTCCCTGCTATAATTTACTAAATCCATCTGGGTCTCCTTTGAGACATTTTCTGGAAATGCCACATTTCAAGGTTCTCCCTGTTAAAAAAAAGGTCAGAGAGTTCATGGGGGCCTTTCATGTTATAGGAACTTGAAAGGAAAGGAAAGGAAATGTATATTTTCAGCTTTAGCTATGATTAAGTGGGCTTAGGCCATGAGAACATTCAGATGATTTACATGACGTTACATGAAGAGCCAATTAGCCTAACAACTTCCGAAAAATATCTAGCTCAAGAGCACCTATTTATTAGAGCGCTTGAAATGTGCCAGACATTGTGCTGAGCTCTTTACTAGGATACGGTGATTTGCCTCAACCTCATGCCAACAGTCAAAGGCAGATACAACACCCATTTCACACAGGAGGAAACTGAGGCTAAGAGAGGGTCAGTGATTTGTCTGGGATCTCACAGCCAGTAAATTGCAGGGCAGGGATAGAAACACCCATCTGCCCAGATCCAAAGCCGGAGCTTTCTTTCTCAGACCTTCAAACCTTGAGGGTCCTGACTTCGTACTTTATCCAACATCCGTGGAAAGTCAGGTTTGCCTGATTAATTAGCATAAAGATGAAGCCTTAATAAAACACACCTCTGACCTGACTAATGAGTCCAGACCACTCTGGGTGGATTTGAAACTTGCTTGTAACCTCCAAGGGGGCAGCCACAGCAGGTCTCAACCACCACCCTGTGGAGGAACTCCAGGGCCCATGGTCTTTGGGATCTAAGTCACTGACCAGTACAGGTAGCCCAGGGCAGCCAGGAGAGATGGCACAGGCTAGGGTCTGGGCTCAGGGAGAGGCTCTGGGCTCTCTAACCCCAACAAGGGCTTGGGCCACCCATATATACCATCCAGGGGGATTATCCAATCTTCTTGATGGCCCCACCATGCAACGAGAGCCACCCAGAAAGTTAGGATTCTATATTGGTGACAGCTCATTCATCATCATTTGTCTGCCAAGACCACACAGCAGATAAGGACTCCTTTGGAATTTTAGGGCCATAATGGAATACTGGAGTATGGTCATTAGGGTGTAGGCTCAAGAGTCAGACTGCCTGAGTTTGGAGTTCTGACACCCTCATTTTTAAGCTGTGAGATATTGGGGGATTTACTTAACCTCTTTGAACTTTAGATTCCTCATTAGTAAGATGGGGATAATAGTCCTCATGTCACAGGGTTGGTGTGATGATTAAATGAGATATGTGTGTGAAGCACTTGGCAGGATGCCTCGCACATAGTATTAACTCAGTATATGGGGTCATTGTTTGAATGACTATAAGGGAATGATAAAGGAACCGGTGCTGACCAAGGGCTCCTATGGGGATGTACCTGCCTTTTGGGAAACAAGTCTAAGCTCCTGTTCTTCTCCTCCTTGGCATTCTAGGCCCCGATGGAAACCACCTTTAGGAGGCCACCCTGACTGCCTCAGCCCACTGGAACTCCTGCCACTCAACTCTGTACAGGCTGATCCAGCCCCCAGCTTAGCTCTGACAAGTCCTCAACTTCTCAAAGCAGCCTGTGGCTCCCAGAAGGCACTTCTACCCCCCCACTCCTCAGCCTGAGCCTAGGGCTAAGCACAGTAGCTGATCCCTCAGTGAGCTTTCAGACTGATCTCAGCGAGGCTGTGAACGCCTGTGAGTCAGCCCTCCTCTCTGCATTACCCCTCCTCACACCCCTACTCTTCCTTCCCCCTCCCCTGTTCCTCCCAGCAAGGCAAGGAGTCCAAGCCAGGACATCAGAGGGCGGACATTCCCCGGCTTAGGGATTTCACAGCCCTATAAAATATCCAAAAAAACTTGAGAGTGGGGGAGTGAACAGATCAGAAAAAATGTCATTTTTCTTTAGCCAAATTAGGTCATTAAAAAATATATTCTCACCATCATTTTAGTAAAGAAAGGATGCTTTCACACCAATAAAGCAGAAAGAACGTAATTTTTTTTATTAAAGGCTAATACCAAACTGAAAAAAATTTACCCTTGAGGAAAAAAAAAAAAAAGGACACACCTCACTTGCCCCTTCTGAATTCTTTCTTTTCTCCTTGGATTGGAGAAAACTTCAGTCCCCACCGGCCTGTGTCCACTGAGACCTCAGGGACCTTACCAATTGTTCAGGAGGCGGTTCTGCCTAAGCTGTAGTCACCCACAAACACAGAAGCCCCCCTAACCCCACCCCAAACGCCTTAGGGTTAGGCAGATACCCATTTCCGTTCGACTTTTAGGGGAGGTTCATCCTAAAGCCAGACCCTACAACCTGGGTAGTTGATGGGGGTGGAGGGGCTGGGAGATCATGTGTCAGTGCTCTCCAGGCAGGGCGGTTTTTGGCTGGAGCCCCTCCCCGCAAGATAGAGGGACCGGGATCCAATTGAGCACTTGGTCACACCTTGGGGAAGCAGGCTGGAGAGACCCAACGGGAGGACACCTTAGCCCAGAGGTGGGGGGCCGCGGCTCCCCGCTGGGCAGGCGCAGATAGCATCTGAACACTGAGAAGGACGGCCCTAGCTCTTTGATCCGCAGCCAGCTAGGCTGGGCCTGGACCCGGAGGGGCGGCGCGGCTGTCTTCCGGCCCGGCTTTGCACTGCTGCCAGCGGTCCTGTGGGGCCCCGAGCCAAAGAGGCGAGGCGTTCAATGCCCCCTCCCCCAAATACCCTCGGTTTCAACTGCTCTTAGAAGAGGCGGGAGCATCTACATTGAATCCAGTACAGAAACCTGCTGGGGGCCAACCTGCAGTTTACTGGTCCCCGATAGACCCAAAAAACCGCGATCCAAAGAACCAGTGTCTTTTTGCAGATGCAGAAGCTGAGCTGAGACCAAGTCACGGGAGGTCCCTGTGAATAAGGCTCCAGCTGCCAAGTAGATAAGATGGAAGCTTCTGCACCGACCATCGTCAATGGGCTTCAGAAAGCAACTTCCCAGATCGAGTTGCTGCGGGTGAAGGACCCCACGTCGGAAACCGTGGTCCACGTGGCTGCTCAAAGTCCCTGGGAAATCAGTCCTTGGGGTATAGAAATTCTAGGTGTGGAACTAAGCTGGGAAAGTCGTGGTTGGGTGGTGGTGGCTGGAGTTCGGCGGCGGGGTTCCTTCCTCCTAGTCTTCTGTGTTCGCACCTCGGAGAGCCACATGGTTGAGGGGCTTGTTACAGATGTGTGGTGTATGAGCTGCGCATGCAACACACGCTCAATAAATTTGTGAGGATTGTATACTTGTTCTCACAGTGGGCGGGCAACCTGGAAGGAAGTTCCAGATTGACATAGAGATGGAGAATGGGGCAGAGAATGGGTCTTTGAGAATTCCTAATCTTGACGGTTCCCTGGGTTCCGAATGGCCCCAAGCTCTAAAAAACCCCCAGTTCAAAGCACAGGGCACAATGGGCCTGGCGCCCAGACGCAGTTCACGCTAAGGCCGCGACTTGAAACCACACCCAAGTCCCAAGGCACCCTCACCCTACGCAAGTGGAAAAGAAACCTGGACACGGGATGACAATATCTTGGTGGAGGGAGAAAGCAGGGTCAGGAGTTTCCTTTAGGGTCCTGACATTACAGGAGAAGAGTGACAATCTTTAAGCTGCTCAGACGTCTCACTCAGGATTCACTCACGGAAAGCGAGCCCTTTAAGGCTGTGCCTAGTGGGTGCGTCCCGGCCTCTCCGGGGAGAGGAGGGGGCGGACCCAGACTACTCGGCCACGCCCCCGTCGGGGCCCGCCCCCGGAATGCCCGCCCCGCCCCCGGCACTCAGCCGGCGGCGCCTTTGAT
>NW_025999869.1:25049739-25082059 GCF_001458135.2 Marmota marmota marmota
GTGGGGGGCGGGTTTCCCGGGCGCTGCTGGGCTCGAGTCACTTCCGGTGCCCTGACCTTTATAGGAGTAAACAGACCCCCTCCACCTCCGCCTCCCCTCTTGCCCAGGTGACTGACTAATCCCCAGCCTTGAGGAGAAAGCGTTGGCCAAGGTTCCTTGGCTGGAGGACTGAGTGGGGGTTCTATTCGGGGCCGCCAGGGGAAGGCCTGGATTCGGGGTCTTCCCACAAAACTTGGCACTGAAGACACCCGCATCCCGTTCCCTAGCAAGTCACAAACTCGAAGGAGACCCCTTGGCAATTCTTATTTTTTCTCTCAAGAGCAGACTGCCTTCAGCCCCAGCAGCTGCCTGGGCTGGTATCTGACCCAGCTGTGGTTTTTCCAGGCCTGAAGGCCCCGGGGTGCTCCAGCGGCATGTACAAAGAGACTGTCTATTCCGCCTTCAATCTGCTCATGCACTACCCACCCGCCTCAGGAGCAGGGCAGCATCCCCAGCCGCAGCCTCCACTGGTAAGTGACCCCAGCAGCCAGTGTCCCTAGCGCTTGCTTCTTCCTTTGACCAGGTAGGTGAGGCATGGGCAAGAAGTGACTTTTGCCTAGAAGAAATAGGTATGTGAGCATTCTGTGGTTGTCTTTTTTCCTCGTACACAACCAGTGGGATCTGAACCAAGAGGAGAACTCTAGGGGGAGGAAGGAGGGCCTGCCTTGGATCATCCCCTGCCCTGGAGCTATTGGCTTTTGTCTTCCCAGCACACTCATAAGCAGGTGCAGGCCTGGTCCTTGTGCTGCATGATGCTGGGGTGAACAACTTTTGAGCTGAGATCACCTTCCTCTAGAGGTTGGTGTGTTTAATGTGATTTGAGCTCAGAGCTCTGCAGTTAGCTTTCTCCTGGGAAGCCCTGAGCCTGGGTTCAGGGATGGGCAGAAAAATGAGACCTGATGGGATCTTCTGGTTGTGCAGAAGAAAGGTTCTCCACTATGTGTCCTTACTGGCATGAGTGTGCCTGTGCCAAAGGAGGACCCTACACACCAGGTGAGTTCTGAGGAGGCATACTTGGTCTCTTACCTGCTAAGAAAGGTTTGCAGAGATGTACTGCAAATCAGTGGTATCAGTAAGGGACCAGCTCAGTGAATTGTGAGTTAAATCCTTTAAGTACCTAGAGCTCTGAAAAGATTTCATGATCATACAAACCATGCTTTTTTCCATCGGTCCAGATAAAGGGTGAAGAGCCTATTTGGAGTGCTTTTAAAGCTGCATTTAAAAAAAAAAAATTCACATTAATATTTCAGACAGTCCCCAGTTGACCCAAGTTAGAGATGAGAGTGCATGGAAGGCTTGGGGAGGTCTGTGGTAGGTTGATATTGGGTGCAAATGTAAACCCAGCGCATGGGGCCACAGGCAGGGTCCACCCAGAAGGAGGACAGGATGACTGTGAGGCTGGTTCAGATCAGGAGTGAGGAAGGAGGTTCTGAGAGCTATTTCCTGTTAAAGCTGGCGGGAGGTGAGAAGACAGATGCAGGCTGCTCTCCAGAAGCTCAGACCTAAAAACCTGGTAGACAGCTGACTTGAGAAATGAAATCTTTGCCCTCTGGACCCCTTCTCATCTCTGTACACCAAGCACGTTAGCTATTGAGAAGTCTGCTTGACTTCTCTGCTCTGTGATATAAAGGGTAATTCTCTTCTTTCCAGGTCTATGAGGGAGGGGGCTTCTTCCCCACCCTGCTACCTGATGAAGTCATGTCCCCATAGCCGTGCATCCTGCAGGAACAGTTGCTTTTTTGGATTCCCTGCAAGGTGTAAACTCTTTGATTTGGGGCCAGTTGACATAACCCACCATTTCCAGTCACTGGCATGCATTGATTGGACTGGGGCTATGGTCACCATAGTAACTATGACTGGACAAGAGGCCTAGGCCCCAGTCCTGGCTGGGCTAGCTCCCAGGACTCCATGGCAGAGCAGAGGGAAGGCAGTGGTTCCTCTTACAGTGTGAGCAAGTGGCAGGAGAGTATCCAGAGCAGGAAGGGCTTCATTTTGCTATAAGGGTGTGGGTCATGAGACCATTTGGTGTCCTTTGGTTTACACTGGTCAAAGAGTAGGCAGAAGGTGGACTCCCACAGTCAGGATCAGCACCACTCACCTGGCTTGGGACATATGTTTTTCAGCTTCCAGTCTTTTCCCAAGCTGTGGCAGATGCTTGTCTATGCATTGCACCCTCCTCCCCACCCAGCTGCTGCCCCCACTCCTAGTTTCTGGGAACATGGGAGGACAGGCTCTGGCACTGAATTTCTGTGTCCTGGCCTCAGCTGCTCTTTGGGGCTGGGGACAAGGACAGAGGCAGGGACCTATGTTAGAGTGACATAGGGTGAGGAAATGTACATGAATATAGGGGATCCTGTTTTAAGCAAACTTGATAGTTATAACACATAGCAAATAAAAGTAGTTGTTTGAACTATGCAGAAAATTGTATGGACACTTCAAATATGGTTGGGTTTTACAAAGCAAAAGAGATTGGCTTCATATCTTTGGAGCATATTTATCATCCAATTCAAAGTTCATATGTCTGGCCGGGTGTGGTGGTACATGCCTGTAATCCCAGTGACTGAGGAGGCTGAGGCAGTAGTATCACAGTTTGAGGCCAACTTCATCAACTTAGTGAGGCCCTCAGTAACAGTGAGACTCTGTCTCAAAAGAAAAATAAAAATGCAAGTCTTAGAATTAGGTCTTCTCATCCTTTGTCCAGCCTCTCTGAGGACATGTAGGTGGTCAAAAATTTTGCTCAAGGGGCTGGGGTTATAACTTAATAGCAGAGCGCTTGCCTAGCATGTGTGAGGCACTGGGTTCAATCTTCAGTACCACATATGAATAAATAAAATAAATGTCCATTGAAATCTAAAAAAAATTTTTAAATAATTGTGCTCAAACCGGGTACAGTGGCACATGCCTGTCATCCCAGTGGCTCAGGAAGCTGAGGCAGAAAGATTGTGAGTTCAAAGCCAACCTCAGCAAAAGTGAGGTGCGTGCTAAGCAACTCAGTGAGACCCTATCTCCAATATAAAATCGGGTTGGGATGTGGTACAGTGATCAAGTGCCCCTAAATTCAATTCCTGGTACCCCAAAAACAAACAAAAAATTGTGCTCAGGATCTAAGATGTTCAAGATGAATTGCTGGATTTCCATAGATAGCAGGCCAAACCCACACCAGAGACCATCTCCACTCATGTGTGGGAGGGATGTTCATGTGGCCACCACGTCTGAAGGCCTCTAAACAAGCCTTGCCAGGAGCCAAAAGTCTGACTGACAACCAGTTGCCATGGGGCAGAGAGACACTTTTTTCCAAAAAAAAAGTTGCTTTTTGGTATTTGGTTTCTTTGAAGCTTTGTTTGGGGAAGGGGGAAGTTAAGTCAAAGCTTTTTCCATGCAAGTTGTTTGCCAGGCATCTAACATAGGCTTGCAGGCAGTTATTGGCCTAGATCATAACTGTTGTTTCTTTGTGTGTGTGTGTGTGTGTGTGTGTGTGTGTGTGTGTGTGTGTGTGTTTTCTTCTCAGTTCTGAGACCTGTAATGGGGTAGGAGTGGAGAGGTAGGGTAGTGAGCTGGTCCTGAGCCAGACTCTGGGGGGATTCTGAAATTAACATAATAAGGCAGCATTCCCAAGGGAAATTCAGGCGATTAGGTGTACAAGACCACCAGTCTGGTTCTATCCAAAAAGGATATGAGGAAGCGTTGCTCTGTGGCCCTTTCTACGGGCCCCTCTTGGAGTCTGTGGCCTGGAAGGATTCTGAGCCTTTTGCTCAGAATTGACAGATCCATAGAAACAGAAAGTGGTTTGCCAGGAGCTGAGAGAAGGAAGAGTGGGAAGTGACTGCCAATGGGCATGGGATTTCTCTTTGGGGTGACGAATACACTCTGGAATTAGATGGTGGTGGCAGTTGCAACTTTGTGAATATACGAAAAATCGCTGAATTGTACATTTTAAAATAGTGCATTTTATGGAATGTGAATTACATCTCAATGACAAAAAAAAAAAAAAAAAAAAGTTGTGGCTTTTGACTGTTGCAGAGGCTTAGGCCACACTCCCTGTCCCTGATCCCATAGTTATCCTAGTACCTGGGCATCCTTCCAGCCCGGGGATCAAGTGGCAGCTTTAGTGTGAGGGGCACAAGGGAAATGGTGGACTTATGTGTGGGGCCCTGGCCATAGGGCTCACCACTGAGTCCCAGGATTGAGGGCCTAGTGAGGACCATGGGAACAAGCCCTGAGGGAGCAAGAGGAGAGGGTTATGAGCAAGACCTGACTCTAGCAGAGGAAGGAAGTGCTGTTGACAACGGTCCCCCATCTGGGGAGCTGTGCAGAGAGAAGGTGTAGGAACACCACCCAGCCCTCTGCCCTAACAGAGGGGCACAGTGGGCTTGCTCTGGGATATTAGTGGCAGTTGAGCACCAGCCCAGGTTGGAGTGAGGATTGTGAGAAGGGAGTCTGGTACCAGGTTGCTACCAGGTTCTGGGAACCCAAAACAGAACCAGGCTCAGTCCCAAGAGTGCCCAGCTGAGCTGAGAGCACAGATTAATAAATCCAGACAGGATTTATTCTGTCTGGAGAAGTACTGTCAAGTAGGCCTAGCTGAGGGGTCTGGACAGAGCTTGCCTGCTTGGGCTGTGAACCAGGATCCCCTGAGCAGCATGCTGAGGGCTGCAGGTTGTCTAACAGATAAAGCAGGGACTGGCATGCTCCTGGGTGCATCCTAGATCTTCCACTTCATCTATGAGCACCCCCAGCCCTCATTATTTCCCATCCAGATGGCACAGTAGCCTCTTCCAGGGTCCATCTGCATCCCTGTCACCCTAACCCACAGTCCAGACTCCATGTAGCAGCCAAGGGGTCCTTTAAAAACAAAATCAGATCACGTCTCTCACCTGATTAAACTTCAGGGCCTTCCCTATTAGTCTTGGAGGAAAGTCCAAATCACTTACCACAGCCTCAGTGCCTCATTACCTCCTTCCTCTCCCTCACAGCAGCCCCTCTAGCCTGATGGGTTTGATACCTGGCCAGCTCTTCCCACCTCAGGACCTTTACATTTGTTCCCTCAGCTTGCACTTCTCTTCCCCAGCTCTTGGCATAGGTGCCACCCACCTTCTTAATCCTCATTTGAGGTTTAATTCAGATAGTTGTCTCCTCCTCCGATCATTCAAGCGGGATCCTCCCTCATCCTGCCTCTGGGCCTTGGCTGCCTTGCCCACCCCGGCAGCTCTTCTGGATGATGTGGTTAGCATAGCTTTAACACACTCGCCATGCTTAGCCAAAGAGAGCTTGTCTGCAGAGGCATCCTGGACCTTGTTTCCTCCATTTTTGCAATGGGCTCATGAGCCTTCCTTGTACTTTTTGGAGTGAGGACTAGCAGCTTTGCCAGAGAGATGCCCAGGGAGGTGCCAGCATGGCCTGGGCTGGGTGGGAACAGGCTTTGTCCATGATTGATCCCTTCTCCCTTGCTATCCTAGTTCTCATGGGACTATTGGTGGCTAGCAGGTTAGGCCCCATGTGGACTCCCATCTGGAGGGCTGTGTCTCCACTCTGGGCTACAGGGGTCTGAACCCTGGGACTGGGGACTCAGGTGTATGGGTCCCCTACTCCCTGCCTGACCTCATCCAGGGATTCTTCAGATGGGAAGTGTTATCCCTGGGGCCAGCATGGGAGCCAAAGCCACTTGCTCCATCCTGAGAATCCCTTTTCGCCACCCCAAAACTTGATCTGAAAGAGACTCTCCTTCCTCATCCCTTTAAAGCCCTTATATAAGGTGTGAGGAATTGAGGCTGTTTTGTAAGAATAAAAAGGGAGATGACCCTCATGGTCATTAGCCTGGAGCCACCCTTGGACCTTTGCTCACATGGTCACCCCTAAACGCACCCCCTTATTCTTGCTGTAATGCTTCCCCTGGTGTGTGGTGCAGGCTTCCAGCAATGCCCATGCACATCATCTTTATTCATAGCATCCCTCCTGTGGCTCCTGGCTCACTCACAGGCCACCTTCTTTATCAGGAGGATGAGGCTCTGGACAAACCACTCCTTAGTTTCTGTTTTGATTATTTTCCTGGAGCATAATACCCCCTGAGAACCATGGGGTCAAGAAGTAGGAAGAATCACAGTGTTCTGCAGCCCTGTTGCCCCTGTTCTTGGTGGGTTCCAAGCCTGCGACTGTTCCCCAGCCCTTGAAGTGCCTAAACATGACTGATACGGAGTCTTGTCTTTGTCGCTCTTCATTTAGTCTGTGGTGGATAGTGGGACCTCAGTTTGTTTTGAAGTGCATTTCTTTCCTGACTCAGAGGCTGTGTGGGATTAGCTGTGGGATCTGGACAGTCTGTAGACCCTCCTCTGCTGCTCCCAAGCTGGGACTGTGCTTCCACCCTACTGCTGCCTACAGTGGGCCAGGGAAGCCCCATAAAGGAGGCCTATCCTGCAGACCCTGGTGAGAGCCAGGCTTCCTGCTCCACCTTGTCCACAGGGGCAGGGAGGAACGGTTACAACTTTAGGGCAGCCTGCTGACCCCTTTGGAAGGGTAGGGCAAGCTAGCTCAGCAGAACAGAGGGGGCATTCCCAAGGCCCCGGGGCTGACAAAGAGCTCTGGATCGGTTGCTAGGACCCAGTTCCCAGCTCTTCCTGGGTTCCAGTGAGCTGATTTGAGCCAGCAAATGAGGATCTTCACACCCGTTCTGCCTACTTCCCCAGCTACAGAGACTTGGGTGTGAGGGGAATTAAAAGAGGGAGGGTAGAAGCCCAGCGACCTGGGAGTTTGAGTCCAGTATCAGCAACTTAGTGAGGCCCTAAGCAACTTAGCAAGACCCCCTGTCTCAAAAAAATAAAAAGGGCTGGGGATGTGGCTCAATGGTAGAGGTTTAATCCTGGGTTTAATCCTCCATACCGAAAAAAAAAAAAAAAAAAAGGATTGAACATGGCCCCTCTGGGACTCTTGAGAACACAGTCCATCCCCTTCCTCTGCAAAAAGGGAGATTGAGTTGAGCTATAAGCAGGGATTCAGGGGTGCTTGTTGAAAATCACATAATTAGCCAGGCACGGTGGCACATGCCTGTATTCCCAGTGGCTCGAGAGGCTGAGGGAGGAGGATTGTGAGTTTAAAGCCAACCTAAGAAAATTAGTGAGACCCTAAGTAACTCAGTGAGACCCTGTCTCTAAATAGGATAGAAAAAGGCTGGGATGTTGCTCAGTGATTAAGCACCCTGGTTTCAATCCCTGCTGCCAAAAAAAAAAAAAAAAAGAAAGAAAAGAAAAGAAAAAGAAAAATCACATAACCACTGAAGTCAGGTTGGGTCAGGGATGGGCCCAGAGCCTCCTTAGGGTCAAGGAGAGCCACAGCATCTCTGAGCCCCCTCCAGCTGCTGCGGTCCCAAAGCCATAAAGTCACACCCCCTCACACCTTGTGACTGGTGCTTCCTGCCACTGTGTACAAACAAGGCTCTGTTGGAGGAAACAGGTGTTTTATTAGGTCACAGGAGCACCCCCCACCCAACAGTACAGTACACAAATCCTCGAAGAACAACCTCTTTTCTGCAGGTGGAGACAGTGATGTCAGATTAGGGAAGGCTGCTTGTCAAGCCCTTTAGAGGAGTGGAGGGAGGGAAAGCATTTAGTCTACTACTGCATCTGCTACTCTGGCTGCGTGGCCCTGGGCAAGTTACTTTGCCCCTCTGGGCCTTAGTTTCCTCATCTGAAAATGAGGCTAATGAGGGTTCCACCCTCCTTGAGTGACTGGCATGGCACAGTGTAAGTGGTGCCCACGTATAGGCTACTGCTGGAAGACTAACACTACATAAAGAACTCAGAAGCTCCAGTGCTGCTGAAGCTCAGGCTGGACCAGAGCCCTCGATGCTTTCCCTTCCCTGCCGAGAAGCCAGCTCCCCCAGGGGTCACCCTCAGCCTTCCTGGCCCTCAGGCATTTAGCTGGGCTCAGCCCAGAGCCTGCTGGAATCTTGAGTCCAAACTATTTATTGAGCCCCTTCTGTGTACCTGATCTGGTTCTGCACAAGGGGAGGCTATGCCTGCCCTCCCAGAGCTCAGTCCTGGCAAGGCAAGAGGACCCTCATTGGAGGACTCATGTCAGCCCTGAAGTACTGCTTGAGCTGGATATAGGACACAGAGGTGCAAGAGGAGCCATGGGAGCAGCTTAGGAAGCTTCCTGAGAGGAGTTTGTGCAGCCGATAGTGGGAGAACACTCTGGGTGGAAGCTGAGCAAAGCAGGAGAGAGGCAGAGATAAGTGTGTTCCTGATCCCTGAATGGCAGTCCCAAGCTCAGGGTCTAAGAGGGGCGTGAAGTGAGGCTAGAAAGGTTGTCACTAAGGCCACAGCATGTGAGCCGATGCCCAGCAGTGCTGGTTCCAAAACCTGGGAGAGACTGGAGGGCACATGCAGTGTGTTGGCATCCTGCAGGGCAGAGCGGTGTCCACTGCAGATGGGCTGAGTTGGACATGGAGGGCCAGGGAGGCAGCTAGGGCAGGGTGCTGGGAGGGGCAGGGGTGATTGATTGGGGGAATGAGAGCAGAGCTAAGGGAGGGGTGGCTTTGGACTGGAGAGACTCAAAGTACTGGCTAATCAAGGCAAGAGTACCCCCTCATAGTGTAGTTGCCATTTTACTGTTAGTTCATTTGAGTCCAGGGGCTTGGTCCCCTGTTTACTTGGGGAGCCACACCCCAAAGGTCAGTGGCTTGCTTGCTTAGGCCCCTCAGGGTGCAGAGAGCACCTCTGCCCCCCATTTCCTCCAGCAGGGCTCCGAGATCATCAGGGTCTGGAGAGGATCTCGAGAACCCAGCATATTGTCAGCTGCCTCTTCAGACGCTTAGCGGCTTCATCTCAAAGACCTGTCATGCTTGAGGTTTGGACCTGGGAAACCACCTCCCCCTCTTAAAAAGGTGTGGCCTGCATCAGCCCCATCCTGCAAGCAACCTTCTGCCTGGATGGTTTGTCCTGTCAGAGGTTTTGCACCTGCTCCCCTGCCCCTGGTCCAGCTAGAACATGGTTCTTCTCGTGGCTCAGTCCCCCAGTGGGTGGAGGGTGTCTGTCTTGCTGAATGGGGGACTAACCCTGGCGTGGGGCATAGCAAGGAGGGGTGTGAGCTTGGTGCTTCCCTGCAGGGAGGCTGTCCCACCCATGGAGATTGTCTGTTGAGCTGCACCCACAGACTTTGTTTCGGATCCCAGAGCAAGCCTGGTGACCCAGCCTGTGCTTCACAGCCAGAACTCCCTGGAGATCAGAAGAAGCAGACACACTGCCAAATAAGCTTCCTCCTGCCCCCCCTTCCTCTTCCTCCCTTTAAAACAGACAGCTCTCTCCAAGGGCAAGGGAGCTGTCTGGGCCCCACACTGTCTGCTTCCAGATGACATGTGTACAGCAGAGGCTCCAGGCATGGGTGGGCAGGACATGGCCCTGGGAAACAGGGGTGGGGGCTTGGGGATTAACTTGGTATGGCTTCCCCTACGCCACCATGTCTGAGCTGGCCTGGTGCCAATGGTGGCAAATCACCCCTCCCAAAAAAATCCAGTTTTCCCATGGGAGCAGGGGACTTTGCTGGGGAAGGAAGCCACCTCCTCCCCTCTATGTGACCTCTAGCAAATGGTTTCACCTCTCTAGGTCTTAGTTTCTTACCTTATAGTGGGTGGGCATTCCTGGCTACGGGGATTTCTGAGGTTCATAAGGTGGACTGGAGAGGCCTGCTGGTCACCTGCACCTCAGTTAGGATTAGCTGGGCATTGCAGGGACTACACCAAGGCTAGCCTCGCAATCCTGTCACAGAGGCCATGCAGAGGGAGGGACAGGTGATGGGAGTCCATAGTGGGGATGCTGAGTAACTCTGACCTGGCTCTGGTGGCCATGGGCCCAGCCTCCTGGCCTGCTGGGCCACCATCTGAAACGCATTACCAATGCTTTGTAAACTCCACATCATTTGGCCACATGAAAGCTTGGAACCTAAAAATAGCCGCTCCCAGAGGACGACCCGCATTGGTGGAGCTCAGCTGACCTATGCATGCACACCCACCACCATGCCATCTCCCTTGCTGGGGAGCCCCGACTGGCAGGGCCACACCTACACACCCATTGTGGGCAGCCACTGCCTCAGGCTGCTTTATCAGGGCACAGATCTCACCCAACTGGTCAAGGCTCCAGCCCTTGAGGCCTCACCCAGAGCAGAATGTCTGGAGGAGTCAAGAGAAAGCTGCTGAGGGTGTGGTGGTAGCCTCAGGACCCTTCCCCAGACATGTCCATGCCTGGAATGCCCATGGGAAGGAGATTCCTTAGAATGCTAGTTGAGGCACCCTACAGATGAGGACGTCGAGGCCCAGCAGCATTGAGGGAAGCATGGGAAAGGGGACCTTATACTTACCTGGCTACTGTCAGGTGGGGGACGGGAGGGCCACTGGCTGATATGCTGGTGAGAGAAGGGCAGGCCCTGCCTGGTCCCCTGGTGTCTGGTGGAGAGTCCGCAAGCAGGAGGGCCTCTAGGCTGCCAAGGCTGACTCTTTGCCCTGCTTTCTGTGGGTTCTCTCTCCCTATGTCTCTGTGACCAACTGCAAACCACTCTTTTCCCTAAAAATAAACATGCTTATGGGATTGGGGGAAGCTTTGTAGCTATCAAAGGAAATAATAGGGTGTTTAAGAAAATTACATTGCGTTTTAAATAACCAGCATGAAAGTCATTAAGTTTGAAGTTTCATTCAAATCAGATGGCTCTGTGGCTGGCTCAGTGGCCAGGCAGGCAGAAGGTGGGTGGGCCCTCAGATGCTAAGAGGCACCCTGTGGAGAGGGCTGTGGCTGCAGCTAGATCTCTGCTGGATACAGCTGGGGTCCAAGGGAGCTGGCCAGTTGGTGTGTGCTTGGCTGTGGCAGCCACCCCAGAGCTTACTGGCAGGCTTTGAAGCAGTGTGCGGCCTTGGGGACCGCCCAGCTGTGGTGGGCAACCCTGTGGGTGGAGATATGTAAACAGATGGAGTGGGGAAAGTAGAGGCGGCCATGTTGAAGTGAGGGCTTTCTGGGATGGTAATCTGGATCAGAAAGGGCTGGAGAGCATCCATAGGGCCCAGGCTTCATCTATTCCTTTCACCACTAGATTCTCAGAGCCTAGTACAGGCCTAGTTATTAGTAGGTGCTCAGTAAACAGCAGTTGAAAGAACCACAGTCACAATAACTTGTGTCTAGAACTTTCCCAGTGCCAGGCCTGTGCCAGAAGCTGAAAAAGTAACTACTGTTATTAGCCCTATTCTTCAGATGGGGAAACTGAGGCTCCAGAGAGGTTAAGAACATGCTAGAACCTTGAAGTCAGGATTTGGACTTGGGTCTCTTTTGCCCAAGGAGCCCATGCTCCTTGCTGCTCTGCTCCCTCTGCTCTAGCTTGTGTGTTGGTGAGAGCATTGCGGGCCAATGAGGTGAGTGTTAGTTAACCCCATATACTGTTGGGTTTGTGAGCTGGTCCCTCTGGTCCCTCCTATTATGTGCCATTGGCTTTTCATTGCCCTCCTTGGGTGACCTCCTAGCTCTGAATCTGGTCAAGGCTCCCTTTCTTTCTGGGAGTCCTTACAGAACTGGGAGAGCTGCCTTTTTCAGTTGGGAGGCAGGATCCTGGGGCTTCTAGGAAAAAATGCAGTGTTTAAAAATGGCCTTTAAGATTGATTCAGGTTGGTACATGACAGAAGCATGGTTAGGAACTGCCTATCGTCGGTTCTTTCTTTTCTCCAGTTTTAGTCCTGACTCAGCCCAGAGCTTGCTGCTAGACCTCTCTGGGCCCAACCTCTTGCCTCCTTCTGTGCAGACCAGTTTGGGCTAATGGGTTTCATAGGCCCTGAGTCACTGCAAATGGCTGGACTGAGGAAACAGAGGGAGTCCCAGGGCATGGCTGTGACACCCAGGGGAAAAGCTGCTTGGGAGCCAGAGCTGCTCTCAGCCTCACTGGGGTGTTTTGAGGGCAGATTCTTCTTACTGCCGCCTCCCACCCCCTAGTTCTGGCATCACAGGCCTGTCAGGAGCTCAGCAATCTGGTCCATGGTAATCAGGCTGCCGTCCAAAGGAAACCAAGGACCAGCAGCCCGGACCTGGCACAAATCTGGCTTTCCTAAAAAGTCTTTGTCTAGGGACATGCTTGCTTTTTCTTATTTTTTTTTCCTTTACTTTTAGTTTGTTTTTAACTAAGCACACATAAAAAATAATAGCCCACACAAATATTAACTCATCTCCCCTCACCACAACCCCATGAGGTGATGGACTGGAGACCAGAGCTGCCAGTGTGGAGAGACTTGCATCTTTTAAGTGCTGGAGGAAGGATTTGAACCCAGGCATGCTCCTGGTTCCTCCTATTATGTGCCATAGGAATCATGTAATTGAATTACATATAGCTGGGTCCTCTCGGCTCCCCGATCCCATTCCTTCCCACTCCTCACCCCAGGAGTTGGTATTTCACCCACTCCCCTCTATCTACACACTGTTACACCAGGTGTGCATCTGGAAGAGTTGTTTGGTGTGGTTTGTGTGAAATCCCTAACTCAGCCTCATTAGTGGTGGTGCCTCAGATGGCCCCTAGGGTAGCTGGAGTAGTCCAGCCCCCCTCCCTCTGCTTGGGTGTGAGCCCCTTGAGTGAGAGGGGCTGGGGTGGCAGCATTCTGAGTCCAGAAACCTCCAGCTGCTTCTTTCCACACCTTGCCTTTCCCCCCTGTGGATAAACTGCTAGACTGAGTCCATTCAGAGCCCCAAGGGCCTTAACTGGCAGTAGCTGCAAGGGTTAGACCCAGGGAACTTCCAGATGTGGCCTCAGGGTAGAACTGTCCTCTTTGGGTAAGAGGCAGCTGAAGAGTACATGCGACATGTAGACCCCTGTTTTGTTTTTGCTTGCTTTTTCTTATTTTTTTTTCTTTGCTTTTAGTTTGCTTTTAACTAAGCACACAAAAAAAATATTAGCCCACACAAATATTAAATCACCTCCCCTCACCACAACCCCATGAGGTGATGGACTGGAGACCAAAGCTGTCAGTGTGGAGAGACTTGCACCTTTTAAGTGCTGGAGGAAGGATGCGGGCTCTTGGATGGCAAGATGGAATTGGGGCAAGAAAGCAGAGTTGAGCCTGGGCAGATTTCCAAGTTTCTTCTCTCCCACCCTTGAGCCATTGCTGACCGTCCTCCTAAGCCCGTGCCTTTCTGGGTCTTGTTTGGACTTTCCTGGCTCTCAATCACAGGCATAAATAAGCCCTGGTGAGAGCCTCCCCAGCTTCTAGCAGCTTCCCACCCATCGTCCGTCTGCATATAGAGTGGGAAGGCCACAGGCCCTCTGTAAGAGGGTAATTTAACCTCTCTTTACTTCACTCTCTTCATCTGCAAAATTTGCACAGCAAAGTGCAAAGTTGGGAAGACTGGTGGGATTCCAGGGTGGGGTGGAGCGCTGTAGACTGCTAGGCACTCAGTAGGCCCCTACTGGTGGCATCACCATCTCTAATCCTGTGCCTTTTCTGTTCTCTTCCTGCTTTTCTGCAAAGCCAAACTTTCTGCAAAACCTTCAGCTTTGCCCCCAGGGATATAAAGCTTCTGAACTGTTTCAGTGCCTCCCTCCAGAGCCCTGGTTCCTTTCCCTGCTGCCCCTTCCTTTCCTTCAGGCGAAGCTGGGCTGAGGCAGTGCTCTGGCTTGCCTTGGTCCATGGCAGGCTCCTGGATGGCAGGGTACCGAGGAGGAGCTCGGTGAGTAACCACTTGGGCTAGGGGGACGCCCATTGCCTGGCTGCTGTAGAGTCCCCAACAATATGTTGGTAGCATCAACTAGCAGCTCAGCTGCAGCAGCTCCCGGAAGCTTATATTTTCCTCTGAAAACATCCTGTCCTGAGGGGCGTTCACCTCAAAGAGGAGGAAGGAAAATGCAAGTAAACGAATGCATAGAAACCACGAGAGGCCATGGGCCAGGCCAGGCAGCTCAGCAGGATTCAGCTAGCTTTGAGGGTGCCTCTAGAGCTGGCCTGTGGTTTTTGCCAACCCTGCGTGTAGGGACTCTAGTCCTCACCTCTGCTGTGGCAGGCCCTGTTATCTGATGTCAAGGCCAGGCAGCTGGTGGACTGGCCACACACACCTGGCAGGGTTCTGTTACCATGGCAACAGCTTGTTTCAGCAGGTGGGACTGAAGCCTCCTGGTCCAGGAGGGTGTGGCCTAGCCATCCCCTAGCCCTTCCAGGTCAGCTGGCCTCATGGCTGTGGCTCTGTGCTCTGTGGTGGGCGTCTGGCACAGGGCGTCCAGCGTGCTGTGGGCGAGAAGCTTTCGGGCTGTCCTCTGGAGCACCATGTCCTGGGCAGTAGGGCCAGGAGCGGGGGCTGAGGATAAAAGAGCATGAGTGAGGGCTCTAGCAGCCTGGTCCTCCAGGCCCCGCTGGGTATATCAGCAGAGGTGGGGTCTGCAGGAGCCCACAAATCAAGAATCTTTTGAAGGTTTAGGGGACCTGCCACCTTCTGGGAAGTTCGTTCTCATGACCCTGGCCTCAGAGAGCATCCTACTCAGCAACTACCCAGACTGGAGCATTTAAGCACCACTGGTTCTGGATAGTGGCTCCAGACACAGGCCTGAGAGGGCTGCAGGGCTGTCTGGAGCCAGGAAACGAGCCCCTGGAACTGATCAGGGTCAGTCCCTGGAGCCTAGTTCCCGGCAATGCAGGCAAGAGAAGTGAGAATTGAAGGAGGCCTTTTGAAAGAGTGACTCTTGGGATACCCCAGAGGAACTGGACAGGTTTCTCTCCACAAGAAGAGGGTGTTTTCTAATTTGTACATAGGCACTGTATGAACTAGCCTTTGGTCATTCTAACTCCCAGAGGCAGTGGGAATGGGGAGGAGACCAAGGAGTCTTGGCTGCTAGGTGGGATGTTCCCTGACCCTAAACAGTGATCCCAGCTTCTCCCAGCCTCCAAACCTTTGTGCTATTGTGACACTATGCCCAGTCCCAGCCTAGATTGTTGTACCTAATGCTGCCATGTTTCCCGAAGCACCATCCCACCCCCATGCCTCCACACTGCTAGACCCAGCCTTGAGGGTTCGCTTTCATTCTTTCAATAAAAACAATGCAGAGTATAATCCCAGACCTAAGGCTGGGCAGGAGGCAGACAAGGACACAAGCAACTACAGCAAGGTGTGGTCGGTGTTGCAGTGGAGGTACAGCAGAGAACTCTCCTTAGACAGGAGGACAGGAAAGGCTTCTAGAAAGAAATCTCATTTATATGAGCCCTGCAAGATGGATAGGAATTGGCCAAGATGAGTTGGGAAAGAGTGCCCTGGGCAGAGGGCACAGCATGGTCTCTGGAGCCAGTAGTCCTCCATGGCTGAAGCATGGAGCAAGAGGAGGGCAAAGGAGAGGGTGTGGCTCTCTGGCATCCTTGCAGACCTGAAAACTCAGAACAGGGTGATGGAGTACTGTATGACACAGGCAACTTTCTCACCTCCCCAAGCTTCACTTCCCACGTGTATGAAATGGGAATATAAAATGCCAGCCTCACGTGGCTTGTCACATTTGGCATTTATATTACTCAGCTTCACCTCTGTGCACTTGCCAAGCAGAACAATAACCATAGCAATACCCACCCTTCTGTCTAGTCAGTGTCTGTCCCTGGAAGGAGCACAAGGCCTGAGGTGTGGCTCTGCCATTCCTTCCACAGACTTTTTTTCCCAAGGGTCTCTCCCCAGCTCCATGGCATGCATCAAGAACAGCCTTTTGACTGAGGAGCTTGAAAGATTTGAAGTCACAGTGGCAGATGAGTACACAGGGGCATGCAGAAGGTCTGGGGGGCACTGAGAATTCTAAAGGCCTTCATCCCACAAATCTTCAGTGAATGTCTGCTGAGTACAGAGCCTGGACAGCAGAGGTATCTGGCAAGCTGGAGGCACCCCTACTACGCCACAGCAGGCCAGCATAACTGGGGTGTGATGGCTAGGACCTTAGGGCCATATCCAAATATCACCATCAGATGGGCTCCCAGTGCCAGTGGCCCTGGCAGGCAGGTGTCGCCAGAACTCATACCAAGGGTCCCTGACCTCTAGAGCATTTTTTGGGTCAGGAAAGCACTGGCTCGGAACTAGAGCACTGGCTCTAGGACTAGTACAGTGCCCCCCCACTGCATCCCCCCCCCCCGCAGCTTATTCTGTCCACAACAACAAGGCCCCAGCAGTGCAGTAGGTGACATCCTAGCTCTGCCACTTACTGTGTGTGACCTTGAAATTCAGTTTCTTTATCAATCAAATGAGGATAGTAACTATCCGTGTCATAGATTTGTTTTAGGAATATCCTAGTTAAACTCAGGTGCTCAGGACTGGGCCTGTCACATGGTAAACACTCAGCATTCAGCTGTCACTAGTAAATGCTCTTCTGGGCTTCAGTCTTTTGCTTGGTACAGAGTAGGAGCTCAGTTGTACACCTGAACAATCACGCATGCTGATGGATCCTGGTATGTGAGAGGTTCTTCTCCTGCAGTCCCTGCCATAAGGAGGCCTTCTTGGGAGGGCCTGGTTAGGCAGATCATGCTCCTCTAACCTCTTAGGCTCGAGCCCAGAGGAAACAGCAACTTTCTTCGCTGGGAAAGTGTTGTGGGGCTCAAGTGTTTGGGGGTTTTCAGAGTCAACCGTCAGAGGCGAGGGAGTTTCTCTGCTGGTGGTGGCAGGGGCTCTCAGCGTGCACACAGCTTGTGAGCACAGCAGACCGCTGCGGTCTGCAGGGAAAATGCCGACTGTGTTTATTTTTCACCTGAGCCTGCAGGAAGTGGGGGGGGGTTGGGAGGAGGCAGGGGCAGCCCAGCCAGACCCAAGATCAACTCCAGAGCAGACACCTACCTCAAGAGTCCCCCATTTCCACCTCCCTCTGCCTGGCCCTTTCCTGACTTCAACCTGCAAAAAAAGAGGACGACACACTAGAGCACCAGATGAGAAATTTCTAGCCTATGGAAAGTGTCCCTAAAAGGGAGGAGCACCTTTGGGATGGTAGACTTGAGTAGATGTGGAGAAAGGTCTTTGAGCAGTAAGAACAATGTAGCATCAGGAAGGACCACCTCTTCTGGGGGTGAGCTGGGTCCAAGCATCCAGCAGGAAGCTGGACAGTATTGGTGGGGACTGATGGGTGACTCTCAGACAGCCTTAGGGTCTGAGTCCTGGACCTGTCCTGAAGTGCCACAGGCTGGTGGGAGGGGCCATGAGGGCTCAGGCAAAGGCAAAGAACAGGGACCTGGGGTATCTTGAGAGAAGAGTACAGACATTACTTATGTATTAATGCATCCCATCATGCTCTAAGCCCTTACTGTGTACTCTGCTCTCAGAGTAAGAGAGATGAGGTTGTGCTCTTGAGGCACTCAGGGACTGGTGGGGACAGTCCATCCAGGCCTGCCTCCCTCCCTTGGGGGCTGGGCATGGTTACCATAAGTGACCCCACCCTGTTTTCTGGAAGCCTGACCCTGGGACAGTCTTGTGCTGGAGCCCTGGAACGGGCAAGGGGAACAAGGGGCCCTGTGCTAGAGGGTTCATCTCTGGCTACTACCACTAGATACGGAGGGGGCTGGGGAGTGAGGCTTGGAGGCAGCTTGCATGAGCATGGAAAGGACTGGCCACCCCAGGCCCTCCAACTGCCAGTAAGCTCTCTGCCCCACCCCTGCCCACCCAGCACTTCTGTGGTTTGGCTGGAGGCTCCTGCTTAATGAGGCTTTTCCCCTGTTCCCAGGGAAGGTTGGTAGATAGGACAAACCCATTTCCCCCAGAACTCCCATCATTCCACTGCCTTGTCACGTGCATACATAGCAGGCCAGCAGCTATAGTTTGAGCTGTTTTCTCTGAGGTTCCACAGGCCCAGCCTGAGCTGTGCTGTGACCTGGGGCAAGCCACCCTCTTGCTGCCTTGCAGCGGCTCTGGGCAGAGTGCATAGGACTGTCTTCCTAAAGCTGGCACCTTGGATTCCAGGCCCTGCTCCTAAGGTTTTTCAGGGTCAGAGCTGTCCATACCCAGCTTTCCCTCTAAGCTACCCAGGTCTCCTCAGTCCTAAAGGTTAAGGAGCCAGAGCCAAGTTTGGATGGTAGCGCCTTCTCTGAAGCAGGAGTGTAGACTTGAAAACCTCCTGATTCTGGAGGCAACTGTAGAGGTGTCATCCCACCTGGGGAGCTGAGGCTGGCTCCAGGCGTTTGTACCTTTAGATAGTGAATGGTGGAATGCTTTCTGCCAGGGTCTAATGTTCCTTTGTGCCCAGTTTCCCTGCCCTCAGCTGCCAAAGCCTACCATCTGGTTAGTGCTGTTCTGGGAACCTGTTAGGACAAAAAGACCTCAGGGATTTCTAGGAAGTTTCTTACTTGAATAGATGCTTAGCTTCTGCTTCCCAACTGACTTCATATCAGAGGATGGAGAAGGATGCTGGAGGCTGAAACACCTATGGGTAATCCTGGGTATTATAAGCAAGAAGAGTGGAAGATGCCAGAGGGAGCCTCACACAGAGCTTTGCAAGCCCCAGGTGAGGAAAACAGTTAGGGAGGCCACTGGAGGATTTAGGCAGATGAGTGACATGACCTGACTTATTTGGCTATTAGAGGGAAGACTGGCAGAGGGGACAGGGAGGAGACTGCTGCAATTGTCCAGGTGAGAAGTGACAACAGCTTGGACTAGGTGGGGGACAGGGAAGAAGGTAAAAGTAGGTGGATTCTAGATTTATTTATTTTTTAATTAATTAATTAATATTTTTGGCAGAAATTGAAACCTAGAGTACTCTCCCAGCTTTTTTTATTTTGTGACAGAATCTTGCTAAGTTGTCAAGGCTGACCTCAAATTTGTGATCCTCCTGCTTCAGCCTTATGAGTAGCTGGGATTACAGGTGCATGCCACTGCACCTAGCAGATTCTAGATTTTGAGGTAGAAAGTTGGTCACGGGGTATGAGAAAGAGAAGAATCAAGGACGACTCCAAGGTTTCTGGTCTGAGCAACTCTTCAGGTTGGAGTTATCAACTGAGGAAGAGAGGAGCATATGGAGTAGAAAGTCAAAAGTTCTGATTTGGATATGTTGAGTTTGGGGGGCATTTTAGACCTCCAAGCAGAGTTGAATAGGCATTTGGAATGTGGAGTCCCATGAGAAGTGGGTCTGGAGATAGAAATGTGGAGTCATTGGATGAAGATGTTTAAAGCAAGAGCCTGGAAGAGAAAGGTATTGGGGAGTCAGAAAAAGTGGGCCTGTGGAGTTGGAGGGAAATTAGGCAAATGTGTAGCATTCTGAAAGCTAAGCGAAGAAACTCGGCTTCAAAAAGGAGGGAGAAACCAATTGTGTCTGATGCTGCTAAGAAATCAGGTAAAATGAAGACAGAATTGACCTGAGAGTTCAGAATTGTGGAAGTCATTGGGGACCTTGATAGTAGTTTCTGGTAGAGGAACGGGTTGAAGGAAGAATGAGAGCTGAGAACTAGAGGCTAGGCCTGCTGGGGTTTCTATAAAAGGGAGTGAGACATGAGTTGGTAGTTAGGGGAGGATTTAGATAGAAGTGGCAGCCCGTGTGCACTTTGGTAGGGATGAAATTGGACTTGTGAGGTGCTTGGCACAGTGCCTGGCATGTGGTAGGTACTCAGTGTCTGATGGATATCACATGTGTCCACACATCCCACACCTGTCCCAGCCTACCTCTTTACCTATTGCTAGCCATCTATCAGGACATCAGCTCCTGTCTGCCTGGGGCAAAAGAACTGGTGCAGCTTATAGCCTGGAGGCAGGAATGCAGGGGCAGATGGCAGGCCAGGGCTGTTGATGTTGCTGTGGGAGCCTGTGCCCAGCTGGGAGCTTCACTTCCTGGTTATACTGGGGCTCATACCTAGCTTTCCCTACATCCTTACCCTGGACCCCCAATAGACAAGTACCAAGGAACCTGTGCTAGGCTCCAGCCATTACCAGGAGAGGAAACTGAAGATCTGAAAGAATCTGGTTAAATTCACCTGGCAGGGAATTTTACCCTAGGAGGCCAGAATACAACCACCTTCTCATTACTGTCTTGCCCCAAAAGATGTCCCCTCTTTCTTCTGTGCCACGGGTCTGAGATCACTCATCTGTACTCTTAGCCAGCAGCATCCCCAGAAACATTCTGAGTGGGAAGCTGAGCCTTGACTGGATGATGAGTCTCCAGAGCTCTGGCCTGCGTAGGTGTGCACTGAGGACATGCAGAGCTGGGCCTTGGGCATGGCAGTGACTCCCTGTGGCTGGGTTATATAGAGAGCCCTTTCCCCCAGCCTGCTGACTGAGTCATTTCAGGACAAAGAGCTGTGCGCCTAATGTGAAAAGTGAGAGTCCTGAGGAAAGTAAGAGTGCTGAGGAAACCGGAAGACTGGGGGCTGGGCAGGTTGGCCCCACCTCTCTTGAGTTAGGGGACCAAGGTGGGGAGGTCCTGCCTGGTATCACCATATCCAGTTAGCACTGAGGTGGGGCTAAGGGTCAGACTCAGGACCCCCAGTCTAGGGGCTGGAAGAGGAAAAGCTCTAAGCCTTGCTGCCTGGGGCTGGTGGCTGTGAGTAGCCCTTATAAACAAGCCACTGGTTCTCAAACAAGCTGGATATTCTCTGGGAAAGTAGGCTAGGAAGATTTCCCAGACAGGAGAGATATGCCTCTGGGAACTGAGTGCCCAGAAAATCCAAGAGGTTTTGATTACCTGGGCAAAGTGTGGGGGCTAAAGGGCAGAAGACTGCACTGCTGGACACAGGGTGGGTTGAGTGGTGGATGCCTTCTTCCCTGAGGCCTGTGGTTTTGGCTAGCACCACTTCTTTGACAGTTGAGCTGCCCACACTGCTCACTGCAGCTCTGCCTATATGCATGTCCCTACCCTCATGACTTCCTCCTTCAGGACTCCCCAGGTTCACCTGCCCTCCTAATTTTTCAGAACAAGGCCAATCAGCCAACCCACAGTGTCCCCCAACTGTCTCCTCTCTACGAACATTTCAGCAGCCCACACCCCACACCTGCACCTTCGGACATCAACCAGAAACAAGGTATGGGCCTGGAATAGGGAGGGGTCTGATGTGAACAGCCTAAGGCCTTCTATTTTATAATGAGAGAACCTGAGGCTGTGCAAAACAAGGGTCCAAAGAAAATGCCAGAAAGATAATTTGGGGAGTCTGAGGAAACCAGAGGACTGGGTAGATGGTGCCAGGTCAGAATATGAAGCCTTAAAGTTGGGGTAGAAGCCTGCCCCAGTGGCAGTGTGAGCTTCTGATCACTATGAGCAGCTTCCTGTCCTAGTGAGAAAATGGAAAGTGGTGGTTGTGATGGCTGATTCACCTCCCCTCAGCCAAAGTCATTCTGAAATCTATTGTCAGCTGTAGGAAACCTGCTGACTCAAACCTGGGGGACTGGTTAGTAGGGGGGAGGCCTGGCATTCCAGGTAAGGTTCCTCTCGACTAGGGCCTACCTCCTGGTCAGAAAGCCAGGCAGAGCCCCCAGCAGAGAGGCTCCAACTGCAGAGCTTCAGTGGCCCAGGGAATGGTGAGGCCTAGCCACCACCTCCTGAGTGACTGCCTACTGGTCAACCAGTGCACTCCGGAGAGTCACCCAACCCCTCTGCCCTTGGTTCCCTTGCCTGTCAGAAGGCCACTGTTATCATGCTGGGATAGTCCTAAACAAACCAGTTTGTCTGGACCTCTAACAAAGAGAGGTTGCTCTAGGATGCAGGAACTGCTGAAGTCACCCCCAGATCAAGCTAGCCCAGTTACTTGGCTCCTCTCCATGGCAGGAGTTCACAGGCCTCTGCAGACCCCTGACCTCTCTGGCTTCTACTCTCTGACCTCAAGCAGCATGGGACAGCTCCCTCATACTGTGAGCTGGTGAGTATGGGCCCAGTGGGAAGGGGAAGGAGGCACTGTGTGGTGGTTGAACGTTGCCTGCCCTTCCATGTTCTTTACAAACACCATAGGATGACCAGCAATTGTATCCCAACCTGCTCTGAGCTAGGGGTTCTTGTGGTTGGTTGACATATTTCCTCTAGAGAGACCAGAGAGCTGGCTGTTGGTTCCAGCCCTATGAAACCTGAACTCTCCATCATGGGAGAACTCTGGACTGCTTAGGGACCTCCAGAGCCATATGAGTATGTGAGGAAGAAAAGGTAGGCCTGAGTAGGGAGGTGACAGCATGAATAGCCAACAGAGAGGGTGCTGCTTCTCAGCTGCCTGGTGGGCAGAGGGACACTTCCCACTAGCCTCAACACCTGCTGTTGGCTGGTCTCTTCCATGGCTGAGCTGCTTGAACAGCAGGTTCCCCTTGTCCCTATGGTACCTGATTGAGCTCAAGCCCCTGACCAGCCTGTTTGGAGGGTGTACTAAGGCTAGGCCAGAAAAAGCCAGCCTGGACCCAAGTCAGAAGGCCTGACTGTGGGCCAAAGGATCTATCCTCAGCTTAAATGGGGTCTTCGCAGGCCACTTAGTCATTTACTTGTCACCCATAACGTTACCTGTGCAGATAGCCTCTCTGGAGTAGAGCAGTCAACCAGCGGAAGGAAAAGTTGGCTTCCCAGGAAGGGTAGGGAAGGCCAAAGGTGCAGCATGCCCCCTTTCCCTTACCCTACACCCATGTTCAGCACACTCCTTCATTCCCAGATTCTCTTTGGACAAAGTGCCATTATAAATACAAATCTGGACTATCCTCAGGATATCAAGATGGGATGACAGTGCTTAGGCCAGGCGCGGTGGCACACACCTGTAATCCCAGCGGCTCAGGAGCCTGAGGCAGGAGGATTTCGAGTTCAAAGCCAGCCTCAGCAACTTAGTAAGGCCTTAAGGAACTCAGTGAGACCCTGTCTTTAAATAAAATATAGAAAAAGGGCTGGCGATGTCACTAAGTGGTTAAGCGCCCCTGAGTTCAATCCCCAGTTAACTCCCTAGAGTACTGTAGGCTAGTAGCTCCAAGGCCAAGAGACTTGAGCCTAGAGGGGATATTTACCCACTTAGGCTCTAATGAAGGTCTTTAGGGACAGGGAGGGAGAGCCCTATGTTCTTAGCTCTTACCAGGCAGCACTTGGCTGCCAGACTCTGAACTGAGCCTTACTGTGTGCCAGGTAGGGTTATGGGTGTCAGGGAAGCACTGCTTCAGCTGTCTGATCCTTAGGTCCCTGACCTCTCCAAACTCAGTTTGCCCAGTGATCCAGGCAAGAAGCCAGGCAGTCACAGTGCACTGTTAGCATTGCTTTGGATGGGGGCTGTAGGAGCCCATAGGGGTACCTTATCTAGCTTGGAATCTCTGGGCTTTTGGAGAAAAGAGTGACAGCCAAACAAGACCCAAAGGATAAACAAAGAGTGAAAGCAAGCAAATTGAAGCAGAAAAGCAATCCAGACATTATCAGTAGAGGATGAGAGGCCCTTGTACAGGTATCAGCCCTATATTATCAAGGAAATTTAGAAGACAGGCTAGAGGGGCCCCAGGAAGCCTGCTAAGCTGGGTCCCAGGAGAATAGCATTTCCAGCCCTTAAGCACAAGCTGGTCCAGTGAAATAAGGGCAAGGTGAAGCACAAGTTGCCCCCTGGTGGCAGATGCCACAAGTAATCCCAGCAGAAGCCAATCTGTTTCAAAGACTATGGGTCAGGCCAAGAAGGTACAAAAGCTTTCCCCATGTCTGGTTAGCAGCCAGACTGCTAACAGCTGTCTCTCCCAACCACAGGCCCAGCCCTCCTCTCTACCCCCTGTCCCCTTCCTGCGGATATAGACAGCACTTCCCTGCCCCCACTGCAGCCCCTGGCACCCCCTACCCCAGGTGAGTCCCCTACGCCTGCAGCCAGGCTCCTGCTTCCTGTTGCCCAGGCTTAAGTGCCCACACAAGGCCATGCTCAGGCCAGTGCTTACCCCGTGTTAGTTGTTTGTCCATCTGTCTGCCTGTCATCCTGCAGCCCCCTGCTGCCCTAATGCCTGACAGCAAAACTGGTAGGAGTGTAAGAGGCCCCTGTCCAGGCCATATGTGCAATAAAGCAACAAAGAAGCCAGGATAGCAGTGCATGCATAGCTCAGCCAGTGTGCAGATGTGTGTGCACTCACCTCTGTTCTGCATCCCTACTGGGGCATCCCGTGAGCTTTGCCCAAGTTGAGGCAGCATCTTCTACATAAGTGTCCCCAGCCTCTGTCCTTCAGGGGGTTGCCTGCTCAGGGATCCTATACCTGTGCAAGCAGCAAGGGGCACAGTGATCTCCACAAAACAGTAAGGAAGTAAGCTGGGAGGTGAGTGCACAAGTGTCCTTTCATTTAGCTTATTCCCTCAGTGACAGACCTGGTGTCAAGAATATAACAGCAAGAAATTCAGCAGTCATTTCTAGTTCCACTGGAGCTCCCAGCTCAGGGTGGGAGGTATAGATACAGCACAGCTATAAGTGGGCCAGTGGGTAATCAGGAAGCCCCCAAGGAGACTGCAAGCAGGCTTGATGGGTCAGAGAGCGCCTTGTGGAAAGGGTTAACATTTCCTGACAGGGATAAAGGGAACAGCTGTAACAGGGCTTAGCTATGGGTGGAGAGTGCTGGGAAATGGGGTAGAAATGAAGCTAGAAATGTCAGCATAGATGCTTAAGCAGGGCTGTGCAGGACTTGGGAAAAATCTGGATTTTATTCTGTGGGCAGTGGGAAAATTTCAGCATTCTTTTAAATGGTCATGCTAGCTGTGTGTGGAAAGGGCCCTGGAGGGGGTGAGGGGGTCAAGTGGGAGTGAGGAGGCCCACAGGCAGCCCCCAGCTCTTCAGCCTGACTTGGTGGCGGCAGGTGGGGAGAAGATGATACATTTGAAAGCTACTTGGGACTATTTAGTAACCACCCGAATGGCATATCCGTGGATTTTTGCAGTGTCTGTGTAATGTGTCGGGAGCAGATATTTGTATGTATCTCTGTATATGTGTGTCCAGGTCAGTGGGGATGGGGAATCTGTTCCTCTGTGTCCTTGTCTACTGTGCATGGGCCTCCATGTATGTCTGAAGGTCTGCCCATAATTCCTGGCTCAGTGTTAATTCTCTTCCTGTTTCCAGGTTTACCCACCCATCCTTGATGCTGGGCTCTGGTGTCCCTGGTCACCCAGCAGCCATCCCTCACCCGGCCATTGTGCCCACCTCAGGGAAGCAGGAGCTGCAGCCCTATGACCGCAGCTTGTGAGTAAAAACACACTCTGTGGGTGAAGGGGAACAAGAAGGTATAAGATGGGCAAGTGAGCAGATCTACTGTCAGCCAGGTCACACATGCCTCCCACCAGACCCAAGAACTGCCTGGTGGCCCCTCTAAGCCTTCTTGTGGCTCTGGCTACTGACCACTGTTTTAGCTCTCTGCTCATTCATTTGGGTCAGCTAAAAAAGAGTCCATTTACAAAGCCTTAGGATCATACACTTATGCACCCACACTCAAGGAAGGTGCTCAGTGATCAGCGGGGAGGGATTTGGTCCTGAGCAGTCTGGATATCTGTCCCTTAGGAAGACACAAGCAGAATCCAAGGCAGAGAAGGAGGCTAAGAAGCCAACCATTAAGAAGCCCCTCAACGCGTTCATGCTGTACATGAAGGAGATGAGAGCCAAGGTCATTGCAGAGTGCACACTCAAGGAGAGCGCCGCCATTAACCAGATTCTAGGTCGCAGGGTGAGGCCATGGGGCAAGTGGGTTGGGGGGACTTCTGATCCCTTTCACCCTGCTGACTCTGTGATGTACCCCATTCCCCCCCACCCCTGCAGTGGCATGCACTGTCAAGGGAAGAACAGGCCAAGTATTATGAATTGGCCCGTAAAGAAAGGCAGCTGCACATGCAACTATACCCAGGCTGGTCAGCGCGGGACAACTACGTGAGTGGCCAAACACATCCAGCAAGGGTGGGCAGGGGAACCTTCAAAATACTGTGTCTCAGGACTCAATCTCAGGTGGAAAAACAGAGCTACTGTCCTGACCAATACAGATGTGGTATAGAGGAGGTAGGGGCATGGAGAGTCCAAGGCTCAGAAGAGGCAAGCCTGGGGAGCTACCCTAAAGCCAAGCCCACACATCCTGTTCTGCACTCTAGAATCCATTCACACATGGGATGTTGCCAGTATTTGGGCCACATAGTAAGAAGGGGAAGGGGCCATTCAAATTGTAGACCAGATTGGGAGAGGGAAGAGCCCCTAAATGTACTCCATGGCAGCCTAGCAAGAACTGCAATCAAGAAACTATAGGACCCCCAGGTTGGAGGAGCGTGAATGTCCAGAATTCCAGGGGTAGTTAGGCTAGGCAGTAGCTGCAGATAGCCCAGTGTCTACCTCCCAGATCTAAGTATCCTTCTTTTTTTCCCTGCAGGGGAAAAAGAAGAGGCGGTCAAGGGAAAAGCATCAAGAATCTACCACAGGTGAGGCCTTGCCTCAACAGTAGTATAGGCTCCTCTCCATGCTCCCATTTTAAGAGCAGCTCTGCTCTGACCCAGAGGGGTTAGCAGAGCACTCAGCCAGGAACCTTCAGGGCCTGGGCCCTCTGGAAATGAAGGCCTGCATTTCACAAGTCAAATTCCCAAGCAAGGAACAGCTATACTAAATCCAAGGGAAGACCAGCTCCCCTTGACACCCAGGGGAGAGGGGTCTTCATTTAGCAGGTGATATATCCTCCACTTTTGTCAGCCCTACCTATGGTTAAACTCTACCAGAAAAGCTGGTAAGTAATTGCCAATGTGGTTCCAGGAGTAAGCCAGAGTATGCTGGCTGTCTAGTTCTGCTGAGGAGGAGGAGCAGGCTGTCTGGGCAGAAGCTGACCAAGGCCCAGGCCCAGCCCAGGTCACACAGTCTGCTAGCTAGTGCCTGGCAATTTCTCCACCATCATATCCCCATCTCTTACTCTGGTTTCTCATGGCAATGTAAAGTGCTCTGTGTAGAGGACCCAGGAAACCCACACTCTGCAGGTCTCCTTCCTGTGGGTGAATTCCTGCTTCACATGCGTGACTTTCTCAGCTGTGCTGCCCCTATAGTGGGAAGCTGGAAACTAGGATTGAGACTGTGCGGACAAAGTCTGCAGCTCTTTCTCTGAGGCTACACATAGAGTGTAAGTTGTAGCCTTAGCCCTTAAGGGAATTCGGGTCAGAAAGACTGGGCATTGGCAAGAATGAAGAAAAACTGGATAAAATAGGCAGGCAGTCGGGAAAGAGATGGACAGCCCCAGTGCAGAAAAGGCTGGATCCCAAGAGCCTCCCTGGGCTTCTCTGCAGTCTCCAGGTCAGAAGGGTTCCCACAAGCAAAAGAGAGGAGCCAGCCTGAGGACCCTTACTCCACCTCACCATTCTTCCCACTGACTCTATTGCCCAGCTGGGTTACCTCCTTTCCTAAAACCTTGCTCTGGGGCCTAGGGCTCCCACTGGGGCTGGCTGTGCCATGGAGAGGTCCATTCTGCTTGTGGGGGCTGTGGGATGTCTATAACTGGCTAACACTGATATTACCTCTTCTTTCTGGGCCCTGCTCTGCCCTGCTGCCTGCCTGCTCGCCCTCTGCCCTGCTCTGCCCCTCTGGCATGGCTGTGAGCAGACACTGGCTCGCCTAAGAAATGTCGTGCTCGCTTTGGCCTCAACCAGCAGATGGATTGGTGTGGTCCCTGCAGGTGGGTTTGTCCCCACCATCATTCTCCCTTTGCTTCAAGCTGCTTCCCTGACTACACATGTTCTGCTGGGCCTGCAGCCCCCTCTGGTCCCTCAGCCCCCTGGCATACCCAAGAGATTCCTAAGAATGGGAGTGAACATTGAACACAGATTGTGAGAGCACTTGGGTCTAGGTGAAAGCAATGGAGGAGGACATGCAGAATGTTCCAGAAAGGAAAGCAGACTTAAAGAGATGGCTCTGGTGCCAGTCAGGCCTAGTAGGTCCTTAGCAGACAGATCTGTCACATATCATTCAGGAAGCCTAAGCCCCTACTCCTAGGCCTCAAAATCATTATGGCTTTCCACTTCTTCAAAGTGGGACGCATGCCTGTTCCATCCCAAGCCCTTAAATCTGAGAAAAACGAAATGATAACATCAGACAACCACCTAAATAACCTTGTCGCCAGGCAGCCTATGATTTTCTTCTCTCATACCTACTGAGATCAGAGGGCTGGAGAGGTTAGGAGAGAGAAGCAGCATTACTCTTGGACTATCTTACCCAGAGAGCCCTGTGGCACTAAATTTCTGTTTTTTATCATGGGTATGAAAAGTTTCACCCACCAAGTGGTTAAAGATGCCTTTTTTAGGCCATACCTGACAGAGCCAAGGCTGAGGGTACTCAGACAGTAAGGTCAATGGCTCTATGGAACACTTGTTCAGCCCTCTGGTATGCCTATCATTGTCCCTATTCAAGGGCAAGGAGAAAAAAGTTAGTGGATGGAGGCACGTGTGCATACATGAGGCCCTCATCATTCTGTTCTACTCAAAAGACCAACTGTGGCTTTGAGAATTCTAGGTTGTAATATACAAGAGTCCCAGTCCACTTCTTCTCCCCTTAGCCCTGCGCTGAAGACATGGATTGCTCAGCCAAGAACTACAGGCATTGCAGTCCTTTGCCTTAATGTAGATCTGAGTCCCCACAAACATGAAACAGAAGCTTAAAGACCCACACTAGGAGATGGCTTCCTTGGGGGGAGGGGGGCCCCCACAGGCCAAGTTACAAAAGGTCCCCACCTTGTGGTGGTTCTGAAAACTGCACCTGACCTAGTCTGGGCCAAACCCAAGAGTTGCAGGGCTGATTCAGGTTTGAGGACATAAGCACATCCATCACCCAAGTCATGGGGAGAGGACAAGAGGTCAGCCAACCTGTGCAAAGACAGCATTTTTTGGTTTTGGTGTATGACTGTGAATTTACCCTCTGTTTACAGATAACTCTCTTCACTATTCCTAGGAGGAAAAAGAAATGCATTCGGTACTTACCCGGAGAAGGCCGCTGCCCCAGCCCCGTTCCTTCCGATGACAGTGCTCTAGACTGCCCTAGGTCCCCAGCTCCCCAAGACTCACCCTCATACCTTCTGCCCCTCTTCCCCACAGAACTGCTTGCTAGCCCAGTGGAGTCGGCACCAACATCCCCACGTCTCTCCACTATTCTCAGTCTCCCTGCCCCTGGACCACCACAGGCCCCTCACAGCACCCTGCAGAACACACAAGTACAGCAACAGGAATCTCAGAGGCAGGCGGCCTAGCATGCACAGGACTCCTGGCCTCCTCCAGAGGCCTATCCCTTTAGAGAAAGCAGAAGAAGCCCCAGTCATATGGAAACTGGCCAGCAGCCCTCCCAATACTCCATGTAGTGTCCATGCCCTGAAGATTTCAGAGGCTGAACAACTTCTGCCTGAACGTGAAGCCATCAATTCAAACTTCTCAAGTGGTGGGACCATATTAATGCCAGTCGTCTCATTAAGGGAATCCTGATTCCTGTGGCAGCCTACATTGTGGTGTCCCCCACCCCGCTCCAAACCATGTGCTTTACTAGCCAGATACCCTTGTCTCCCTTGCTTTTCTGCTATAGGTCACAGAAGGGCAGGACTAAGCTCAGCTACATTCTCTACAGAAATGCCTCATCTGTCCTCCTCTGCCACACCCTTCCCACACCAGACACTTCCATGGATCAAGAATAACCTGTTTTATCAAACATCATCTGAGCATGATCACAACCACAAAGCTCAAGATGACTATGCTTCTCCAAAGGGAATGGAGGAGCTGTTTACAGAAAACCAGCTGCTCTTCATAAGCTGGACCAGAGGAAGCCTCTTAGTATATTCTCAGGAGCTTAGAAGAGGAGGAGGGAATGGAATAGGTTTAGGCCTAACAACTTATCAGGCAAATGCGGGTTCCTGAGCAACTTAAGAAACCCTGACACCAAAGCTCAGGCACCAGGTGATGCAGGCAAATAGTTCAAAGAAGTCATGGCCCAAATCTAGTATGTATCCCTCTCCATTCAGTCTTTTTTTCACAGTTCCATTTCCAGCTCATCCATGTCACTTGAGCCAGCTCTTGGGCAATTTAAGAGAGTAAACCCAAAACCTCCTCCAATAGCCAGAGCTTGCCTTCTAGCATTCAGACCAGGCCAGCTTGTTTTTTTCCCTTTGGGGCTGAAGGAAAGAGGACTGTTAAAACTAAAGGAGCCCAGAAACCTCTAGTGGTGGACATAGGTTTTCACCACAGCCTACTTTAATCAATTTTTGAGCCAAGCTTCAACCCTGAGCCTTGAGAAACAAGTCTTTTAATTTAACTTTTTTTTTTCCTTTTGCCTTCTCATTGTACATAGCCTGAATCCAAAGAAAAAGGGCTGTCTGTGTACTCGTATATACCCTTACAAAAAGCCTTTAGTTACCTACTTTAGCCACTGGTTTCTCAGAATCCAAAGATCACCTATTCTTGTGTAGTGTTGCAAAAAGTCTTGAGAAAAAAGGACCAATGTAGTGTTCAAAATATTTTTGTATTGTTAATGCATCATCAAAGAAAAACTTTTTAAAACATGAGAATAAAGATACTTTTTACTGGGTTTTTCAAAGTCTGACCCTGAGGAATAAGATGTTTGGGTAACAGCATGACATTTACCTTTTCTTTTCCGGTCACAAAACTTGGGGGTTAATTGCCTAATATGGTGTACATATTCCCAAGACTTCCAACCTACAGAAACTAGAGATCACCCTTGTCATTTACCCTATAAGGACGTGGACCCCCACCCCTAAGGCTGGGCTCATGCTGAGAATAAACTTAAGACTACAGACCTTTACCCCACAACTGATGCAGCAAAGCCTGTTTTCCAGTGCCCTTAAAGTGATGAGTTGGAAACTGCTATCCTATAAACGCTGAAAACAAAATGGTTGCATATGAACACTAGGCTTTTTCCCTGAGAGCAGAAAAAAGATATCCTGTTTTCAAGGAAAATAAAAGCAATCAATCTCTTACAACTGTCCATCATCATAAAGTCCTACAAAAAAGATTTTAATAGCACTCTTTGCTGGCGACGATTATGTCTATTAGGGTACTAAAAGTATTTTTCCTGCTGGGTGCGGTAGGCCCAAGCCTATAATCCCAGAGGCTCAGAAGGCTGAGGCAGGAGGATCACAGAGTTCAAAGCCAGCCTCAGCAATTTAGTAAGGCCCTAAGCAACTGAGACCCTGTCTCTAAATTTATTTTTAAAAAGGGCTGGGATGTGGCTCAGTGGTTAAGCACCCCTGGGTTCAATCCCCTGTACCAAAAAAAAAAAAGGATTTTCCCTATTTTCATAAAAGACCTGTTTAGTTTGATTGCTGATCTATAGTATGCTTTTTACAAGGCAATTACCATGTTAAAATACACTGCTAACTTCCTGAGACCTATTGTGAATGTGAAAGAGATCATAAAAACCACTCTGATAGATCAGTTGGCCATTAGATAAATGCTGGGCAAAAAATTTCACAAGGCACAGCCACTAAGCCACCATTATGCATTGTTTTTTCTTTAACTTTTTGGATTTTATATTTTAAAAATATTTATAAAGTCATCTTCTAGAGTAGTGTTTCTTTAAAATAGGCCACTGGAAGCTGTAATCCCAGTCTTACTTCTTTGTGGGAGGATGCTACAGGAGACCAACCATTCTCTGGACATCTGTCCCATTTTAAAGAATTCCACTCTGGCTACTGGCCTAGTTGTTTCAAAAAATACATTCTAAACAGGGCTTCTGCAAGGCTGGGTTGTTGCATCTGATTTGGTGTCTTAGAGTACACTGGATACATAAACAATGCAACCTTTGTATAGTGGTGTGGGGGGGGTGTCCTTTGGCAACTTTGTTAGACCAGTCTTTTAGGAAAAAAGAAAAACACAAAAACCACCTGATTTCCAAAAGGAAATCCAAATCCTCCTAACTCACTCCACCATGTTCCTATGAGGCCAGAGAGTGACTTGAGATTGCAAACCCAAATTCAACTTCAAATACCATGCCAGTTTTCCCTCACAGCTAGCCAAGAATCAACCATGTTTTCTGAGACTTCACAGGACAGGATACCGTTATACATTCCCAGACAACTGGCAGACTTAAGCCTTTCTTGAAACAGACATTGACTGCTCCCATCTACTGCAACTGCCCCCCATCCTGTGCTAAGTGGATTCAGTGAAGGCTCAGCCTAGCATAAGCAGGGCATTCCCATGTCTTTTTTTTTTAAATTGGGGATTGAGCCCAGGGCTGTTCTACCACTGAGCTACATCCTCAGCATCCCCACTTTTTTTAAAAGACAGGGTTTTACTAAATTGCCCAGGCTGCCCTCAAAACTTAAGATCCTCCTGCTTTGGAGTCACTGGGATTACAAGTGTGTGTCACTGCACCCAGCTCATGTCTCCCAATTCGAAGGTGTTTTCCTCTTTTCTAATTAGCCCAGTGACTACCCTTGAGCTTTTTTTT
>NW_025999869.1:25082080-25141743 GCF_001458135.2 Marmota marmota marmota
GGGGGAGTTGGGGGGGTGGGTTGGCTGGTTCCATAACCTAGGGCCTCATGCATGCTAGGCAAGGAGTCTAACTGAGCTACATTCCCAATCTTTGTAACTATCTTTTGAAGGACTCCTGTGGTCTCAAGTTCTCTGGCTGCAGAGTCCCAGGCTGGCATAGAAGTACTGCTTCCCAGCTCTGTGCAAAATAAGCCTGGCTAGGAAGGCCACAACCAGAAGGAAGCAGAATGAATGGTCTCTACATTCTGTTCCAGAAAGGAAGGAATCAGTTTCTGTATCCATTTCTAGGAAAACAGAGAGGCAAAGGTAACAAGGCCATGTCAAACTCCTGCTTGCCAAAATTTTTTAACCAAAACTAGTTAATTATATAAAAGCCAAGTTAGCTTTGCTTTTGAGTTTAGAAAGTCTACACTGACTCTTGGGTCTCTTCAGAGTTTTTTTTTTTTTTTTTAAATCAGTGCTGATAACTGAACCCAGGGTCTTGCACATACTAGGCAAGCATTCTACCACGGAACTGCATGAACTGCCAAAATCCCAGCTCTCTTCTTAGTCTTCTTGAACTTTTTTTTAAAATTCAGGCTCCTGAATTCTCACTTAAAGAGATACCTTCATGAATCTTTTTTTTTGCCTTCATGAATCTTGAAGTATAAAAATTATAAAGCAATACCTACTTTGTACATTAAGGACAGACAAGAAAGTGAGCCAATAAAATACAACACATCAAAAGAAATAACTTGTTTTTACAACATAAGAATTATCCTTACTATGACAGTGTTAGGGAGAAAATATAAACTAACATTCAGGAAGGATATGGTTTACTTTTAGATCCTAAGTGACAAAGACATTCAATGAAAAACTGACAAGCCCAAGAATTGTCAGAGGAATCATAATTACCTTTAAAAAAGCACATCATATTGCAGGAGGCAGCTATGCATTTTCTATGAATATAGAAAAATACTGACAAAGTTCTTTGGTACTAGCTGGCAGTCACCCAAATTTGCCAAATACCTACCCCTCATTCTCTTTCCTGACAAAACAAGTTAAGCCTTGAGGTTAACCAAGAAAGGATTTCTCCCCTCTCCCTATGTATATTAGTAATTGAAGAATGGCTTTATGATTCATCACCACTAACCAGTTTCCAAACCAAAGCTATTAACCAGTTCTCCTCTCTCATGCACTGAAACTGCTCAATTTCTTTATGCTCCATACCTGCATTTTATGGGACTCTTTATCACTAATGTTCTTTATACAGAAATACATGGAGCAGTGCTGCTAAATAAAGGTAAGTCCTGCCAGCAAAGGGCCTGTAATTAAGTCCTGGAACAATGAATATAAAGCAGACTGCATCAGACTGAAATTCATAGAAGGTACTATTTTTAACTTGTCCAAGGCCATGTAGGCACTAAGCAGCAGAGGTGAGACTCCAACCTTAAGGTATAATCTTCATGCCACATTTGTTTAGCATAATAGTAAAAATATAAGCATGAATATACCTTTGAAGACTGAGGTATATCTGTTAAAGATAATGGGAAAGAGGTACTCACTACAGGTGTGAGCCTGGAACACTCCTGGTAGACAAATTAAAGGAATAATGAGCATATAGAAGGAACAGGGAAAAAAGGTTAGGAAAATATTACTGCAGCCAGACTGATTTATCTGGATAAATATCCACAAATACCCTATTTTTCCCCAGGATGAGTTATCATATTCCCATTAATCCACGAGATTACCAGGATCTTCTGTTTAAAGACTAGGAGGCAAAAAAATGTTGGGAGTGGCTGGATATGTAGCTCAGTTATAGGTAGCATGCTTGCCTAGCATGTGTAAATTCTAGGTTCAATCTCCAGTACCACAAAAAGCTATCTGCTGAGTGAGCACAGTGGTACACGCCTTCAATCACCACTATATAATGGGGAGGCTGAGGCAGCAGAATCACAGGTTCAAAACCAGCTCAACTTAGCCAGACCCAGTCTCAAAAATAAAAAGGGTTGGGGTAGAGCCTCCCTGGGTTTAATCCCCATACCATACATACACATGCACACACAAAGACTTAGGGCCATAATTAAAAGTCAAGAATGGAACAAAAATTTACACTACCATGTTGTCTTTTCATTCATCTTTCTGAAAGACTACATTATCCTTTAAATATGAATAATGATGTTATTTATGCCTGTCATTCTAACTTGAAGTGTCATGCATGCAGATCAAGAGCTAATGATAATAGGCTTCCATTTTCTAGAAGCTGAAATTCCTTTACAAAATTCAACATGGCATATGCTACTAATCTTAGACCTTCAGTGAAGACCTGGGCTTGTCAAGATACTACTAAGGTTACCTGAGATGGTAAAATCGATTGTAGGAGTTGATCACTCCAGCTAGGACTGGACTCTTGTTACCTTCCCCACTGCCCAGGGCAAATGGAAAACAAGTTTATTTCCTAAGACAAATTGCAATGGTCATCAACTTTCTGCAAAATGTCAGAAGATATTTCAGGCTTTTTGGTCAATACAGTCTGGGTTTTTTTTTTGTTTGTTTTAAAAAACAAAAATTATTTTTAGCTCAAAGACTGTAAAAACACACTGGGCCAGATATGACCCACATGCCTATTGTAGTTTTCCATCTCTGATAAAGAAAAATAAACTGAGAAGTATGTGAGACAACAAATGGAACTTATGTGAGACTACATATGGGATTTTATTAGGCAAGATGAATTTGGAACAAGTGGGAAGAGAAATAAACAAGCTATTGTCATGATAACCTACACCAGAACAACTCACAGTAAGTGTGGAAAAAAATACAGTAAAATTACATATGAATACAGATAATGATAACTAGTAAAGATAAAGGGAACATAGTAGGAAAGGAAAAAAATCTGCGAAATATCTCAAGCCATCAAAAAATTTTCATTCTACTGTGGAGGGAATGGCATGCGGTTTTGTGTGAAGAAGTGAAGCACTGGCTCCAGTTAATCACATAAATGACAATTAGAAGAGACAGAAGTCATTAGTATTGTCTGGTTATGTCGGTAGCCTTCAGTGAGCTAGAACATGAACTGCCTAAAAACATTTTTCAAGCTAAACCAAATATAACCAAATTTAACCCATTTAAAGTAAGTGAAAAGACACACGTAAGTCCACAAAAAGCAAACTATTCACTACCTACTACATAACTTACTCTTTATTGAAAGTATCTTGCACTTACGATGTTTTCTGGATTTTGCCACATATTTCAATGTTAAAAGTTACTTTTTACATGCAAGTAGTATGAATAGTTTTCCCCATATAGGAACACTGATTTATAAAAGATGACATACCACATGAATGAAGTGTCTTTTTTAATTGAAAAGCTATCAAACTGTCTAGTTACATTTCTCCCCTCCAAATCCACAAACTGGGTAATAACCGAGTCTCTAGGCAACATATTCAAAGCTGATTAAAAAAACAAAAAACAAAAAACCCGAGTCCTTCGGTCCAATTAAGGGAACCCTGCTACATACAGGCAAATCTATCCCAGTGGTACTGCTCGACTCCAGGAGGCTGGAAGAAATCCTAACAACCCCAACTCAGAACATTTACTTCAAGTAGCCTTTTTCCAGTTTCCAACTCATGAATAAAGATAATATTTTTTAATTCTATTTCAGAAAATTTTTTGCAAGTTGTTTTATTTACAACGCCAACTTTTAAAAGCTCACTAAAGTTAACTGGACAATAAACTAGGCAGAAATCGCTTTACAAAAGGAGGGAAAGCCCAAAATGCCACTTTCTACAGAGAACCCACAGTTCAGTTTTATTCAGAGTAAAGAAAAAAAGAAACTTTCTCTCACACTAAAAGAAATTCAGCCATAGGTTTGGAGTCTGTACTCAAAGTACACATGCAATAAGGACAATATTATGCTAATACAATTGATTTGCTGCTGCATTTGTCTACTGTTTGTCTAATATTAACAATTATAAACAGAGCAGTGCAACTAGTATTTGGAACAATCCTTATAGTGTTACAGTGTCAGGTACATTTCACTTCTCTTCACACCACTGGTTCTCTTTGCGTACCTAGAAGAAGAGACAGACATAAGGAAGTACCTTAACCTGAGTAGTCTTCCTGAGACTTGTATTACATACTGATTCCATCAACAGCCTATGAGGTAAGTCAGAAGGACATGTAAAAACCAGAAAAATAGCCAGGTATGGTGGCATACACCTGTAATCCCTATGGTTCAGGAGGCTATGGCAGGAGGATTGCGAGTTCAAAGCCAGCCTCAGCAAAAGCAAGGTGCTAAGCAACTCAGTTTTACTGTCTCTAAATAAAATACAAAACAGGGCTGGAGATGTAGCTTAGTGATCAAGTGTTCCTGGGGATGTCCCTTAGTGATCTAGTGTCTTCAGAACCACCCCCCATAAAACAAAACAGGAAAATATTAGGTTAAGAGTACAGTTTCTAACTCCCTTTGTTTACCTCCCCAGATCTGTATTCTAGTCCTGCTGAAATTATTAAAAACAAAAAATTCAATGGTAATTCACTTTAGAAAAATTGAGAGAGCAAATTCAACTAGTTTATTCATATAATTTTGGTTCATAGCCACGCCAACAGTCATTCTGTTGGTTCATTTCTTCCCCATTCACTAATTTGCTCAGAAGTATTCTAGCCTACACTCTTCCTTTGGCTATGCTTTTCTGAGGTCAAATATGTATGGTCTATATACCCCAGGTACTAAAATTAGAAAGTGCTAATGAATTAATATGAAGGAACTCTTTGGTTTAAAACTCACTTTTTCTTATAGTATTATCTAAGTGTTTAAACTCAGAGACAGAGCAGTAAGAGTATGTGTAGGACTCAGAAGGTAACTATTATCTCCCCTCAAGTTTCAAGATTCCTTGATAAAAGCACCTCTTTTCTTGTCATGTTAATGGGTTTTAGTCTCTTGAAAATCATGTGATCAAAGACAAACTTCATGTTACCCACCTGGGCTTCCTCCTCTTCAGTAAAGTCATTTTTGATATTGAAGGTTTTCCGAATCTCCTCAGGAGTTTTCCCCTTGATCATATTGGCAACAGTCTTGCACGTAACATCAAGCAAACCTTTGATGTCTAAGTAGTTTGCAGCCTGTAAAATGATAGCTGTTTTCACCGACGTATATTAGATGTTTCAAGCTAAAACCAAAGTTAGTGACTGACAATCTACATTAATTAGCTTAAAATGCTAGTTAATTCTGCCAGGCACAGTGGCACACACCTGTAATCCTAGCTGAGGCAGGAGGATCACGAGTTCAAAGCCAGCCTCAGTAATAGCAAGGCACTAAGCAACTCAATGAGACCCTGTCTCTAAATAAAATACAAAATGGGGCTGGGGATATAGCTCAGTGGTTGAGTGCCCCTGAGTTCAATCCCTAGTACAAAAAAAAAAAGCTAGTCAATTTTAAGACATTAATTCTTACCTCTTTTATACTCATTCTTCTGCTTATTATGAGCTATTTCATCTTTCACTAGTTTAAGGTAGAAGCTTAGCTTTCTGGCTTGAAACTTTTCTAATCTAAGTATTTTTAGTACTATCAATTTCTTTCAGGTATTAATTTAGCTGTGCCCAAGAGATTTTTCGGTGTTTTACTTGCAGTTCAGCTTACTTTAATTTTTTGGATTTTTCCTTAGACCTATGAGTTACTTAGAAATGTGTTTGTTTTCAAATACTTGCAGATTTTTTCAGGTACCTGTAATTAATTTCTAATTTAATTCTATTGTAGTTAAAGAACCCATTGTCTAACTTGAATTCTTTTAAATTTTGACTTGTTTTATACATAATGTTCTTCAGATGTCAATTAAGAAACCCTAGTAGTGTTAGTGTTCCATATCTTTACTGTTTTTCTATCTATAAGACAGATATTGCAATGATAGTTTTTTTTTCTTTTTTTCCAGTACTGGGGATAGAACCCAGCGCCTTGAACACACTAGGCAAGCACTCTACCACTGAGCTACACCCACAACCCACAGATTTGTATATTTCTTCTTTTTCTTGGATTTGCTTCAATTTTGAGTTCTGCTTTCTTAATGAACTGATCCCCTCATTATAAAATTGCCCTTTAACCCTGTTTATATTCTTTGATCCAAAATCTACTTTTGTATAGTCACTCCTGCTTTCTTGTCTAATGTTACAGCAATACTCTCATCTTTTCCCATCCCAACCCAATTGTGCCTTTATATTTAAAAAGTGTGTTTCTTACAGAGTGCATATAGCCAAGTCTTGCTTTTTATTTGATGGACACCGCTGCTTTATAACTGGTGATTGGACCATTTAAATTAAATGTAATTATTAATATGTGAATTTAAATATAGTATTACACGTGAGTTTAGAAAGTATTAAAATTGAATATCCATGAATTTAGCAAATTCAACTTTGTAAGAAGTGGTAAAAGCTCTAGAACAATCTTATACATTAAAAAACATACCAGAATAAGTTCAAAAAGTGTTCCTTGGTCAACTTTCAGGAATTCTTGGTCCCAAACAGGGATATCGTCTGTTCGCTTTTCTTTGTTCTCATCATCCTCAGGAGGAGGGGGGTCATCCTTGTGGTGTGTGCACCACTGAATGACCTACAACAAAGAAAGTTCAATTCCTCTGGGACATTCTGTCACTCCACTGCTAAGACAGCATTATTCCTATATTGGGATAATAACTATTTAGAGGTTGATTTGAATAATAAGTTAATGGCCAAGCCTGAATAGAAAAACTAAAACCTGAAGAATCTTTACAATCTTAGAGTGTAGAAGTTTTATTAGATAAACAAAAACTATACAGACTTTTTTTTAAATGTACAAAAAGAATCATAAAGTCTGACAGGATAATGACTGGAAGATACCAGCGTACAACCAACAACAATCCTTATTTATTTATTTATTTATTTTTAGGTGTGGTTGGACACAATACCTTTATTTTTTAATTTTTATGTAGTGCTGAGGATGAAACCCAGTGCCTCACACATGCTAGGCAAGTACTCTACTGCTGAGTCACAACCCCAGCCCAAGAATATAAAAATCTTAATCACTATAAAGAAATGGGTTAAAAATATATACAAGCAATGGGGCTGGGATTGTGGCTCAGTAGTAGAGCGCTCGCCTAGCATGTGCAAGGTGCTGGGTTCGATCCTCAGCACCACATAAAAATAAAAAAATAAAATAAAGGTATTGTGTCCAACTGCAACTAAAAAAATATTTAAAAAAATATACACAGGCAATTAACAAAAGAAATCTGAATAGTCAAACATGCTCAGCCTCACTAGACACAAAATAATACTAAGTCAGATACTACTCTAAGAAAAAAATAAATCAAAATTGTGAGGATACTAGTTACTAGCAGTATTTAAAGGAAACTCAGTCATCTACTAGAGAGTATAAATTAATATAACTCCCTTGAAAAGTAATTTAGCACTACCTAATAAAACCAAATATGTACATTACACTTATAACCAAGCAATTCTAAATAACCCAGAAATGAGCATATAACTACTGATGTAGGACAAAGCAGAAAAATCCATGTTCTCTTGGTGGCAGGGAATGAATATATCATAAAGTTTCAGAAAACTGACTATTCAAATTATGTACAGCAGCATAAAAACCAATAATCAATACTGGAACTGTTAAGTTATAGACTCTAAGTAGTACGTAGATGTCTGTTTGCTATGTAATTCTTTCGACTTTTCTGTATCTTTAAAATTTTTTCATAGTATAATGTTGAGAGAAAATGACACAGCTGAGAAATTATAGTGCCAGGACGGACGGATGGACGGACACACACACACACACAAAGAATTATTTCAAAAAGGAAAAGCCAAGCATAAGGGATTTCAATAAATTAAGTAATTGCTTTTTAAAAAGTTATTTCAATTATGTAAGAAGCAGTAGTGGTGTACTCCTGTACTTCCAGCAAACTGAGAGACTGAGGCAGGAGGATCCCAAGTTTGAAGTCAGTCTCAGAAACTTAGCAAGACCCTAACTCAAAGTAAAATACAAAGGGGATTCAAAACAAAACCATTTCATTTCATGCAGAATGAAAGAGCAACTATGAGTTCCTGCCATCCCAGTACCCTCTCCAGAGCCTGAGAGCTAAAACTCTCTAGCTCCGCCTCAGATACCTTTTGAAAACTCCATTTAATTAATGGCAAATAAATGGATTCCTGCTCCATAAGAGCACTGACTTCAATAATTCTACCTTGTTTGTGGGGCAGTGTTTGGATTGAACAGTCAGCAAATTTGGCAGTGGTAGAGTTTATGCGTGCCCCCTGCATTAGGCTGCCACTAGACCAACTTGTCCAAGGGTATGACAATCAATAGACACTACAGTGGAATAAACATTATAGCCACCAGGGTTGTCCTGAAATAAACTTTTACGCTTGATCATTGAAACACACGTGTATTTTAGAGGTTTTGTGCTCTGTAAACAGAAGCTACACTGAAAGAACATAACCAGTCCCAAAGGTAATTCAAATAAAGATAGCAAAGGTTGTCTGATATTCTTTCTTAGAGTTACAAACTATGTAATGTACAAGTTGTGAGCAACAGATAGCCTTAAAGTTGATCGTGACCTTCCTGTACATGACTCTCACATCCAAGAGGTGATAAAAAAAAAATGGCAGTCCAAAGTGAACAAAGAAATAGAGACCTTGGGCATAAAGGAAAACATTTGTGGTTCCCCATTCAGGACTTCTTCCTATCCTCCAAGGGCTAGTGAGTCCTGGAGGTATTTGTTCCGTTCTCATGTTTGTGTTTTGTTTAAAAGAAAAGTGAATGATCAATAAATAACACACATTTTTATAATAAAATCATCTTTTCATACTCAAAAATGTGCTAATACAAAAGACCAGACAACTCAAATATTTATAAGGCCTTGATAAATAAACTGCAACAACTATCTATAGTCATGATCGTACTACATAGAATTTTTAAAAAGGACGCTATGAGTTGAAAGATCATCATTTTATTTAGTTATATGGATAAAGAAAACATTTGCAAGTATATAGTCTGCTACTTTAAGAATGAGAAGAAATATACTTATTTGTTAATTATCTGCAACACAAAATATTGGAAGACTAAATGATTACCTGAATGAGGGGGATCAGAGTTAACAGGGAAATGAGAATGAAGTGTTACGTGTTCCTTTATTTTTGGTTTTAGTCATTTCAAAAATATAACTCTAAGAAAGGTAGGCATGATTCAATTCCATGATGCTCTGAGAAATATTTTTATGAAAGGCTATTTACCAATATCTATGAAAATTTAGGTGTATAAACAATCTTGTGACCCAGATTTCTTACTATATCATCTACATAGACATAGGAGTACCAAGTATAGAAACCTTTCTGTAAAGCATGCACAAGGCTTCAAGTTCCATTCCCAAGACAGCAAAAAAAGAAAAAAAGTATTTCTAATAATCAATGACAATGGTCAACGGTGGCAACAAAGCAGACAAAACTTCTTTCTGTATAGTATTGTTTAAAATCATTCAAATAATTGTTGAAGAGTTATATTTAAAAGTAATTTAGGCAGTAAAGTTCTAATACAGACAGTTAAGTAGACTTAACTGATGTCAGGAAAACACCAATAGTATATGCCTCAATAAAAACTATACCAGAGTAAATTCAAGTGTGGTTGAGTCTACTTTCAGAAAATCTACCCAAAATTAAAAAAAAAAAAAAGAAAAAGAAAAAGAGAAAACTACATTTTCCTATTTCAGGATTAGAAGCATCATAGGCTAGATTCGGAACTACTCATCTAGACAAAGAAAAATGAAAACATGTAGAAGCTTAAAAGCTAAATTCACTGAAGACCTTAAAAGATGCTGGGAATGCAGCTCAGTGGGAGACCATATTTTTAGCATGCTCAAGGCCCTGGGTTCAATCACCAGAATGAATGAATAAAAAAATAAATGAAGACCTTACCTTTTTTAATATTGCTGCATTAACATTTGGTAGAGGAACTGGGTCATCATCTCCTTCATCATCCATTCCCAAATCTAAAAAAACCCGAAGAGTGACCATTATTTCCAACTCTCTACTCCCAACTAGGCTATATTTAAAACTTGCAAGGCATACTGTCTGAAAGAAAACACAAAGTACTTTACTAAGAATAGTTATAAGAGCATTTAAAATTGGTGGTTCCTGACAATGGGTCCATGATCCACCCAAAAGCTGTGTGAGTAGGACGAGAATATAATAAAAGAGAAGTTTTTAATTAGATTTAACAAGAGGGGCTAAATGAAAAAGTGACTTAAGATAGCCAGTCATCAGGAAACAAAATTAAGGCTAGACCCTTATTCTTACTCTCTTTATACCAAATTCTCTAGATGGACTGCATTTAGAAAAACAATGAAAAGCATTATAAGTAATAAAATTTCAATCCACTGAAATATAAAACCCATGTGTTCCATCCCCAGTACTGCAAAACAAAAAATACAAAAGAGTTTAAAGATGTACACACACACGCACGCGCCCGCTCGCGTGAGGTCATGCAGCTACTGACAAAAACAAGGCAAACAACCCATATACACTGGTATGAACAAGAAAAGTTTTTAAAGCCAGATATAAAGATAAATGTTATCTGAATAAAAGTGGAAATATGCTTACACATTTGTCTAAAAATTACCTCCAGAAAACTTGAGGAACTGTGAACGATATTAAGTCTAAGGAAGTTAACAGAGAATGTGGGTTGAGGGACTTACTTTCAACATATACCCTTGCATTTAGTCTATTAAGCACTTATTACCTAAAATAATGAATCTACAAGTTTCTCTGATAACAAAGGTCTAACTCGAATTCTCAAAATGGTTGGTGAGCCAGATGCAGTGGAGCACACCTGCAAATCCAGCGACTCAGGAGGCTGGAGCAGGGACTCAGGAGGCTGCAGCAGGAGGATCCCAAGTTCAAGGCCAGCATGGGCAACTTAGCCAGATCCTGTCTCAAAATAAAAAAATAAAAAAGGGCTGGGGACATAGCTCAGTGGTAGAATATCCCCCAGGTTCAATCGCCAGTACTGCGTGAAGGGTAAAAATAGTGAATCTTTTTTTTTGGGGGGCGGGCAGTACTGGGGGTTGAACCCAGGGGTATTCTACCCCTGAGCTATATCCCTGGATTTTTTTTTTTTTGGAGAGAGGGTCTAGCTAAGTTGCCCAATCTGGCCTCAAACTTGGGATCCTGCAGGTCCAGCTTCTCAAATAGGTGGGGTTACAGGCATGCACCACCATACCTAGCTTGGTTTAAAGATTCTGAATAGAAATGTTTTTGTTTTTTTTTTTTTTTGACCTATCCTTCAGTTTCTATACAACTAAAGAAGAGCTCCCTAACAAAATAATGTAATTGTTACCAAGTACCAAAATTAGAGGCCAAAAGTTATCGTGCTGTATGGTTTTAACAGAGTTATCAGTGATGCAACACGGCCAATACTTAGTCAAACATTTAAGTACCTAATATACAAGATGCTGTCCTAGGCAGGAGAGAGTCAGCAATGAATACAGGAGCATGGTGAGTGGGGAGTTGCAATTTAAAAATTTCTCCTAAGATTATCCTAGTAAAATCTTAAGAGGCAAAAATACCTGAAGCACAGGGAACAGCAAATGCACTAAGGAGTGTCTGGAATGTTCTGAAAACACCAAGGGCTAAGCACAGTACACTCCTATAGTCCCTACTACTCAAGAGGCTGAGGCAGAAGGATCATTTGAGCCCAGGATTTTTAGGCCAGTCCAGGCAATTTAACTAGACCCGATCTCAAAAACTAAACAAAATAAACATAAACACTAAAGAATCTAATATTATTAGATTGGTGTTAATAAATAGGAAGTGAAGCAGATAAGAATTGAGTAATAGGGAGCTAAATAGTAGTAAGATACTCAGCTTTCTGGCATAAGAGGAAGCAGGAGGGAGAAAAGAGGGAAAACAACTCTGGTTTTGATAATTCAGGAACAAGTCGTTACCTTGGACAAGGTTTGTACCCAACAAGGAGTTAAGAAATGATTTACTCCTGTATGCATTTTGAAGAAAAAGCCCAAAGAATTTGCCAAGAAAATGGAAGAATATATGAGGAGTCAGAGAAGACTGGGGTTTGTGGCATGGGAAGGATAGACCTGTCACTGGTAACTGTTATGCAAGGTGTCAAAACCAGGCACTGTGGCACACACCCATAATCCCAACAACTTGGGAGGCTGAGGCAGGAGGATCTCAAGTTTAAGCACAGCCTCAGCAACTCAGCAAGACTCTATCTCTATAAAATAAAAGAATTAAAAGGGCTGGGGATGCAGCTCAGTAGTAAAGTGCGACAGGGTTCAATCCCCAGTTCCCTTAAAAAAAAAAAGAAAAAATGTAGGTGAATTTGGGAATTGCTATTGCCATGATTCATGATGCTATGGTACTATGACCAAGGGAATGAATGAGTACAGAAACAAAAAAAAGTCCAAGGATTAAGTCCTAGGGAACAGGCTTTAATGATGGTTATGGTATGAATGTGAGCTGTCTCCCAAAAGCTCACATGTGAAACAATGCAAGGAGGTTCAGAGAAAAAAAAACGACTGGGTTGTAAGATTCTTAACCCAATCAGCGAATTAATCCCCTGATAGGGTTTAACTGAGTGATAACTTAAGTGGTAAGGTGTGGCTGGAAGAGGTGAGAATTACAACATGGCTTTGGTGTGTATATTTGTATATGGAGAGTGGAGAATGTTTCCTGATCACCATGAGGTGAGCTGCTTCTCTTAGCCACACTTTCCGGCCATGATGTTGAGCCATCCCTCGAGTCCCAAGAAATGGAGCCAGCCTTCTATGGGCCAAGACCTCTGAAAACATGAGCCCTCAAATAAACTCTTCCTCCTCTATAATTTTGCTAATGGGGTCATTTAGTCACAGCAGCAAAAAAGCTGACTAAAACAAGATAGGAGTCTAAGTAGTATAATAAAGTCTCTTGGAAGCAACTAAAAGAAGCCAATTTTCAAGTGTCTAGTTGACAATCAAAAACAGACAAGGCACTTAACCACTTGGAGGTTACTAAATTTAACAAGCAGTTTAAATGCAGTAGTAAAGGCAAGAACAGATTCAAGTTGGGCACAGTGGTGCATGACTGCCATCCCAGCTATTCAGGAGGCTAAAGGACTTTAAGTTCCAGGCTAGCCTGGGCATCTTACCAAGACCTGACTTGGGGGGTGGGGGTGGGTAGGCTAGGGATGTATAGTCCAGAGGCAGACCACTCAGTTTCCCCCGTACTGAGGAGGGAGCAGACTCAAAAAGAATTTAATTCTTCTTATCCTAGATGGGTAGATGAACTTAACTCCCTTCTCCTTCCCACAATAGCAACCATGATCCCATCTATGTGTAGACTAAAACTATAAAATGTCAATGTTTCAAGTTCCATTTGTCATCTTTATGTTTCCTGGACAAGTATAAACTCATTTTTCATTAAATGAGAGAAAAGAAGTTACACAATATAAAATACTGGTGCTTGGGGAGTTAAGATAAGGGAAAACAAAATAGAAAACCAGCTTTTTAGTTCCAAAGGTTATTTGGAAGAAAGCTTAAGTCACATTAAAATTAAGCTCCTTAAGAATTGTACGGTTTACTTCTCCAGCACTTGGATGTGAAGCACTTTTTTGTTTTTAAACCAAATGCACAAGTAGCAACAGTCATTCCTTTAAGCTATTTGGTTTCAAGGACTTTTAAAAGAAACCTGTGTCCTGATACCACACCCTGGACCTGAACAAATAAGCCAATCCACATGTACACATGCCAAGATTTTCACTTCTGATTGTCCTGTGATTAAAAGGTTTTATTTTGTTTTCTAAGTCACATGAAACTCTAACAAGAGACACTGCAGATGCAAAACAAGGAAAGCAGTAAGTTGCCAAATTCAAAAGACTCCAGTCTTCAAGAGGTTAGAATCCTGTATAAGCTACTGGTACTTAAGATAAAACCATTCACCTCTGATTTCCAAAAGGTATGGAGAGAAGCATTTAACTGTTGCTATCAATCCACTTGCTTCAGTGATTAAAGGTGACATAAAACCTTCAAGAAGCCCTATGTTCTTAAAATTGACAAATGTTCTTTGAAGCAGCATGGGACAGATTAGTATGTCAGGCACCAACTAATATGAAATAAAGAACACTTTCATTGCCAAAGCAAGTATACAGGCAGCAATTTTACTGTCAGTTTCTACATCTTTCACATAAAGCCTTACTCACCTGCCTTTAGAGATACCTGGATTGCTTTCATATTCTTTATTAGTGACCATACCATAATTCTTCATTTAACAGGTACTTGATGAACAGTGACTGTGGGATGTACCAAGGGGTTTATAAACCTAATAGAAGTGATCTGTGTAAGTTACAAGAATATAGGACTGCAAGTGCCACATGATTGGTACCAAAAACCAAAAATAATGCTGTGTTCAGCTTTTATTGGAAAGCAGAAGCCTCTTATTTAGAAAACTGAAGATACATTCTCCACAATTCAGTTTCTACCTCTACCACACCTAAATATCTACGTTAGTAGTCCTCTAACTTATCAACTACAATAAAATCCTAAGTAGCCAGTCTATAGTATATGAATCTGGTAATCATTCTAGTCATCTAGAAATACTTCCTCTACCCTTTGTTTCCACAAATCCTACTCCACTGATTTGTCCAATTCTGATGACTATATTCTTAACACCTCAGCCCTGCACTAACCTCATCTTCCAGAGTTATACTCTAATAGTGCACCATACAAACCAAGTCTATCTCTAGCAGTTTTAAAAGTCAAGGGCCAAGATCCAAATTTGCCTACTAGACGGCTGCATTGATATCTACTTATTTATTTATTTTGGTACCAGGGATTGAACCCAAGGGTGCTTAACCAGCCCTTTTATTTTTTTAAGACAAGGTCTCACTAAGTCCATAGGGCCGCGCGAAATTGCTGAGGTTGGCCTCAAACTTGCAATCCTCCTGTGTATCTGAGATTACATGTGTGTGCCACTATGCTCCGCTCTACATAGATCTTTTGAAGGAATCTCAAAACATAGTTCAAGCTCAGAGTCATTTTCTTCTACATTCCTCTCCAATTCATGTACAGTTCTACCAATGACAGTACCAAAATCCCACTGGACCCAACAAACCTCAACTAATAACCTTAATTATACTTGTTTCTAATTAATCCTATCTACCTCAGAATGATTTCCAAAACATTCTAACTTTACTAAACTTGAAATACGTGTAATCTTTCTAGTACTCCCACTGTGTCTTTCCAAAAGGGTAAAGAACACCGTCAAGATGTTCCTGCAGCATCACTTGGCACACAACTTTATTAATGCACTAATTACACCAAGTGACTGTTTGCTTTGTTTAGTGTCTGGCTCTGCTCCCTTCCTAGTTTATAACTCTTCAACGGCAAAGATTATCTCTCACCTTCTTTTCACTAGTATATAGCTAGCACTTGGCACATAACCCCTTTCTTCATTTAAGTATTTGTAAGCTGCAGATCTTGCTTATATAAAAACCTGACATTTCAGTGCTAAAGAACACCACTGCTACCAAGTTTTGTCTTCCATCAATTTCAGACAGATTTGTACTGGTAACACTAAGAAGGCTTCGAAGTTTCAGGACCTGTTTTCTTGTGTCACTCTGCTGTGTTCTATATATATATACTTCTCAGCAGGTTCAGAGGAATGATACAAGGGAAACCTTGTTTTTAAAAGAAAAATGACATTTACACATCTACAGAGCTTACTCCCTATGCGAAAAAAAGGTGTTCTATTTAGCTATGGTAAAATAGCCCTTTCCCAAAGGCTTTAGTTTTTGTTATTAGAATTTGGGCGCAGTGGCACATCCCTATAATCCCAGAGACCTAGGAGGCTGAGTTAGAGGCCAGTCTCATAAACTTAGTGAACCCCTCAGAATGCAGAGACACTGTCTCAAAATAAAAAAATGAAAAGGGTTCTGGGTATAGTTAGTAGCAAAGGGCCCCTGGATTCAATCCACAGTACCAAAAAGAAAAAAAAAAAAAAAATATGAATTCAAATTTATTTGAAACAAAAATGGACCACTGTCTGACACCTGAAAAATCACTTTGGACTTAATTATCTTGTGTTTTATCCTTTTAGGAAGTATAAAAGTCATTAATTAAGACACTGCTGCAGAAAAGATGACCTGTGTCAGAACAATGCAGTCTATGCTTTAAAGACAAAAAATGAAAACGTTAAAAAAAAATCCCCAGCACCACCAAAAAAAAAAAAAAGAAAGAAAGAAAAGAAAAAGAAAATGTTACCCTTTCATAGTCTTGAGTCTTATGACAGATGTAGTTCATGTAAATCCAATATTCACAAGTTATCTCAAACACATTTCTTCCCCTTTCCTCCCACCCAGGTTTTCTGATAGACTTACCTTCCAACATGGTCTTGATTGTCACAGATTGTTTGGCAATTTCTACGTCAACTTCAAATATCTCCCCATCAGAACTCTGCAACTTAATTGAAGGCATCTAAAAAAGGCATACTGAATGTGAAATTCAAGAGATACTAGGTTCTATGTGACATTTCATCAACTACGGTCTGTCATGTCTAACTTATAAATTATAATAAAGTCTAAATAACCTACAGTATATAACCTTGTAAAACCCTGTTGTAAGTAGTTCTTCACAGGCTAGACAACAGTATGTCTACAAATTTTTTTCAAAGTATACTTTCCAGGAACCAAAGCTTTTAAGGTCTGCCCTACTAAACTCACTATTGATATAAATTTAAGAGTTAGTCTATACTTCCGATGTAAATTCTATTCAAAGTAAAATATATTTATTTGCTTTCAGCTCCCACTGAATAATTACTCTATTTGAATAGTTAACTGCTACAATCAACCACCTGCAAATGTGAGGTGATCGTTCCAAATAAACAAAGCTATCCAATAAGATAGTAATTTTTCCCCATAGTTAGACCTACCAGTAAAAATTGAGTTCATATCCAAAGAGTAGATCAGGATATGCTCATTTATGTATGAACCAATGCAAGACATATACAAAAGAATAAAAGAACTTAAGGATAAACAGGTGTTAATATAATTTCCAAAACCTCATAGGGAGCTTAAAATTCGGAGTTCTGTCTTTCATTATTCATCATCCAGGTGGCCAAGTTTAAGATCTTTTGGCAAATACCTGCTTCAAAATACATTTATTAACTCAAATGAATCATGAGTTATTAGGAACAAAATATCTTACATAAAATTAAGCAATTGACTTCAAAGAACTTGAGTTCTAGCAAAAAAAACAAAAATCCACTGAAACTAAAGGTTCTAAGACAGCAAATTATTGCCATCTTAAAAAAAAAATAGCAGCAATATCCTATTGTTAGGATTAATTCAAAATCTCTAAAATTCACATAGGTCCAGGCTTTCAGGTATTCACAATCCTACCATGTCCCTATTTAGTAACTTAGTTTTGAAGCTTTCTAGGTGGGCTAAAAGAAATACAGTGTCAATTTTCACCAAAATGTAGAGTTTGGCATTCAGTACTATTATTTGCACCTATTTTAGGTTCAAAGAGTTAACACATACTACATCACTTAAAATATTCATTCAGCTTTTCTGAGACAACTTGGGTGTTGCCATCACCCAAGCAAACAAGTTGTTAAAAGGAAGCAAAAAGGTAAAGCATGTTTTACAATTGCCACTGAAATATTCAGCTCTCTCCTCCAAGGCTAGAAAGAATCAGATTTCACTTTTCAGCTGACAAACATGTCTGCTTCTCTATGTTACTTAGTGCTTGCCAATAATGCAGTTGTCCTGCTCAATGGAAAAAGGCCCAGGGTGGCGGACCCTCCCTGTGACAAGGCAACAACAAAAGGTATCTGTGAAAGAAAATATTTTAAAGTGAGCCCAACTTTAATAACCAAACACTTTACATTTTTTTAAATATTCCATACTACTGCAATGAACATTCCAGAAACACAAACCTAATAACTCAGTTGATAAATAAAAGCAAGACAACAATTTCATATTTCCTTGAAATAATTAACAATAAAGAAAGATGTGCTTAGTCACAGTCAAATTCGTGTATTAGGTTACTCTTAAGTGAGCCAGGATCTTATTAAATAACAGAAAGGCAATTGGTTAATCTGTAATTCGATGCACTTTGTAATCCTAGACGTTACAAAGAGAACTTTCAGCATTATAGTGGAATTAAACACAAAATTTTTATTAATGGCGAATTTAAAATCATTTTTAAAAACTCTTTATCTAGGCTCCTGTACTTGAAAATTAGAGAACCCTCCAAGGTTGGCATAAAGTGATTTCTATCACATCACAAAGTTAAAAAACAAAACAAACAAACAAAAAAAAACTGTTTTTGGAGGATTGGGGTCTTTCACACAGTAACCCGAAATTACGAAAACTCTTTTTTGGACTGTAGGGTGGAGAAGATTGTTATATGGCACATACGTTCTATTGTGGCAATGATGAATAAAATGCATGCCCCCCAAATCCAAACCTGAAGTAACCACTGAAAAGTGAACCAAAGCAGGTAAACTTTTTATCCCCTAAAAAAGCCAGACACGTCAAATTTTCAGGAGCCCGGGCTCCTAAAAGTCACACCACTGTGACGACGATATCTGCTAATACAAATAATTTCGGCGGCTCTAGGCCGTGGCAAAACAAGGCTGAGAAACATTTAGAAAGAGAAGGCGGTTATCTGCTGAGACTTGGCGGCAGAGCAGGACCGGTAGCTAGTGACACTAGATACAGGCGAGAGAAAGGAAGGGAGCCAAAAATGCAGCGGACTACGCCGCCATACTCCCTCCAGAGAACAACAACAACAAAAAAATTCAGGCACCGACACACGCCCACTCTTACGCCGCCGCCCCCGGCAACAAGCTCAAGGCCGAGGTAGGCCCCGAGCGGCCCAGGCCTTGCAGCCGAGTTCCGCGCCAGCTGATGCTCGCCCGCAAAAAAGGCCCGAGCCCGAGCCCGTTTCATACTCAAGAGGCCCCGTGAGGGCGCGCGGTCACTACAGGCCTGGGCGAGTTGTGCGCAGAAGGGCTGAACAGGCCCGGACGGCGCCTCCCGGAGAACGGGGTCGACAACGGGTTCCACCGGGCCTGAGGCGAGGCGAGGCCAGGCCCAGACGCAGCCCTCCTCGCGCAGGCCAAAGCCGCTGCAGTATCGCCACCCACCCGGCAACCCGAGGCCACAGCCCCCTCTAGCTCGTAGGTGACTACTCACGGTGTTTGGTCTCAAGAAAAACGGCGGTCCGGAGGCTGAAGGGAGCGGGGCGGCGACCACACGAGGAAATAAAAAGGTGCTGGACAAGGCCACTCCAGCGGCGCCTCGCGGCGTTGGCCTTTATACAAGCGGGCGCAGGCGCCGAGGACCCGGGGCCTGCGGCGTCACACAGCCGGCTGGGCTGGCCGCCGAGATTGCCTGACGGCAGTCCGAGACAGGTGGGGCGGGCCCAGGGCGCCGGCGGGCAGCACTGACCAAAAGAGGCGGGGCCGCGATCGGGGGATTGGGGGGCCGGAGCTTTTGCCTCACCCCCGCCCGCGAGAGCGCGGCTCGGTCTCTTCAAAGCCGGCACCAGCCACCGGCTGCTTTACCTCCGCGTCCCGGAAGGGTCTTTCAGGCAGGGGCTGTCCTAAGCTGTGTGAAAGACCCCAATCCTCCAAAGACTGGAAACAACAAACAACAAAATGCGGGTGTATGTGGGCGTGTGCGAGCCACTGAGGAATGTGTCACGGCAATGATACACCCTGACCTGCAAGCGCTCTCCACAGGCACTCCATGAAATGATATAGTGTTAGCTCTTTTTACCTTTATAGTGAGGAAAGGGGTTCCAAATGGTTAAGTAGAGGAGCCATGATTTGACCAACTCCATTCATTTTAATGTTCTTCCCCCACTCCACGTGATATGGGGGATTGAACCCAGAGCCTTGTACATGTGAGGCAAGCACTCTACCATCTGAGCCTCAAGCCCCATAGTTCGATGTTCTTGACCCTTATTTTCTACCCTTGACATTTGAAAAGGCTTCCAGGCCCCAAATAGCTATTGAAATCGCAAGCCCAGAGAGAAGGCGTGTATGTAGCCATCCGTTCTTTCAGTAACTGTGCACTTAGTCCCCGTGTGGGAGGCACCAACCGTGCTGGCGATCCCGCTGTGAGCCAAGCAGCCAGGCCCAGCAGGACAGAACTCTGTTGTACAGGCTGCCCCGGAAGACTGATAAGTTCGACAGAATAAATCAGCTCTAAAGGAAAGAGTCAGGTCTGAAAGCCCCTACGTATGGCCCCACCCCAATCAGGGATTGTGCAATTGCCCAGCCCTGTCCTGTTCTAAGAGAAAACCTTAACACCCCCTTCCCAGGAGTCCAAGGCGCCTGGTTCACGTAGCCAACAGGCATGTGATGGTATTCCTGACACTAGGAAGACAAAAGACGCTTCCACACAGGGCCCCCTAAAGAAATCAGATACCTCCAACTCCTCGGTCTGGGACTGGGCTGGCAGGTCAAGCAGCTCCTTGGATTACCAGGTCTTTGTCTGCAAGCTGTGGTATCCAGTGTCTGCCAGGTGCCACAACTGATGACAGAAGATGAAAGGCCCACAGCTCTCATAATTTTTATCTGCAGCATAGCCCTTGCCCTCTGCAGCTATAGCTTTCGGACCTCCTAGGCAAGACCCACTGGAACCCCTTTGCTCTCCTGCCTGTGGAATAGAGGGTGGCACCTTATAAACTTGATGAGCATTCTAAGCAGGACTGAGAAGTTCCACATCACACAAGTAGCCTGAGGACCTAAGCATGGGGCCTGGCACAAAGTAGTTATGTTTTTCCAAATTCTGAGAAGCCCTAATATTAGAATCACCAGGACACACTTGTTTTTAAAATGAAGATTTGGGGGTTGGGGGTGTTACTCAGTGGTAGAACTTGCATGCTTAGAATGCACAAGGTCCCAGGTTCAATGCCCAGCACTAACCCCCAAGAGAGAGATTTCCATTCACTTGTATATGCCAGAATAGACACACAAGAAACTGGTTGCTTCAAGGAAAGAGAACTAGGTGGCTTGGGGGCAGGGTTTGGGGTGAATTTCACTTTGAATCCTTTTGATATTGACCCACATTCATTTTTTTAACTTAAAGAAATTAGACATAGCATAGCAACTCCATTGCTGCAGTCTCCGGAAAGTCAGCTCTCAACACAAAGGTTTGTAAAATAAAGGACAAATGTAAACATGTCAATGAAAAGACAGATTCCTGGGTCCACTCTCAATATAATGAATCTAACTTTTTTTTTTTTTAAAGAGAGAGAGAATTTTTAATATTTTTTTTTTTAGTTTTCGGTGGACACAACATCTTGTTTGTATGTGGTGCTGAGGATCGAACCCTGGCCGCACGCATGCCAGGCGAGCACGCTACTGCTTGAGCCACATCCCCAGCCCGAATCTAACTTCTTGTAGGCAGGTTTTCCTGCCTTTTAAACAAATTCTCCAAGTGATTCTTAAGCCCAGAGTAAAATGAGAGACCCATGTAGTAGAGACTTGTTGATAAAGCACTGTAAAGAAGGAGCCAAGTCAGAAGGGAGTGGCTTAACTCTATACTTTCTGGATCAACCCCATGCTTTCTTGAACCTTCCATTCAAGAGAACCAAGGTGATTACAGGAATGTGGGATACAGGCTGGGAATGATTCATCCCCACACATTAATCCATAATTGCCAGTCCAGGTGAGAAAGGACCAGCCACACAGAGTCCCATTGGTAAGTGTGGCTGTGTCTGTGGGTGTAAAAGGAAAGGGATACCCCTGGTTCCAGAGCTGTTCCCAAGGAAACCGAAATCTCATCCTTTTTCAGTCAGTCCATATACCATGTAATCAAAAACCATTTATTTTAAAAAGAATAAAAAATGTATTAAATTTTTTTAAAAAAACACTTGTTGTAGAGAGGAAGGAATCAAAAGCCAAGAGAGGATTTCCCCAGTATCAAACAGCCACTGAAGAGCAGAGCTGTGGTTCCAGCCCCAGCTATGCTCCTGCCATTTCAGCCCAGATATTGAATCTTGGTCACACCCCTCAAACACAAGGAACATTTCCTGACTGGCAACTATTCCCAGCACACTATCTCCAGGAATATTAAAGGCCTTGAATTCAAGAAGTCTGTATGGAACAAATCTGTTTTTTATGGTGAATTCATTTCCAGAGAGCATCTCCTTTTATAAAGCATTCACAGAAAGATTCCTATAAGGAAAAGTCCTCTCAGTGCACACAAATGAGCCTTGGAAGCTCCGAATTCCATTCATACTCCCTTTCTCAGCCATTTATCCATGGACAGACTGTGGACATGAGGTTCAACCCAAAGAACAGCATGTATGTAAACTAACAAGTAATTCAGCCAGGCGTGGTGGCACATGTTTGTAATCCCAGTAGCTCCGGAGGCTGAGACAGGAGAATCGGGAGTTCAAAGCCAGCCTCAGCAAAAGCAAGGCACTAAGCAACTCAGTGAGACCCTGTCTCTAAATAAAATACAAAATAGGCTGGGGATATGGCTCAGGGGACAAGTGCATCGGAGTTCAATTCCTGGTACCAAAAAAAAAAAAAAAAAGTAATGCAGTCTGCTTGGACCAAAACCTGGATATAGCTTGCTGCTGTGTCTCCTCTATCTTATTCCCCTAATAGCTACACTAGAGTCAGACCACCTGCCTCTATTATGCTATTTTGGGTGAGTTACTTCACCTCTTTGAACCTCATCTTCTTCTGTTGAAAGATGTGGGAAGCAGGAGGTATGCTGATGCCAGACCAGTTTTATAAAAGGCTTTAAGAGACTCCCATTCCCACCTCACCTAACCCAGCAACAGAGAGAAATAAGGATGCCCAGATAAGTTTGGGGGCGGTCTCCCCACTTGACGTGTAAGCATCCCACATTAACATTATGATGCTCCTGGGATGCCCACTATGTCCTGAGGGCCCTTCCGCAGCATGGAAGTCACTAAATGAGGGGGCAGATGATCAGGGAGATGCTTCTGGAAGTAATACAGGGGATACTAAAGTAATGAATAGTCCGGGCACAGTGGCACAGGCCTGTAATCCCAGTGGCTGGGGAGGCTGAGGCAGGAGGATTGCAAGTTCAAGCCAGCCTTAGCAACTTAAGGCCCTGTTTAAAAATAAGAAAATAAAAAATGCTGGAGTACTAATAAATAAACAAACAAACTAGATAGTCCAAGCCAGAGGCATGGCCCAGATGCATAGCAGAAATGAAGGATGACAACCCTTGACTAGTAGGAGTTAAGCCTGTCCCCTTCCCTAACCAGCAGAGGAAGATGATGATAACCAAGGACTACACAAATGATGCGGAATGTGATCGTGCTCTTGGATATAATTAGAGAGTGAGAAGCCTCAATTCAACTGAGTATATCCTTGAAATGATTGAGTGACATGCACTTGACTATGCCAGGAAGTGACCCAATTACATTTTTGTTACCAAATGGAGATAAAGGCTGTATAAAGTAATGAAGAAAATAAGAGAGCTACCATCTTAGTACACCCAAGTCCAAGTGTTCTGAATTTAAAATTTCATACAGCCACAGGTACACAAGAATAATATAGAACTGCTCCCTCCCACTTGCTGCTAACAGCTCATGTCTTCTGGAATAGGTGGGTTCCCCCCTGCTGAGCCTCAGTCTTGTCTGCAAATTGAGCTTTACAACAATAATAAGATATCACAGCAATTTTGTGAAAATTTTAGTTAACAGGATGGCTACATTTAAAAATTACAATATCAAGTGTTGGAACAACTGGGAATTTCATATATCTTTCATGGGACTACAAATTGGTACACTTCAATAAACTGGCAATATCTAGTCAATGGTTGAGCAATTATGGTTCTGGATATATACAAGCAGAAATAAGTTGTTATGTCCACCCAAAGATATGTTAAAATGTTCATAGCAGCCAGGTGTGGTGGTGTATGCCTGTAATCCCAGTGATTAAAGAGGCTGAAGCAAGAGATCACAAGTTCTAGGCCTGCCTCAGCCACGTAATGAGACCCTGTCTCTTCTCTTTTTTGTTAATGGGGACTGAACACAGGGACACTTTGCCACTAAGCCACATCCAGGGCCCTTTTTTATTTTTTGAGACAGGGTCTCAATAAGTTGCATGGGATCTAACTGAATTGCTGAGGATGTCCTTAAATTTATGATCTTCCTATCCTGCCTTGGTCTCCTGAGTCCCTGGGATGACAGGCAGGCGTGGGCCACGGTGTCTGGCCTTTTTTTTTTTTTTTTTCTTTCTTTCTTATGTACAGTGCTAAAGCAATGAGGAGGAAGACACCCCTGGTATCTGATCCAAGACCTGTCTCAAAATAAAAATTAAAAAGGATTGGGAATATAGTTCAGTGGTAAAGTACCCTGGGTTCAATCCCCAATACCCACCCCCCAAAAAAGTTCATAGCAGCTGTATTAGTCCTTTTGTGGTGGGGGGAACTACTGTGGATTGAACCCAGGTATTTTGAGACAGGGTGAAACTAAGTTGCCAATGGTGGTCACAAACTTGCAATCCTCCTGCCTCAACCTCCAGGATCACTGAGATTATAGGTGTGCCCCACCCTGCTAGTCTATTTTCCTTGTTATGATGAAATACCCAAGGCTGGGTATTTACTAAAATGTAAAGAAGTTTATTTGGCTCACAAGTCTGGTAGCTGAAGGGCACAAACAGCATAGTGCCTAGGTCCTGGTGAGGGTCCCCTTGGATGAATCATAACATGACAGAGAAATAGAAAGGGACAGGATACACACAGAAGAGACCAAGCATGTAGAGTAGTGGCTTGCTTTACAACAACACACTCTCTCCCATGAATTCATAACACCAATATTAATCCCTTCTGAGGAGGGAATGTGACCTAGTTACTTTGAATTAGGTAATTTATGAGGTTAAGGAACCTCTTTTTGTTTCCACTACCTCTGCTGGGCATGGTAGTGAATGCTTATAATCCCTGCAAATTGAGATGCTGAGACAGGTTCAAGATTAGCAATTTACCCAGATCCTGTCTCAAAACAAAAAATAAAAAGGGCTGGGGCTGGGATTGTGGCTCAAAGGTAGAGCACTTGGGCACTGAGTTCATTTCTCAGCACTGCATATAAATGAATGAATAAAATAAAAGGTCCATCAACAACTAAAAAAATATATATATATATAAAATAAAAATAAAATAAAAAGGGCTGAGGGTACAGCCCAGTGATAGGGCACCCTGGGGTTCAATCCCCAGTACCCCCCCCCCACACACACACACATAAAGTCAATATCACCACACCAAGGAACAGGCTTCCAGGACACAAAGCCTTAGGGGATACACCAAAACTACATCCAAACCATTGTGGCAGCTTTATTCATAGGAGTAAAAAACTAGAAATAACAAATACATCAGCCATAAAAACAAGTAATTTATAGTATATTCATATAATGGAATTCTAAACAGTAGTGAAAAATAAACTGATATCAATAACATGGATTAATCTCACAATATTGAACAAAAGCAGCTAGATACAGGAGTGTTATTATACAAATCCATTTAAAGACCAAAAAAAGAGGCAAAAACTAAGGAGAGGGAGACAATAGGTGTTACCTCTAGCAGGTGGCAGGTACTGATGGATGAAGTCTCTGGGATGCTAGACACTTTCTATCTTGATATAGGTGGTAGTTTCACACATTATGCATATATAAAAATTAACTAAGCTACAATTATGTGTTTACTTTACTGCATGCACATTATAACTCAAAAAATGAGGAAAAAGTGACAATGAGATGTTGCATGGAACTGACTCCAATGTCAATTCCTGAAGGAAACTTGAGCTCCTGTAGCCTCTTTCACATGGCTGCCCAACCATTCACAGCCAAGGTCAGAGGAGCAATGGGAGATGTTGGGAGGGAAGAACAGACAATTTCTACAAGGTCCCTGCACACAGAGAGGACTTATTTTCCCATAGCTCGAGTACAACTTTGGATCTTGGACAAAGCTACAGAAAGAAACATTTGTCTGCCTCCTTGCCTCAACTGGAGGCAACCAGGCCTGTGGACCTGCCATCAGAAAGTTGCTGTGGAAGCTCTATGTAGAAGTTGTTTTATGCACTTAACTGGTATAGAAAACTTTTTAAATTATTTTTTAGCTTTAGGTGGACACAATATCTTTATTTTATCTTTATGTGGTGCGGAGGATAGAACCCAGTGCCTCATGCATGCAAGGTGAGCGTGCTACTACTTGAGCCATGTCCCCAGCCCCCAGAAAACTTCTTGATCCATGTTTGTACCCCACACTATCCACACTATCAGAAGTCAGGTTCCCTTGGGACCCAGACTTGATTAAAGTGTTTTGTCAAACTAAAGTGGGCCTACCTGAGGCAGGGACTAAGAAGCAACACTGCTCAAATCAGTGTACCTATGAGCTTGGTCCTGCTAGGGCAACTCTAGGAGGTAGTTACTATTACTACATCCATTTTACAGGAGAAATTGCAAGGCTGAGAAGGGTTATATAATCTGCTCCAGGACATACCTCAGTAATTTGGGGAGATGGAATTTGAACCTAGGTCTGGCTAACTCAGGTAGGTCAGAGCTTCTCAGAAGACAATGGCCTTCTGAGAAGGCTGTGCTCCACCCCTCATCAGAGGGGAGACTATGGGTGCTCAGAGTAGCCACGCTGGGTTCAAATAAAGGCAGGAACAAGGATATGAATCTTAAGGTCTGGTCCTGGATAACCAAGAACTACCAGCACTGACTGGCTCTAATCAGCAGGTGGTGCCAGAGATCCAGATGGCTGTCCAAAAAGTGCCTCTTTCCTAAGCCTGCCCTCTTCCACCTGGGCACTCTCTGGGCTGACTTCAGAGGCTGCCTCTCCTCTGCAGGACAGAGTCTTGTCCAGGCCCCTGGCCTGGTCACCGGTGGCTGAATATCAGTGCAGCTTCATCTCATGCTCACAGTGTGACCTGGGAACCAGCCTCCAGGCCTTTGGGCCACAGTTGTCCCTCTGTGAAATGGGGAGTACAAAGTAAGTCCTGGCAGCAGTAGGCCAGGCTGAGTCAGGAACAGGGCAGGGCAGTGCAGCAAGGGCTCCTTCACAGATGAGAAAACAATGGCATGCATGATTTACCAGTTATGTGTGTCACAAGGGGCAAGGACATTGGGGTAAAGATCAACAGAGGACAATCTCACAAAGTTTGCCAGCCAACCACCTATCTGTGAGCTCCAGAAGTGCATCCCAGGAGCCAGATGGGGGCAAATATCAGTGAGGTGAAGTCATGTGACCTGAGTATGTACTACAAGCCAAGTGTCAACCTGTGACTGCTGAGTGTCAGTGAGGCCTGACTGCCAGAGAACTACTGAGTGGCAGTGATTTCTCCAGGGGAACCTCAAGTCCAAGCCCACAAGTACCAGTATGCACTATGTCAATCAGTGTTTAGCACCTTCTTCCCTGTCCCCCACCCCCCATCACCACTGTAAACAGTGGTAAGAAATACTTCTGACCCCAGGGAGCTTACCTTCTAATGTGTGAGATGTAATAAGCAAAAACAAGAGAATGTTAGGTGGATAAATACTATCAAGAAAACTGGTTTAGAAAGTGTGGGGAGAGGAATACATCAAAGCAGAAATGTGTAAGGAACCCCCAAGAGATATGAGACACATTAAAGGGTGTGTATAAAGGCTCTTAAGAATGAGTTTGGTGTGTTCCAGGAACAGCAAGGCCAATATCATTAGAGCTTAATGAATGGGAGAGAGAATGAAAAGATGATGGCAGAAAAGCAAATAGAGTTTTATAGGACATCAGGAGCAAGTTTGATTTTATTCCATTTGCATTAAGCAGCCTCAGGGGATGAGGGTAAGCAGCATGAGGAGAGATCAGTTCTAGTTTCAAAAGAATACTCTTGATTATGCAGAGAATGGGCTACAACTGGGGGGAAGGGGAAGAAATGTAGCAAAAACTTTTAGGAAGCTTGGATGAGGGTAGGGGCAATGGAGATGAGAAGGATGTATTTGGAGGTATGATTATAGGACTACACATGGATGAAACAGGTGTTAATGAAAACTGCATGAACAATTTACTGAGATAAGAAAACTCCAGGAGGCCTGGGTTATAGCTCAGTGGTACAGCACTTGCCTAGCATGTGTGAAGCACTGGGTTCGATCCTCAGCACCACATAAAAAATAAAAATAAGATATTGTGTTCATCTACAACTATTAAAAAACTTTAAAAAAAGAAAGAAAACCTTAGGAGTGTGAGAGATCAGGAACTTAGTTTGAGATGCTAGTTAGATTTGAGTCACATTAAGTAGGCAGATGGATATGAAACTCTGCAAGCTATGGGAGACACGGGCATAAGAACATATATTAGGGCTTTTCAGCCAGGTATGGTGGTGCACAACTACAATCCCAGAAACTGAGGAGGCTGAGGCAGGAGGATCACAAGTGCAAAGCCAGCCTTAGCAACCTAACAAGACTCTATCGGTGTTTAAGCGCCCCTGGGTTCAATCCCTGGCATAAAAATAAATAAAAATTTGGGACTTTCTGGCAAATGGATGGGACTGGACAACATCACATGGTTAAGAGACTAGCAGGATGGGTAGCTCAGTAGCAGAGTACTTGCATAGCATACATTAGGTCGAGTTTAATCCCCACTATTAAAAAAAAAAAAAAGTAAACAAAGAAGAAATTATCTCCAGAAAACTACTTTGGTCAATCATTTTATTTGATTCTAGCCAATAGGCTGAGATTGATTATTTCAAATATCAAACACTGGAATTTAAAATCAGAAAAATAGTATACTCGGCAATGTGAAAATCACCTTGCTAAATCTTTATTTCAGTGGTATGCTAAGAATGTGGTATGAGAAATCAGGGAAAAATGTAATCTTTCTAGTGTTGCTCAGAGGAATGTAGAAGAGGAGCAGGCACTTAAGGGAGGGACTGTGAGGTCAAAGGAGCCTGTTTTTAAGACTGAACAGAGAGCCATGTTTGTATGCTCATGTGAATAGTCCAATTGAGGTGGTCAAGGTTAGAGATACAGTTGCAAGACTAGTGCCTGTGATGGCAGGAACAAAGAACATTTGTCTGATTGAGCTTTGAAGTACTTTGAAGTCATCAAGGTCTGGTGTGGAGGGGAGGTATTGGTAACTTGAGAGGACTGTGAATCAGTCCTTTGGAAGCCTGAGAAAGGATCCAAGAAGTATGAGACATTGGGATTGTCTGGCAGTAACTATGAGCCCTTTGGCACCTGTATGGTTTTATCAATTTCTCTAGGCTATGTCCTGCTGCTCACATGTAGGCAAAATGCTCTGGTCAGAATACTACAAAAGGCTCCCATCCACCAGGTTTCCTTAACAGTGCTTCAGAATTCTTGCCCCCAGCAGCTGAAGGCAGAGATTCTAGAGATGTTATCAGGTCATGATCATTGCTGTCCCATACACTACACTTCTGAATTTTTTACTTTCCTGCTTCCTGTCCTTTTGCCTTATAAGCACATTATTCCCATCTCATTTTTGTATCTATCTTTCATGAATAAAAACATCACAAGGACACTGTCTTACACACATATTCTCAGTGCGGGGTAACACCTGGCATACAACCAAGTGCTCATGAAGTAGTTGCTGGATGAATGCTTGAACCCATTTCTTTCTGTTGGTCCTATTAAAGGCGGTTATATTTTAAGACTTGTAACAGAAAGCAGCTGATGAAGAAATCTCAAAGCTACAATGACCCACACAGCATACCTGGGACCAAATCCCCATTTCCTTTGCAAGGAAATTAATTGACAAAAGGCCATGGTCCTATGATGCAATGAAGTAAAAATGGCCCTTCAAGGCTGTCCAGTCATTTGTCCAATTCAAAGTATCTTTGCATGCCACCAAACCACTCAGCTCAGCTGGTGCCTGGTCACGGCTTACTACTCCATGGATGTTACTCAAACACCATGGTAACATCTTCCTGACTCACTTACTGTGCTCCCCAGGGAGCAGTGGCTCCTTACTCCTGGCTGAGAGAACTAAGCTTTATTTTTGTTTGCTAGTCTCATACCCCTTACCCTCAACACACCATTCTTGTTTACCTCCTCCCTATTTTTCTATTTCTGTCAATTTATTCCTACCTCTGATAGACCCTTTAAACCAAAGATTTCGGAACTTTGCATCCAGACTTTAAAGCATACAGAACAAGGCTTGGAATGTCAGCAATCAGGAAGTTCCAGAATCACAAAATTAATGGAAAGACATCAAGTTAAACAACAGATGGATCTTTAGAAGTCAGGACTGAGTAAATTAATTCAATCAACACTTCCACTCCACCAGGATCCCACTGACAGCCAAAGCAGAACCGGAATTCTGCTAAGCTGGTGAGAGTGGGAAACACTTTCTATGCTTGTACAAGACCCCATTTTATGGTGACCAACCATCCTGGTTTGAGAATTGAAAGCTCTGCTTAAATCCCTAGCTCCAAGGAAAACCAGGACAACTGGTCACCCTATATTGGAGATACGATCACCTGTGGTCACACACAAACTGGTGAATTAACTTACAACTTACTTCCTTGCTGAACATGTAACCACTTCAGGGACCCAGTATACTTCCACCAACACATTGATACTTGTAAAAATATTAAATATATATATATTTTTTTGCATACAGCTCTACTGCTTGATTTTACAAATACATAATGAAAACGGAAAAGATTTTTAAAACAAGAGCACATCTACAGATCAGAGAGATGGGCAGTTTTTGTGAAGTCATCTTCCATGAACTGGACATCAGACAAGAAGAAAGTAATCTGCTCTTGGTTTCTGGCTTCAATAGAGTAGGTGAGATGGTCAGGTGACAAACAGTGAGCAAGAGACTTCCTTCATTACTATCCTTCCCATTCTGAACAGTTGACTAGTTCCCAAGGTCCTATACACAGAGACTGAAAAATTTAAGTCATTTCTTCAACTACAAAAACACTCCCCAAACAATTGACCATTTAGGTGGAAAAAAGAGGAATTATTTCATACCTATGTACTCTTAGAAGTTGAAGATGGAGTGCCCCACTCCACATGTATTTCTTTAAGAAAACCATGAATCTCCCTTTCTAATATATTTGGTGAATTCTCTGTGCACATTCGATTATCTTCAGGAGCAAGAGGTTGTGGTCTGAGTCATTTTCTGGATCAGCCTCAGTCAACTACTTTTTAAAAATCTGGTTCAAATAAATGGCCCTGAGACAGTTAGGTCACTGCATGAACTGAGAACAGAAGATATGTGACTTAGGTCAACACTCAAAAAAGTCACTCCTCACCATGCTTCCCAAAGGGACTGTCATTTACTTGGCTTCATGAAGCAGTTGTCAGTCAAAAACCCAGGTCACTATCTCAACCCAAAAGCTGTGTAGGTCCTGCCCATCCTTCAAACCATACTAAAAAAAAATTCCAGCAAAAAAACAGTATTGATACTTTCTGCAAGTTAGGGACACAGATCAGAATGTCAACATTAGAAACTTCCCTGTTTTTCTAAACGGTGTTGACCCAAGTCAATAAAATAATCCATATGAAGACTTGCACATGGGAAATATTCATTGCTAGACATGAGTATCTAAATATTAGATTATTTCTGCCATCTCAAAATTGAATATCCAGTACTTCCCGCTCAATCTCCCGTGCCAAAAAGAAAAGAAAAAAGAAATCTGTGTTTCCAGGAGACAAAGAAAATAAATGCTTAAGACCAAATATATTAAACAGCTTCTCCCTATGACTGCAGCATTCAACACATATCCAACACCTTTACTGATGCTGGAAAGGCTGGAATAGCCTACAGATTGTAATTCTGGTATATTTTACCATACTTTAGTTTTTTTCCTGAGACTTACTTGACCAAGGCTCATACTTAACTAGGACTGCAAAATCTTATCACTAAACTAGCCCCCCAGTTACACTATCACATTGTAGTAGTTCTGGAATCCCTGCACAAGCTTGAACAAAATCAGACCACTGAGTCTCCTCACAGATCAGTCACCAGGTAAAGGCACTCAACAGTCTTGAGCATTAACAGTAGCTTTAATTAGACCTTTCACTTTGGTCTTCCTAATGTTAAACAGAGCAAGGAATACTCTAATTTCCTTTTTTATCACAATTCTGGACCCTGACTTCCACTAATGGGAAGGTCATTTGCTGGTGGCTGCAGCCTATCACTGCACTAAGATCTACTAGGCAGTATCCTCCTCAGTGAAAGGGAAACAAAACAAAGACCTAATCATTCATCTCTTTGAAGATGTACAGTAGTATCTATTAAAAAGTATTTCCCAGCCAGGTGTGGTGGCATGCACCTGTAATCCCAGCCACTTGGGAGGCTGAGGCAGGAGGATCCTGAGTTCAAACCTAGCCTCAGCAACTCAGTGAGACCCTATCTCTAAGAAAATATAAAAAAGGACTGGGAATGTTGCTCAGCGGTTAAGTGCCTCTGGGTTCAATCCCCAGTATCACCCCCCCAAAAGAAGTCTTTCCCACCAATAGCACTCTGTACGCTTGAGATCGTACACCATGGCTGAGGCAATCCAGAAAAGATTCAGCAGTAAAACAAGCCACAAGCAGTGGTCTGCTGCATTAGCAACACGGCAGAGAAAACTATTACTAGCCCAGCTTCTTCTGCCAAGCCTAAGGTTACAAACTACTTTTTTTTTTTTAGAGAGAGAATTTTTTTTAAATATTTATTTTTTAGTTTTCGGTGGACATAACATCTTTATTTTTATGTGGTGCTGAGGATCGAACCTAGCGCCCCACGCACGCCAGGTGAGTGTGCTACCGCTTGAGCCACATCCCCAGCCCAACTACTTTTTAATTTTAGTCACAAGTTTGCAATTGTCATTAAAAACAAGTGTGGCCTTTTTCCAGCATTGTATCACAAGCGATTATTTCCTCTTCTACCTCTCAGAGTAAGGAATTCTGGTCTAGACATGATAGATGGCAAAAGTGAACTGGGATCTGTGCCTATTCCACACTTAATTGTCATGAATCTCTGTATGAGCCACCATTTTTTTTTTAAAGGTGCGAGGTGGGGATTGAACCTAGGGCCCTGAGCATGCTAAGTGCTCTGCCACTGAGCTACATCCCCACTTTTTATGTTCAATTTTTAATGTAACCCACATTTTCCTTCTTTCCAATTTATATTACAACTGATAAATTTTAACCTATTTTCCAGGATAGCAACAGTTGCAAGCCAACAGTGCTATAGCAACATACCATTTTTGTCTAGACAGCAACACTTGTGCAATTAATTAAATACATACAAAAAAAAAAAGCAGAAATAAGTGTACTTATAGCTCTAAGACATAAAAGCTCACACTAGGGCTAGGGTTGTAGCTCAGCGGTAGAGCTTTGCCTCACACACGTGAGGCACTGGGTTCAATCCCCAGCACCAAATAAATAAATAAATAAATAAGTTATGTCCATGTACAACTCAGAATATTTTTTTAAAACCCTCAAACTATAATTGAAATAGAGATCATCAGGAATGCCCAAATAAATCTACAATCTTGATAAAAATTATTTACTAGAGTACAGGTGAAATTGTGAAGGAAAATATCTAAAAAAAATTTAGAAAGATAAGAAACAATCAAGGAATGTGTGAGAACAGTTAAGGCTTTAGCGAAAAACAAGTTTATGGGAAGAGACTCATCTAAAAAGATAGTCTTATGAAACTGTAGGCCCATTTCAGGGAAACTTTTATGATTTAAAGGGAAGACTTATACCAGACAAGTAAAAGTCACTACTAAAACAAATTGAGTTATATAGTCTATTTTAGTTATTTATGAAAACCTGTAAACCACTACCACTCATTTACAATACAATCCAGTTCTCTTAAATTTGTAGTTGGGAAAAATCAGTGGGTGCTTAACACTAAATATAATTTAGATTCACCTGGGCACTCCTCCAAAAAATTTAAATCAGGACTCTCTACAGGCATCAAGATTGAGAACCACAGAAATACCTATCCCTTTCCTATTAAGTTAACTTTTAATATGCAGTTTGGAGGGGCAGGGGATTTTTTCATTTATATAGGGGCGGGGAGGGATGAGGAAAGGCTGACACTAAGAACAAGATAGGAGGAAAGAGTTCTGATGTGCTACTGCACAACAGGGAGACTATGGGTAACAATAACACACCACCCATATAAAAAATCTACAAGAAAGGTTTTTGAAAGTTTTCACCATAAAGACATGATGAATGCTTGAGACAGATATGCTTGATCCATTAAATCCCAAGTTTTCAATTCTGTAAGTACTTCAATGAAACTGACAAAGGTGCATTAAAATGGGCCCAAAATCATAACAGACCTTATATGAACTATTATATTCTTATATAAAATTATATACTGTAAGTTTTTATAGGTGATCTACATCTAGGACTATGAATCAAGAGTAAAACCAATTTAAACATCCCATAATGTACACATGTACTGAAATAGTACATGGTACCCCATTAATAAGTACAATTTTTATGTTTTTATCTATTTAGAAAACAAAATATTATCCAATGTAAAAAAAAAATCATTTGCTTAAAACTCTCAACCCAAGATATAAGCACATCTATTCAGTTGCAAAAGCAAACTGCTGCAAGCCCTTAGTACAGAGTGCTTGCAACATTCATTTAAAACTTTGTTTTGCAGTGCCAGGGATCAAATACAAGACCTCTTGCATGCTAGGTAAGCACTCTGCTGCTTAGTTACAACCCCAGTCCAGAACATTCATTCATTTTTTTAGAAAAGTCTTCTCAACAGGCCTTTGTTCTTAGAATACAAGCAGCTTTTTAAGTTTGTTATGAAAATCCTATTCTCATCTATTTCTAATCTAAAGAAATTGACAATATCACCCAACTGAAGTGATTCCCATCCAAACATAATTAAAAATTTTTATAGGAAATTACCATACTTACCAACATGTTTTCTTCACACATTTCATTAGCTGGTAAGGTACTAACATTTCTAGTTTAGAGGAAAAGCCTAGTCATTCTCTTCAATTCAATAATTATCCTAAAACCAAGCAATTTTCATCACAAGCCCCATTCTGCTAATCACAAGATTTAGAGAATCTGTACCTGGATAACAGTACCATATCAACTACAAGATTTGTATTTCTGTAGAGTCAATTCTTATAGGACCTGAGAAACAGCTACTTGGTTCCAAATCACTTGGGCATTGCATTAAAACCACTACATACAGATGGGCTGCGTGTCCAGTTAAGGTATAAAGTGATAAAGCAAAAAAAAAAAAAAAAAAAAANGCGGTAGCATGCTCGCCTGGCATGCGCGCGGCCCGGGTTCGATCCTCAGCACCACATACAAAGATGTTGTGTCCGCCAAAAACTAAAAAATAAATATTAAAATTCTCAAAAAAAAAAAAAAAAAAGAATATTTGTTAAAAAAAAAATTAAATGGAAATATGCAGAAATATTAAGGGCTTTTTGCTCTGGACAATTAACCCCATATACCAGATATACTATCTTTCAGATCAGAGAAAACGTGGACCACTCAAGAAAATGTATGCCACTTATACACTTCAAAATTGTGCATTTTCCTAAAGCTTTGTAAAAAAAGGGAAATGCTGTAATTTCTCTATTGGTTCCAAATTCAACACAGTACAAAGTAAGGAAACATTTATTTACTGCACTCACAAGTAATGATTAAATGTCCTAAGGTTTATCCCAGTAGCTTAAAATATCAAATGAAATGTTAGTTCTCAGAGAACTGTTTTAGCTTCTAATTCCATTCAAAGGATAAAAAGGGGAAATTTTCATTAAATGTTGAACACTGGCACTTCAAGTGCCACGTACCTCTTGTGGTCAATGCACATAATACTAAACCATGATCCAACAATATATTTCCATTTCACTTCACTATCACTTATAGACTTTAACACAGGCTAATGTTTTCACTGCTTTCTTAACATAACAAATAATGTACAAATTGTTAAGAACTTACCAATTTGTCAATCATTTAAAGAATTCATGTAATGTACACAGCAATATTTATAACCAGAAGCACATCTATTTATATGGCACATCTATTTAGTGTTAAATAGACATATCATTTAAGTTCTACCTAAAAACATGCCATTTTATTAAAATAAAACCCTAAAAACTTAACTCACAAATTATAAATAAATATAGTTTCACAAGCAGATCTTATTGAAGCAGCATAGATTTCCTTTCTTACAAACAAGTAAAGAGCATACCAGCAATCTGACAAATTTACTCTATGCAATATAAATAAATCCTCAAATTCATGTCAAGAATGTCAAGGAGTTCAAGAGAGATTATGTAGTGGCCTTGATTTTTTTATTTTTCTTTACCTAGAATTCTACAAATTCTAAAATTTATCAATTGATTAATCTTTTTAAATAAACAGCACCAGTCTTGTTCATAGATACAATTAAAATTTGACTTTCTCAGTTCTTAGTTCACAAGTTTATTATGAAAAACACTGCAGTGCTCTTGTGCAGTAACATCGTCTTACAGGAGGGGGAAAAACAGTTCTGTTCAAAACAACTCACCAGGTTCTGACAATAACAAAGAACAACATGGGGCTGAGATTTGAGAAGGGAATAAACTGAGTGCAGACAAATCATACAATTAAATTAAACGGTTTCCCTGAAAATAAACAAAACGATTTCAAAACTCACAAGTAGAGGGGAGGCCTTGGTACTTATTTTTAAAAATGTTCATTAAGCTCCAATGATTGTTTGCTGCTATCCTTATCTACAGTCATGCTGAGTAAAGCTATAGCTAAATGGAAGTTAAATTGTATTCACGAGGTGTTAATGTTTACATCTTATTATCTGCAGTCTCTCAGAGAAAGCAAAAGTAACTACAAATAGCGCTATGCCAGAAACTGGTTTCTTGACCAACAATGTCGCTTCAGCATGCAATGAACTGGTTCATTCTAAAGTGGTCACGGCTGTTGATGACAAGAGGCTTTGTATTTTTATATGGCACATCTTTTGGTCCATGTGAAAACAAGTTTTTTGAATGTTAACTATTTTCTGACACTTTGGAGTTACTGTTGCTCTTCCCATTTCCATTAGGTCAATATATGGTTCATGGCAATACTGTACAAGTTTAAAATTTCATTACAGGAAGTAGTCTGGGGTACGACGAGTAACATGTGGTTCGCCTCTACGAGGTGCTGGATCAAACTGCAAGCTGCAAAACCAGACAAGATGCATGATCAATCAATGAATGTCTTGGGAACAATCAAAATTAAGAACTCCAGTTGTCAAATTTACACGTTTCTTTCCTATCTAAGTTTAACTTCTCTTAATGAAACAGAGCCATAATTGCAGCTGAATCGTGCATTTACTTTTCTAATTGTCCTCCCCTTGAAAAATCCAAAGCAACTTTAGTCAGAGAAGTTATGCTTTTACACAATGGGGTCCCTCTAAGACTGTTTGAAAAGAAGGGTTTTAACAGTAATTAAGGGGGAGTCAAAAGAAAGGGTTCTACTAAATAAAAAATAAATAAAAGAGGAGACAGGGACTTGTTATGTTGGCCAGGGAGGCCTCAAACTCACAATCCTCCTGTCTCTGCCTCTTGAGTAGCTAGAACTACAGGCTCCTTTAAGCACTTCTAGTTAATAAGCACTGGTATCAGGGATTGAACCCAGGCTAACAACTGAGCCACATCCCCAGCCCTTTTTTATATTTTTATTTAGAGACAGGGTCTCACTGTTTTGCTTAGGGCCTCACTATATTGGTGAGGCTGGCTTTGAACTGGTAATCCTTTTGCCTTAGCCTCTAGAACCACTGGGATTACAGGCGTGGGTGGCTAATAAGCAAATATTAAAATATCTAACATATTGTATCTGATCTCTCATCCAGAGAACAAAAACATGGTTTAAAAGTCCAAAAATCTAATAATTCATATTAGAATCTGTGCAGGATGAGTTAGCTTCTGCTGATGTGTTTTAACATATCACTGCTCCATTTCAGAGACTTGCCAAGTTGGAATCTGGCTTAGCTAAGTTTATAAACACTATTAAAATTAAATATTCAGGTATAACAACCAAATGTTCAAGTGTAAATACTTACAAAGAATATTTTAGAGTATCATCAAGTTCCATGATTGCAGCTTGGTTACCGCAACGATAACAATAGTTTGGAGCACTGAAAATTGTTACTACATTCCGATCATGGCACCAGTTATATCCCTACAAGGAGAAGAAAGGAATTAAAGTTTACTTATTCCTTTCCTATACAACTAAATGTGACATCCCTCCCCCCCCACAAAGACTTAAGAAATATTAATACTTTCTTTCTAAACAACATATAAAACACAAATATACCCACTTTTCCCCAAATTACAAAATTATTTTATTATAAAACTTAAAAAAAAAATAGCACTAATCACTAAAGAATAAACTGCTTATCTATCTGCCCTTCTTTCAATGACAGTGTCTCATCACCCTCTCTTCTGGCAAAGATCTTAAACAGCCCATTCCTTTTAGAGGCAGATGCCTAATATCCTTCAAAGGCCCACATGTTAAAGATGTGGTGTCCAGGGCTAGGGATGTGGCTCAAGCAGTAGCGCGCTCGCCTGGCATGCGCGCGGCCCGGGTTCGATCCTCAGCACCACATACAAAGATGTTGTGTCCGCCAAAAACTAAAAAATAAATATTAAAATTCTCAAAAAAAAAAAAAAACGATGTGGTGTCCAGGGTGCAGCTATTGGGAGGCAGTGAAACCTTTAGAAGGTAAAGCCTAGTGAAAGATCCTTAGGGTCATTTGGGGGGGGGGGGGGATGCTCTGTCTCCTCTGCTTCTTGGCTAGAGAGGTTACCATCTGCTTTGACATAGGGTCCTGCGACGTGCCACCCTCTGACAAAACCTATGGGGCAAAATAAACCTCTCTACTTCACAAATAGCTTATATTGAGTATTTTGTTTTAGCGACAAAAAGCTGATTAATATACCTACTCCTGGACACCAGAATCTTGTTTGTTCCTCAGTCATAAGTGAAGATCCCTAAGCCAGTCAAAGCCCACCTGAATAAATGAGCTACTTCTGACACTTTTTGTGTTTAGTTGTGTTCACAAAGCTCTTTCCCTATCTTTAACCAAGTAAGATTTTATTATAATAATCACAAAGATACATTAGTATTAATTTAAATAGTACCCTGAAAGTATACTAATTAAATGTTCTGTGCAATTTTTTCGTTCAAATCTCCTGTAATCCTACCATCTAAAGGACCACTTAACATTTGTTTCTTCCTTCTCTCCTACATATATATATACATGCTAAATATATGAAATAAACAAAAATGGGATCATAAAATGTATCCCTCCCAGCACTGTACTTTCCCACCCTTAAATCTCAAGTTTATTTCCCTGCCATTAAGAATTCTGTGAAATTGTATTAAATATGTATTTCATTATCATCAAAAGTTTGATTTTAATTCTAATGTACATCTACTGAAAAGATTCAGGCTATAATGGCAAACTCACCAGAAGAAATACATGGACTGTGCCATTAAAGCATTAATGTGAATGCCACTTCTTTTCTATATCCTTTTCTCTTTAGTTTACTAAAAAGCAAATCATGTTTCCAAGAATAAAACCTACCTCCATCACCAGCTGGTGAGCTCTAGACACCAACGTGAGGCCATTGGCATGATTAAATGTCTCAGAAATATCTTGTCCAAATGTGTAACCAGCTCCTCGAGGAGATATACCCCAACCACCACGATCATCTGGATCTGACCACAGCAAGTCACACATTGGACCCTAAAAAGCAGATTCACATTACAAACAGCTTTACAAAAATGGCAAATACATAATTTGAGTAATTCATCAGAAACAGCACAGTACTAAGTTATACATTTTAGTGGGATTTGCTGAAAACAGTAACAGATTTTACAGTTAAAACATCCAGGGGCTGGGGTTGTGGCTCAGCAGTACAGAGCTTGCCTAGCATGTGTGAGGCCCTGGGTTCAATCCTCAGCACCACATAAAAATAAAGGTACGGTGTCCAACTACATCTAAAAAAAAAAAAAAATTAAAAAAAAAGACATTTTCCAGCTTTATGAGGAACAGATGATATCACTGGGTCCTAAAAGCAACATGTCCTAATCTCCCTGTAGTAAGCAAATTTCAGTACTAGGCAGTATTGGCTAGTGTGTAAGGTATTGGATATTAAATCGGGGGGTAGGCAATCTACCACTGAAATACACTTCCAGGCCTTTTTGTTTTCAATCAGGGTCTCAATAGGTTGCCCATGCTGGCCTTGAATGAGGGATCCTCTTGTCTTTGAGCCTCCAGAGTCACTGGAATTACAGGTACACACCACTATGCCTGGGTAAGGCAAAGATTTTTTAAACGAAGTAGGTTCTTTTTAAGCCTAGTCCCACAGCTATTATTATTTTAGCAGGTATCCTGGCTTCTGAACAATGGGGTTGACAAGAGTGCTTATACCGTGTGAAATTATTTTTGAGGATTAAATGAATAAATACATATAATGAACCAATTACAATTAAATTTCTCATCTCCCTAAAAAGAATTTATTACCAAATAAAAGTCTTACCTCATGGGGAACTTCCTGTAGACGATCAAGTGCTCTGATATGATCCAGTGTGTCTATGGATGGTGAGAGGCCACCATGTAGACAGAAGATCTGAAGAAAGATTGGTTTAATATGTTAACTTCATCTAAACAAACTGTAAATATTCTAGACTAAGTTTTAGGCAGTAGACCCTGTCACTGGCCTCACTAATATTTCTGGGCTCTGCCTAAATGAGATTTAACTCTGAAGGATCCATTTTTGTTCCAGGAAACACTAAACTACTGAATACCCTTTTTTATTTCCTGATAAACCATCACTACTTTGTCTACCTCAGTCAACTCCTTCAAGAAAATGTCTAATTCTCCCATCCCTTGCCAGAGATTAGTATAGTATCTTCATATTCAGAATTCTCTTACTTGTAAGTTCTGTGTACATCTCTACCTGGACCAGTAACAAGTACAATACATCTCCTAGACTTCTCCCAAAACAGACTAACAGGCTGGATGGTCTATGTCTTCCATCCCTGTTATCCCACCTCATACAAAGAGCCTGATACAAAGAGAGCATTTTTAAAAGTTTTAAGTGAATGCTATGAATATTTGGAAAAAAAAAATCCCTAAAAAGGATGTGAGGATGGAAAAAAAGTTAAAGGCACATAAACATTAAGGAAGGAGGTCCCTAAGAATAATCAGCAATATGAGTGCACAAACCTGCCCATCCACCAAGGCAGTGAGAGGAAGATAGTCAAAAAGATCTGTAAAATATTTCCAAACATTTGCATTTCCATATTTTCTTAAACATTCATCATAGAAACCATAAACTTGTGTAATCTGCCTGCTCTCGTGATTCCCCCGAAGAATGGTGATGCGTTCCCGGTAACGAACCTAAAACAATAAAATGGAAAACATCAAAAACTCTTTGAAAATTCAAATGATAATTCAGAGTTCCAATTATATTGAAAAAAACAGCACATATCCCCCAATTACAGTGAAATGAAATCACAAATCCATGATGAACATTTTTTTTTAAAGAGAAAGAGAGAGGGGCTGGGGATGTGGCTCAAGCGGTAGCGCGCTCGCTTGGCATGCGTGCGGCCAGGGTTTAATCCTCAGCACCACATACAAACAAAGATGTTGTGTATGCAGGAAAAAAACACTAAAAAATAAAAAAAATTCTCTCTCTCTCTTTAAAAAAAAATAGAGAGAGAGAGAGAGAATTTTAATATTTTTTTTTTTCAGTTTTCGTCGGACACAACATCTTTGTTTGTATGTGGTGCTGGGAGCCACGTGCAGTGCAGCACACACTGTAATCCCAGGAACCTGGGAGGCTAAGGCAGGAGGACCTTTGCAAGTTCCAGGCCAGCCTCATCAATTTCGCAAGACTATCTTGAAATTTAAGAAGGACTGAGGATGTGGCTTAGTGGTAAAATGCTCCTGGGTTCAATCCCCAGTACCAAATAAGTTAAATGAATAAAAATTAAATTTAAATAAATAAATAAAATCAAACTCCCTTTACTACTGACTTTATTATATCAAGCATAATCATGATATAAAACCTCATACATGATTTTTCAGTTCAATGATTTTTAGTAAATTTATAGTTTTGCAATAATCATCACCCACAAAAGACCCTCATGCCTGGTTGCAGTCACTCCTCACTCCCACTCCTATTCTCACTTCCTGGCAACCGCTAATTTACTTTCTGGCTCTTGAGACTGCCTCTTCTAGAAATTACTTAGAAATAGATTAATACAATAACATAGTATTTTGTGCTAAATATTACTTGAAATATTTTTGATGCTTATCCACATTGTAGCACAGATCAGTAGCTGGACCATTTCACATTCCCACCAGCAAAGCATAAGGTCATTCTAATGGATGTAAAGGGTTATCTCACTTTGACTTTAGCTGCATTCCCTTGATGACTAATAATGTTAAAGCTTCTTTTCATATGCTTCCTGACCAACGTATCTTCTTCGATAAAATATCTACTCAAATGTTTTGCCCATTTTAAAATTATGTTTTGTTATTAAGAGTTTTTTTTTTTTTAATTTTGATCCTGAGGGTGTAGCCCAGAGGTAAAGCCTGTGCTTAGTATGCATTAGGCCCGAGTTCAATCCCAGCACCAATAAATAAATAAATACCTGAAAATTCAAATACACATACTTTTTCTTCTCCGAAGTCTTTTAAGAATAAAAAGGTCAATTATGATGAAGCCAAATTTTTCTATTTGTGATGGATGTTTCTATTAACAAATCTTCTAATATAAGCAGTATCACAAAGATTTTTTCCTAAGTTTTATTCTAGAAGTTTTGCATTTTAAGCCTATGATCCATTTGCTGAAAAGGTCATCCTTTCCAACAATATTCAATTTCCAAGGCTACTATGACAAAAATACCATGGACTAAATATTTAAACAACAGAAACTTATTTCCGCATAGTTCTGGAGGCTAAAGTCCAAGATCAAGGTGTAAGCAGAGTTTATTTCTTTTGAAGGCCTCTCCCTGATTTATATAGACATGTTCTCCATGTCTTTCCATCCTCTCCCCTTATCTGTGCCTTAATCTCTTTTCATTTTACCTTAATTACCTCTGTAAAGGCTATAGTTCCAAATATAGTCACATTCTGAGGTACTAGGGGTTAGGACTTCAACATACGAAATTTAAGCAGACACAATTCATTCACCCTCCTGCATGAATTCTTAAAGGTAGTATATTTGCTTTTTTTGCATGCTGGGATTGATACGTACATAGTAGTAGCTGGATAGTTTCTTTTATAGCACCTGGAGTCACAGCAGAACAGTTCCTCCATCTAATCCAACACTTTCATTTTTAAAATGCAGAACATAATAAGTTCTAGACCATTTTACACAATTCAAATATTAATCACCTAAAATTAAATTCTGACTCTTGCTGAAATCACATCTCTACAACAGCCATTTTATCATTCTGAATATTCTTTAATAATAAAAATAACTGTTGCCTAAGAAAACTAGCGGGGGGCACTTCTTCCCCAAAAAAAGTAAATTCAAAGAATATTTTTTTAAAAATACCCTATTTAGCTTCCTTAGCTAGGTGGCATGGCGCATGCCTGTAATTCCAGCATCTAGGGAGGCTGAGGAAGGAGGGTCACAAGTTTCAAAGCCAGCCTCAGCAACTATGCGAGTTCCTATATTAAAATAAAAAGGGCTGGGAATGTGGCTGGATGGTTAACACTCCCGGGATCAATCTCCAATTTAAAAAAAAAAAGGAAAGCAGAAAGAAGTATTCCACCTCCAAAGAATACCATTTTGTATTTCACCTTCAAATCTTCACCTGTATATCTCGCAAAGCTACAACCAGTGTGGGTATGGGTACCCACACGCATATGGGGTTTGGGATTGGTTACTGGAGATTGAACCTGAGGCATTTTGACACTGAACCACATCCTAGCCCTTTCTATTTTGAGACAGGGTCTCACTAAATTGCTTAGGGCCTTGTTCCAAGTAGCTGGGATTACAGGAAATGACCATTTCTAATATTCTAGATTTTTGTCATGCTAACAGCTGCAAACTGGGATTTAAGTATCCACTCACTGTTGAGATATTTAGATCAATATTTTCTGATAAAGATAATGCTGTAATGTTTATAAGAATAATGCTCTTTTCCTCTTGAAATTCTTACTTAGTAAAATTCTAATTATAGGATTATTGTCAGAGAATATAAATACTCCAACACTTGTTATGTTTATCATTATACTACCTCTCCATAATCAATGTACTAAACTAAAATTCCTATCTCACCAATCCTAACATTTTTCAAATAAGCTGATTAAGATATTCTCTTTTGTTTTTATTCTGTGCCATCCTCTTACTCAGAATGTAGGCACCTATAATTATAATTCTAAAGTCCAAATTATTTGCATTCCTAAAATGTGGAATTTTCTTCTAAAACTTAACATTCATAAGGAGAAAATCACAAATCATGCGAACAAGAGGACTGTCTTAACCCAGTTTAAAAGGCCCAAAACATAAAACTGAAATTACCTTAAGAGCTACAAGCAGTGTGACTGTTTCAACTGAATAATATCCTCTGTCAACATAATCTCCCATAAACAAGTAATTTGTATCTGGTGATTTGCCACCAATTCTAAACAGTTCCATGAGATCATGAAATTGCCCATGTACATCTCCACAGACAGTGACTGGACATCGAACCTCTTGCACGTTGGATTCTTTTGTCAGGATTTCTTTAGCCTACAGAGGGGGGAAAAATAAAGCAATCATTTGGCTTTAAACAACATTAATGAAGATACATTTACTCACACTTGATGTACCCAAATAGGCAAATTTAGTAAGATGAAACTGCAGACATGTATAATCCCATTAAAATAAGATATGGCTAGATTCCATTCATTGGCTATCTCACCCCTGATATCTAGGAGAAAAAATGTGTAGCATGGTACACACAAAGCCCCACTCTTATCAATATCAGGAGTTATTAAGCCTATCAAATTGCCATCTAACTAAAGACTACTGAGACCATTAGCTGCCACAAAAGACCAACTATAATGCTGCCACTCTGGGGATTTCAGGCTATAAGAAGGTTTCTTGGTCAGGCTTTATTTCTCCTAATTTTTGGAAGACATTAAAATTTGGTCTTTTAGCATATTTCTTTATACCCAAATATAAAGTTCTTTTTCAATGAACAGTTTTTCAATGCACAGGCTTTTTACGTTGCTTTTATAAAATCATTTGGTGGCATGTACATTCCCCCATAAAATCACAAATTCAGGGGACTGAAGCTATAGCCCATGGCAGAGCACTTGCCTAGCCATGTGTGAGGCACTGGGTTTGATCCTTAGCACCATGTAAAAAAATAAATAAAGGCATGCTGTCCATCTACAACTGTAAATTAAAAAAAAAAAAAAGAAGAAGAAAAATCACAAATTCAAACATTACTTTTAATGGCAAACATTTCACACATTAGAAATCCACGTATCATTTATTTATTCAATAAACATTTACCGATCACTTATTATATGCTACAAACACTGGAAGACAATCATTTGCTCAACCATCGGAATGACAATATGTGCCAAGCCCTGTACTGGCCACTGGAGTTCTGTAATGTACAAGCAGATTACTCCTACTGCAGGGAAAGAAAGGCTACAAGTAACCAAGCAAAAAAGTACAGACTATGTAATGCCATGAAGGAAAAGAGGTTAACTAAGGAAAACTGCTTTTAAATTAGATAGAATAACAAAATGTAATAAAAAAAATTGTTGCTAATGAGCCAAATGCTCATTACATTTAGGAACAACAAAGGACAACAAGTTTAAGACAGTGGTGTGCAACCTTAGTTGCACATTAAATATCCCAATCGGGCTGGGGATGTGGCTCAAGCGGTAGCACGCTCGCCTGGCATGCGTGCGGCCAGGGTTCGATCCTCAGCACCACATACAAACAAAGATGTTGTGTCCGCCGAAAACTAGAAAATAAATATTGAAAAATTCTCTCTCTCTCTCTCTTCTCCCTCTCTCTCTCTTAAAAAAAAAAAAAAAAAAAAAATCCCAATCCCCAGGTTTTCCTTCCCCAATTAAGTTGAATTCTTTGAAAGTGGGATCCAAACAATTTTTTAAGTGTCTCTTCAGGTGCTGGTACTTTTTTAGGTACAACCAAGTTTTAGAACCACAGTTTTCTATTCTTCAAACATTTTGAGGCACCTATTTCCAAATTCTCAACAACCACTAACATCCCCAAAACAATAATTTGATCCAACATTTTTAGGAAGTTTAGAAAAAAAATCATTTCAAAGTATACTCCACTGTCATGTCCACTAATTAGAACAAATTAAAAAAAAAAACCCTCATTTCAAGACATTATTAAGAAATACAGCTAATCCACTGTCTTACTGTATTTTGAGAAATTTCTAGGATAATTCCTATCTCTGTTGATTTATCATTACTAAAAAGCAGCTAGCTGCTCAGTAGATATAATCCATTATTAAGTCTTCTGGTATTAACACATGTCTAATGTTTTCAATAGCACCTGGCAAATACTAATGCAAATAGCTGAGAATAAAATAACAGATCCTACCTCAGAGAAGACTGAAAAAATTATTCAAACGTTTTAAAAACAAAGACTAATAGTCACATACCATGTAAGTCTCAACAAGATGTAACTTTCATATTTAATTCTATCAGAAGCTAAATTTCAAAATACACTTCTACACACTTGATTACCTAAAAGGCTATTTAAAATGAATGGTTAAAAAGTTGTATTCAGGACTGTCGAAAAATTCCTTAATCTTTGTGAAAGAAAAATTAAGCCTAAATGCTACTTGTTTCTTTTATGTCAATTTAGGCAAATCACAATGATAAACATTCAAGTTGTGCAAAGAAAAAATTTTCTTGTCAAAGAAAAAATTGACTCAGCTGAAGCAGAATGACCCTTGAGCTCCATTCCAGAACTCCTACTTCCCTGGGGCAAGGAAACCATCAATGGCAGTTTAGAGTCTGTTCTTTCAAACCTTGTTAAAAAGGTTTACATATGAACTGTATGCCTGTGAGAAACATAATAGTTTCCCCCTGTGTTTTAAAATTAGAACACTGTTCAACAGCCTGCATTTCTGAAAATACATCTCAGAGTTCATAACACACACATAAAGACCTTTTAATTCCTTAGTGGATGCAGAATAGTCCCTGACAGATTACAATTGGAGGAGTGATATGTGTAAAAATACAGAAATGTATATCCTAGTAATTTGCTCCCTTGTAGACATATGCAACATATTTCCTAAAATACTATGAAGTAGACTTACTGGTGTAATTTAGTAGTTTGTATTTTCAATGTTTACACTATCAATTCATCTTCCCAAATGGAAAGGACACTATAATCATTAAGTGAAAACTTCAACTTCTAAATCGGGGAAAGCCAACCAAAGTTCTTTCTGTCCCTCCTACCAAATTTCACAGAAAAGAATTCATAATAACTAAATATTGGAGCAAATACTAATATATCAAATGTAATCATCAAGGCAACTACTAAAAAAACAAACAAAAATGAAGGGCTGGGAACCAGCTGTAGAGTGCTAGCATGTGTGAGGCCCTGGGTTCAATCGCCAGTACTCCAAGGTGGGGAGAGCGCTTGCAAATATGCTTTTTAGGTTTTTGTCTCAATTTACCAACTTTAACATAATTATTTTTACATAATTACTGACCATAATATACTATTTGGAATGCTAGAACATTAAAAGCTGAAGATGTCTACACTAAAGATTATTTTACATTCAGGAAAATATTAGAAAAGGAAAAAGAAAAAAAGAGATGTTTGAGGAAAGCTGTGTTATATATAACCAGAAGTCAGGCCTGAAGAACCTCTCTCTCTAGGGGTCACCCTAGAGCTTCCAGGCCCTCATGAATCATTAGCTTCAAAGATTGCTACATAATCTCAACTCTCTAGTTCAGTACTCAAAAGAGAAGCAGGTTTCTTTTTTTAAAAAAATATTTATTTGTAGATAAACACATAGCATATTTATTTTTTATGGTACTGAGGATCGAACCCAGTGCCTCACACACTCGAGGCAAGCACTTTACCACTGAGCTACAGCTCTAGCCCCAGAAGCAGGTTTCTTAAGGTAATTTAATTAACATAAGAGGCTTGATGTGTGTGTTTAAATAACCATTTTTTTTCACTCTAACATTTTGACTTCTGTATTTAAAGGATCATGTTATGGTACGAAGCAGAAGAAAAACAAAACACATGCATTCTAAATTTTTTTTGCTTCTCCTAAAAACATTTTTTTGCAAGGCTTTCAAATTTGTCAGCTGATATAATTAACATTTGAAAATAATGTAATCAGTGCCATATCGCTTTGATTCAGCAAAACCCCTTCTGAAATTCAAATGGCACAAAACTAAAATAAATGAATTAAAAAAAAGAGATTTGATATATAAACGTCCTAGAACAAGGTTAAAACTGGAAATAGGCTACTCTATTAATAGAATCTTATTACAAGTAATTGTGGGAAGTTAAAAATTTTTCGGTGTCCTAGAATCTGAAGAATTTGTGGAGACTAACTTGAAAGCAATCTGTGAGAGTATTAGTTTGTTATCAAAATCCTCTCAGCATTCTGGTTTGGATTCAGACATCTCAAAATTATTTCCAACCTATATAAAACAATCACCTAGGGGCTGGGGATGTGGCTCAAGTGGTAGCGCGCTCATCTGGCATGCGTGCGACCAGGGTTCGATCCTCAGCACCACATACAAACAAAGATGTTGTGTCCACCGAAAACTAAAAAATAAATATTAAAAAAAAATATAAATAAAAAAATATTCTTTAAAAAAAATAAAACAATCACCTATACAGTAAACAATTGATTCTTTTTTTTTTTTTTAAACGGTAGAGGGGATTGAACCCAGGGCCTTGTGCATGCAAGGTAAGCACTATACCAACTGAGCTATACCCCTAGCCACCTGGACATTTTTTATTATAGGCCGTCCTAAAACATCATATCATAAAATGAAGGTAGGCTTAAACTAGACCTCACAAATCATCCAGGCCAAGATTTTTAAAGGAAGATAATTTATTAAAAGAGAAAAAAACATGGAACTAACAACAACAGACTCATTAACCTATTCGGGGAAAAAAGCTGCAAATTATGTATTTCTATATTCAATCAAGTAAACATTTAAAAGCACAAAATAATTACAACTGTGACAAAAATCCTTTGAATAAAAGACTGAAAAACATTAAAATGTTGGGTTATGGTTCATTTTTCAGTGGTGAACCTGTAATACATGGCTATCTGTCTATTCCTACCCACAAAAACTACTCTTTCTTGGAACTTGCTGTTTGTACTCACAAAGACCTCTTTTAAAAAAAAGACTGACCGATGTCCCATTTTATTTTCATGAACTTAATTTCATGTGACATTGTCATGATCATTTAAAACTACTATATAACACCCCCCTGAAGATCTATATATCTTTATTGTTTATTTGAATTTCTCTTCAGGAAATTTTCAATTGTGGGACCACACAGCAAAATAGTAAAACCTGTTTGTTGTTCACAGGCATTACAAAATTGGATTACGCCAAATTGTTACACAATAATAGAAAGAATGCACCCATTCTCACATATAAAATGTCATCTCACTGGTTTAATAGGCAATTTTTCACTTCTGGGTACAACTTTTTCATTCCATGTTTATTTACTATATGTTATTTCTCCTCAACAAATTGTCCACCAGTGTTCTTTGAGCATCTAATCATTAAGAAGTAGACACTGGTTCTTCCTCTTCTGGTCTCATCTGTGGCTTACAGTGCAGACTTGGCCAAGTCCAAGAACCACACCATGGACAATCAGTCCTGAAAATGGCACAGAAATGGCATCAAGAAACCCTGATCACAAAGATATGAATCTCTTAAGGGAATAAACCCCAAGTTCCTGAAAATTTGTGTTTTGCCAAGAAGCACAACAAGAAAGGCCTGAAAAAGATGCAGCAAACAATGCCAAGGTCCCTAATGAACCTGCCGAGGTTATCAAGGTCCTGGTAAAGCCCAAGGAGATTAAGCCCAAGAGGCCTTCCTTGCCTGCCCCAAGCTTGGGAAGTGTGCTCATGCCCACATGGCCAGGGGTTGAAGGCAAGGCCAAAACCCAAGCCCACGCCAAGATTCAGGTTGCAGCTCCAGCTCCAGCTCCTCCTCTCAAGGGTGCCCAGGTCCCTGCGAAGACTTCACAGTGAAAGCCTCTGTCTGTGAATGTGAGGACAGAAGGATTGGTGTGACCCTGGAGCCCCTGTGTATAGGGGACTAGTGTCCTCCTGTGTTATTTGTACTAATAAATCCAGAGGCAGGAAAAAAAAAAAGTAGCAGATAATGTTCTTGTTTATTTATACAAACTATGTTTTAACTTGTTATTTTAATTAACTTATTGACATTGTTTCTCTTATTTTTAAATATACAGCCCCCAAATCTCCATGTCCATTTTTACTTTGTGATTTTTCTTCTATAACTGTTAAAAAGAAAATCCACAACCTTGCTATTTTCTTTTTCACTTCCTTTCTATTTTCTTTTCCCTTTATTTTTTTCTTCTGCAGTACTAGGCACTGAACCCCAGAACCTCACACATTCTAGGCAAGTACTCCATCACTAAGCTATATCCCCAACCACCTCCTTGCCATTTTTTAATAGTTTTTGTTTTATACTTTAATCTAGGATTACATGACAACTACTTTAGCTTCTTATATCAATTCTTTAAATCTGAATAACATTTAAATACATAATGACATTGTGCTTTCTCACAGAAAATATGAGTAAAGTAATAGCTTTCTCCTTCAAAACATCAGGACTTGGCAAATCAGATCATGCCATTCTACAGCAAGGCCATAGGAGAGCAGCAAGTGGCTTTGTTGAACAAAACACTGGCTATCACTCCAGGGAACACCCAAGGGCAAATATTCAATACCTTCATCAGGATCTAATCACACATAGTAATTACCAGTCTGCACCATAATTGTTCTTCTCATCTATACACTTGGGTACAGTAGATACCTTTATCATATACATTTTAAATAGTGAATAATTAAACAAGGAGTTGTATCTGAAACAACAAAAAATCACTTAATCAAGGACGAGGATTGAACCCAGAGGCACTAACCACTGAGTAACACCCCCAGCCCATTTTTGGTATTTTACTTAGACACAGGGCCTTGCTGGCTGGCTTTGAACTTAAGATCTTCCTACCACTTCTGGAGCTGCTGGGATTACAGGCGTGTGCCAGTGTGCCCAGACTTAATATTCATTTTTGGTGTCAACTACTTGAAAGGGATATAACTAGAAGCACTTTCTTAAAGATATTTACTAAATGTGGCCTCCTTAAAATAAATAAATAATGAAAAGTACTCCTACAAAAGCAAGTTCTATATAAGTCAAACAGAAGAATCTCAAGGTCTGGGGCTGGGGATGTGGCTCAAGTGGTAGTGCGCTCACCTGGCATGTGTGCAGCCCGGGTTCAATCCTCAGCACCACATACAAACAAAGATGTTGTGTCCGCCGAAAACTAAAACATAAATATTAAAAATTCTCTCTCTCTTTCTCTTAAAAAAAAAAAAAGAATCTCAAGGTCTATATTAAGGAAAATGTGTTTAGGCTCATCAGATAATTAATGACCTGAGCTTAACTAAAGAAATTCGTTTTTTTGTATTACAAATTCTGCCCTTGGTGAAAAGGTCATTATATATATAAGAATACACCAAACAGCAATCCTTTTTAGGTAAAGAAGAAGCCAATGCTGGTCTTGTGTCTTCTCTGGGATCAAACTCAAAGTCAACACAAATAAGCTCTTCACAATCTTAGTAATACTAATAGTATTATTTGACAAAGGAATCCTCATTTTTTAAAAAAGTCATTGTACTATTAAAAATCTGATTAATTCTGGACTGGGGTTGTAGTTCACTGGAAGAGTGCTTGCCTAGCATGTGTGAGACACTGGGTTTGATTCTCAGCACCATAAATAAGTAAATAAAGATCCACAGACAACAAAAAACATTTTAAAAAAATCTAATTCTAATGCTTATTGGAATTCTAGTTCAAATAAACTAGATACTTCTTAATACACATCTACCAATACAAGATATAGAGAAGCTAAGAAAAAAATGCAATTAATTTTTAAGTTTTGCTTTGCTTTTCAGTTTTGAAGTCATTTAAATACTTCTTTAAAAAAGTAAAACTCTCAGTCAAAAATAACATTTTTTTCAATATCCTAAGAATTTCATTTTGCTTCATATAGCTTTTAAAAATCTTTTTTATTTTAGTTTTAGGTGGACACGATATCTTTTTTTTAATGTGGTGCTGAGGATCGAACCCAGTGCCTCACACATGCCAGGCAAGTGCGCTACCACTTGAGCCACATCCTGAGCCCATATAGCTTTAAAAAAAAAAAAAAATTGTTTAGATGTTGATGGACCTTTTTAAAAAATTCATTTATTTATATGCGGTGCTCAGAATCGAACCCAGTGCCTCACACATACTAGGCAAGTATTTTATCACTGAGGCACATCCCCAGCCTTATTTTGTATTTTACTTAGGGATAGGATCTCAATGAGTTCCTTAGCGCTTCATTATTGTTGAGGCTGACTTGAACTCGCAATCCTCCTTGTCTCAGTCTCCCAAGCCGCTGGGATTACAGGCATGGGCCACCGCACTAGTCTTCATATAGCTTTTATGGAAGAAAAAAGGTACATCCTTTGATAATGTTATTTTCATAAATGTAAAAACAACTGAGGTTTGTGATAAATTAGTATATAAGACTAGATTTGAGTTGTGGGTGGTACATAAAGTTGGACAAACTGCTAGTCCCAGAAGCAAATGAATCTTAATTACCTTCAACTATAAAAACTTTCTCCACACTACTTTCATTAATTACACTGAACAGATGCCTCTAACATTTTATGAAATACTTTAATCCTCTTTGATTAAAATTTGTATAGTTACACTTTAATAGTATAAACCAAGCATGGTGGCACATCCCTGTAATCCCAACTACTTGGGAGGCTGAGGCAAGAGTATTGCCAAGATTGAAGTCATCCTGGGCAACTCAGTGAGACTGTGTCTCAAAATAAAAATAAAAAGGGTTAGAGATACAGCTCAGTGATAAAGTGCTTACCTAGCATGCTTGAGGCCCTGTAATCTCCAGTACTACCAAAAAAATAAAAAATAAAAGAAACAAAGAGAAATATACATATGTGTACATATTCCTCTGTGTAATGTTCTAGGAACTACTTCTTTCTAATTGGCCTCATAGGTTAAGATCTAACTTTAAAAAGGAAAACATCAGGAATAAAGGATGATTCTAATTCCAAAATTATGTGTTGTCTGTTTGCATCATATAATCACGTTAGCTTCAAACAAAAGTAACAACCATTTTCTTTAAAGCCATATATCTTGTGCAATAGGATGACCTCACTCATTACCAACCAACTTGTATGTATTAAGCATTTCAAATCATTTCTGCATACAGGGAATAAATTGAAAATGTCACTACATGTGTAATTATTTAAACATTCTCACAATAATCCAAGTAAATAAGATTTAACTACTCTGGGTCTTGATTTCTTTCCTCATCTGTAAAAATATGATTTAGCCTGCATAGTTTTTAATGCAGGCTAACATTAAAATTCTACCCCAACCTAGAGTATTTTTTTTGTTTTGTTTGTTTTTCAGTGCTGGAGATATGGAACCAGGGACTCAATGCTTGCTAAGAAAGCACTCTACCACTGAGCTATGGCCCCAGCACATTTGAAGCCTGTTTTATTTATTTGTTTATTTGTTTGGTACTGCAAAATGAATTCAGTGGTGCTTTACCACTGAGCAATATCCTTAGTCCTTTCCATTTTTTGAGACAACATCCCACTAAATTGCTAAGAGTCGTCCTAAATCATTGAAGCTGGCCTTGAACCTGTGATCCTCTTGCCTCAGCCACCCAACCTGCTAGGGTTATGGGTGTGTACCACCACACCTAGCTGGAAGTCTTTATTAAGTCAAAGTCACCCAACATAAATAGAATAGGCATTACTGCTAGTGTACAAATGACAGCTGGTAGTGAAATCAGTTACTGATCACCATTAGCAGAAACGTTCTAAAATATTTTCTATCAAGAGTTAATTACAAGACTGACATAATAGAGCATGCCTGTAATCCCACCTACGTGGGAGGCTGGGGCAGAAGATGAAAGTTAAGACCAGCCTGGGCAATTTAGTGAGATCCTATTTCAAAATGAAAAAGGGTTTGGAATGCAGCTCAATGAAAGGTGAAGCATGAGCAAGGTCCTGAGTCTGATCCCCAGGCACTGCCAAAAAAAAAAAGGTTAATTACAAAGTCAACTTTCTGACAAACATGAAACTTTGCTATTAATCAGAGCAAAAACCAAACAAATCCCTATGCACTACAATAAGATAATGCTATACAGACAAAGCTAAATAATGATATTGATGCACATGACGGATTAATACTGGTTGAATGAATTCCAAAAATAAATGTACACTCATACAGCTAATAGTACCAATGACAATCAATAATCTGTGAACAACACTTTATGTAGCAGGTGAACAAATTCTGTTTTGTCCCCTAGGGGGAAATTAGAACAAAGATTTGCAATAGTCTTTCTGTCCCAGCATCACAAAGGTAAGAACTATCATCTGTGAAATAATAAATTCAATGAACGTAAGAATTCTTTTCAAAAAATGTTACCATTGGGGCTGGGGTTGTGGCTCAGCAGTAGAGCGCTTGCCTCGCACGTGCGAGACCATGGGTTCAATCCTCAGCACCACATAAAAAAATAAACAAGTGAAATAAAGGTGTTGTGTCCAACTACAACTAAAAAATAAATATTAAAAAAAAAGTTACCATCTGTAATAGTAACTACAATGACTAAGGCAGAGGTGAGAACAGTGAGTACAGGAGCAACTGGCCAGCTCGTTTAGATTTAGATACATACACATCTCTCCTTTTTCATCCATTCCAAATCACAATCCATAATACTAAAACATATAGACAATAATGTTGTGTTGTGCACAAATTAAGCAGTTAATCCCAGACTGTTCTCTATATTCTTTCAGACCCCACCCCCCAAGTCATTTACTGACAGCTAAAAACCTTTCCCTTCTTCAGCCTATTCTGCTAAACCAAAAGAATAGTTATTTAACAAAAATCTTCCTGTTTCTAGTCCCAGTCCAATTTAGATCTTGCTTGGGTATAAGAGGGCTTTTTCAGACAAGAATGAAAATGAAAAAAATGAATACGGGGGGAAAAAGTTGAATTAAGAGAAATGGGTCAAAGTAGAAAGAAAAGAATATTTTCTTGTCCAACTTAATTCTCTCAACAATCTCAAAAAAGAACTCACCACCATCTCCACCCAAATTCAGTGTCTCCTGGTTTTTACCTCCAAATAAAACAAAGAATAAACTCTGACACACTTAATTTACAATGAGATAGGGAACACATTTTGTGCCATAAAACAGGAAAACACCATCCAGGCACCACCTGCATGCCTGTAATCCTATCTACTCAGGAATATTGCAAGTTTGAGGCCAGCCACAGCAACTTAGCAAGACTGTCTCAAAATAAGACTAAAAAGGAGGGCTGGGGTTGTGGCTCAGCGGTGGAGCGCTCGCCTTGCCTGTGTGAGATCCTGGGTTCAATCCTCAGCACCACATAAAAATAAATAAACAAACAAACAAAAAAAAAAAGACTAAAAAGGGTGGGGGGTGTAGCTCAGTGAAAAAGCACCCTTGGGTTAAAATCCCCAGCATCACAAAAAATACAAAAAACAGAAGAACACCAAGACTGAGATATATTATTCCATTTACTCCTCTAGGAAAACTCATCATTCTTTCTGAAGTATGAGTTTCACCTTATATCCCATTTCTGAAGACACAGAACTTTTAGCCTTGGATAGAAAAAACAGAAGGACTGATACCTGCATATGGGAATAGAACTGATTTGTTTCCTCCATTAAGCTAATACAAAACTGCATTTCAATTTCACACTGACAGATCATGAAACAAACATACATACATTTGACTGTAGAAGCTAAGGATAAAAAAAAAAGGGGCATTTCATAAGCCGCAATGACTGACTTTTATAGTCAGTTACATTTTATTAGAATATTTTACAACTCAATTTCTGGGTCATAATTTCAGACAAGTCACAATGACCTAGGGTTTTCATCTCACTACTCTTATTTGAGAAGCAAATGTAGTTAGCCACGTACAAAATGGATGAATAATTACTGTTTCCAGGATAAAGTAAGACAACAGTATATGACATGAATAGAAGCTTTCAAGATAATTGTTGATTCACAATTCGGTTTGGGCAGATTCACCGGTACCCCTAAAACCTCCACTATCAACCTTCCACCCCCCACCATCCCCCCACCTTACAATTTTTTGAGACAGGGTCTTACTGAATTGCTATGGCTGCCCTCAAACTTGCCACCCTCCTGCCTCAGCCTCCCAAGTCACTGGGATTACAGATAGGTGTGCACCATCAGGCATGGCTGCATCCTTCATTAACACTACCCCACAAAAGAGAAGAGGATCTATAAAGCAACGCTAGAACATTGGGATTAGAATCCATAAACCCAGGCAACCTCAGCCTTAGCCCCTATAGTCAAGTCATTTTATTTTTCTGAGCATTTGTCTATATGTATTATAGAATAAAAATTGTACATGAAAGTATGATGAAAATAATATTACGTAAGATGCTTCTCCCACATGTTTGTTCTCAATATTCAAACTGCTTCTTTTTTCATTTTTTTTCCAAATCACTTCTATGGAAATGTGCCCAACAGCCTTTTAAATTAAACAAACACATTCACACAAGTACATTACTCATTTCATATAACAATGTAAAAGTAAATGAAGTCATAATGACTGCATTTTATTTATAGTGCTTGTAGAGCAAAGGAAAATGCATACTTAGGTGAAGAATTCCACTGGGGAGAAACTAGCTATCAAACAACATTCTCCATGTGTTTGAAAGCTCGAAGTTAAAGTAAAAAATCATACCTAAGTCACTACTGACCTCATATAATAAAACCTGTTGAGTATAGTTAGTCAATTACACAAATGTAGTTAGGCTACTGACTATAGAACTGTACCCAAGACAAAACTGCACTCACACACCAAATTTTAAAACAAATTAGGATCCCCTAAAATGAAAAAATATACTGTACATACAATAAATATAAACCTTAATCACATCTGAAACATTTTAGCTAGTCAATAATGTTGGCCCTTGTCTATAAAGTATCTTTTAAAAAACCTACTTATATACTAATGAAAAACTTTAACTCAGTATTTTCAAAATTACTATTTAGAAGACAATTACATCAGAGTACATGTGGTTTTCACCCAGAGATGCCAATGGGCTTATTCAAATATTCACCATGAAAACTTGTTTTACTAGAACTTGTATGAATGATATCAAGCATGCACCCCATATATCTAAAAAGCAGTCTTCAAATTAACTTGATTTGGGAAGTTAATATAGTTCCAAAAGTTGGCATACTTATGAGTTAAAAATATTAAAAAGGCTGTGTGATGGTATCAAAAAAAGGACCTATTCCATGGTTACCTCTTAGGTTAACACCTAGCTTCAATTATTATTTTTACCCTTTTGGCTCTCAGAACTAAAATCTATACACTCTGAGTGAGCAATGAAGATAGCTGATTAGCCTCACTACATCTTAGTTTTACAAAGATATGGAAAATAACACTGAATTCATTAAGCTTCAGCCTCTCCACCTCAGCATCCAATGTGATCTTCTATAATAAGTCTCAAAGCAAACCCTATATTTCCATGGTTCGCCTCCTACTTATATCCACACCATGCTAAGTTTTTCCAACCAGATTCAAAGCTTCTTGAAAATACGCAAGATTATTCACTGCTTTTCGTGTCCATCATAAAAGTATGTGATCTTGAATATTCAATAGGTTTCGATATTTAAACACAAAATATTAATTTAAAACAAAAACATATACCAGGAGATTAAAAGTGATCTCAGAATGTATTTTAACTATTTTACAGACAATAAAACAAGAACTAAGTGAAGTGGTTGCCCCAAAGCCGGTCAGTTATTCATGTGGACTAGTGTTCAGAACTCACTAGTCATCTGGTGACTGGCCTTCGAATGACATCATTATTCCCCCTCTAATGTTTTCTTCACAAATAATTAGTCTCCTAATTAACTATAGACTAAAAACTTTATAAGTACTGAACCCCCAAAGTCAGTAAAACCATCATTTATAGTAACTAAAAATTAAGACCTGACAATATACATTTAGTAATTTTTAAAGGCCTATTTCTAAACTTCTAAATACCAACCTCCTGTGAGAGAAAGAAAGGTAAAGAAATAGGAGACGTAATGCATTGCTAGAATTAAAATTCAATTCCAAGAGATGTCATCAACTAGTGGTGGAGTTTTGATCAGGCTTGGAATAAATAAATCTAAATTAAACTTAATTTCTAATTGTTCTTAGCACAGTTTTTGGAAAAGTCTGGACATACACATCAAACCTATGATCCTAATTTTCAACTCAAACACAAGCGAGACAGCCCAAATAGCTCTCCAAAAACTCTTCCATTAATACAAAATACACAATTCTATACTAAAACGAACCGCTACAAAGTTAATTGTGAAAAGGAAAGTTAAAGTGTTCATAGTGGAAATGAACATTCTACATACTTTAGAAAACAGTTACAAAACTTTAAAAATACAACATAGCCGATAGCCAACAGGCTGTTTCCCCAACCCCTAAGGAAAAACAAAGCGGAATCAGGTAATAGAAAATACTTCAGTGTTATTAAGTGGACCACAACAATCCATTTTCAACATCTGTGAGACATCATTTAAACCTTAAGCACAAAGTCCGGAATCCAGTAACTACTACTGGTAGCCAGAAACATAAAATCAAGTAACTTTTTCAACAAAGAGCGAGAATACCAATTTTGACGCTCTTCCAATTTGTTGCTCATTCTAAAAATAAATGGCAAAATGCCAAGTACGTTAAGCTTAGAGAAAGGTTTCACACTACCCAATTTGAGTCAGCATATAAATCAGATTAAACTGACACTTGATTTCCAATCCAAAAGCTCCCTATGTAGTATGACTCACCGTATTCTCCATTTCTTCCAACTATGAAAAATAAAGTTATACTATTCCCTTGTAACTACCACCATGACCTTCGCTGAAATTAGGTTACCGAATTCTTCTGATTTTTAAAGACGCCCTTTAAACAGGTCTCTGAAGACTTGCTTGGTAAGCATTATACAAACCACCAAGGACAGGACTAAAGCTGTGTGACCTTTACATAGGTCCTGAAATCTGGCCTACAAGTTTATGTTTGGGGGATCCTCGCGTTAGCGTTGGCCCGAGAATTAGGCCTGAGCACTAATGAAATGCCTCTCACCCACCTCACCGCGGTGGACCGGGCCCTATCCCGGCGTCCGAAGACAAGCTTCATTTCACAGAGATCTCAACCCGCCCCCGTCCCTGACCCTCCAGGTCTCGGACCCCCCTTGCCATTCTGCCCGGCACAGACCGGAGGCTCCAAAGCCCCGGAATCGGGTGAACGGCGCCATTTTAGGCGGCGGCAACAACCAATCCTCGGGCGGGAGGCAGGGGGCGCCG